>NW_026596120.1:6426799-6590284 GCF_907164565.1 Psammomys obesus
CCTGAGGCTTACTGATGGGCCAGCCGGGAGGCCAGTAAGCCTTGGTACTGGGGTTACAGATGCATGCCTGTTGTAGTTGGCTTTTATGTAGATGATCAGGATCCAAACGTAGATTTTCAGGCTTGCATAGCAAAGCACTTTACCCGCTCAGCTATCTCCCCAGCCCTTGGTGTTTTAAAGTATAAAATTCTTCCAAATAATTCTTGAAAACTTTACCTCTCTCTATAAACATTTATCATGTATATTAATTTCTACGTATTCTGGACTTCTTAAGATAACTTTAATGCAGCTGAGATTTACCCATGTATTTATGTTTTCTACATTTTCAAGCTTCCATTTTTAGTAAGATTCTCCTACCCAAAGAAGTCTCTGTAGTATTTTTAAATGTCAGTCTAGTGGTAGAATAGCATTTGTTTCTGAGGTTATTTTATGTTAAAAGTGTCTTCAGGGCTGGAGGTATAACCCAGTGGGTAGAGCACACTTTTAGCATGCTTGAGGCCTTGGGTTCAACCCTCAGAACAACGTAAAAAATAAATAAATGAAAAGTGTCTTTAGAGCTGGTAAGATGCCTCAGCTGACAAAGGCGTTTTGGCAGCAAGCCTGATGACCTGAGGTCAGTTACAGGGTTACATGGTGGAAGAAGAGATTGGGCTTCTGAACTCTACATGGACACTAAGGCAAGAATGTGGCCACTCACCACCCCTCACACACACACACAAGTGAGAAAAAAAAAAAGTTTGAAAGTATCTTCATTACATATTGAATTCTGAAAATGTTTTCGCTGGGCATAGAATTTTTTTCCCAGCAGTTGGGAGATACTATTATTAATATCAATAGCATGTGAAAGATAACCTTTAAAATGTATAACTTAATAAAAATATTTTTAGCAGGCTTATGATCAGAAGAACATTAGACGAAGAGTTTACGATGCTTTAAATGTGCTAATGGCAATGAACATAATTTCAAAGGAAAAAAAAGAAATAAAGTGGATTGGCCTGCCTACTAATTCTGCTCAGGAATGTCAAAACTTGGAAGTAAGTAGGAAGTGCTGTTGGGTAGATTTTTTTTTTCCGTGTTTGTTTTTGCTTAATATGCAAGATAGTTTCCTTTAGAAATATAATCATGTAATACTAAAATATTCCTAGTTCATGTTTACTGTCAATACTTTAAACTCCATGGAGGATTTTGAATTGGTAGGTCATCTAACAGATCTAACATGAATAATTATTTTGATGCAAAGTAAGTCTGTAAGCATGCAGACAATAGCTTAGGCTAGTGGCTTGTTTCCTATGTTGCTTATCCAATATCCTGGATATAACTACAAAAGTTAAATGTACCTTTGACTCTACTTTCAATAAGTGACAGAATGGCATTTCGTACATAGCTCTCACTAATTTTGGAACAATGTTAAAAAGCATTTTTAGCTTGGTTAATTTTAAGCACTCTAGAGAAATTTCCCTGAGTGTGTTTCCTGACATAGTTTCTAAATTTGCTCATTATAATCTTACTGTTATAACAGTGAATAATATGAACTAAGATTAATAGTAACTCTTAGAAATAATTACAGATTTTACTCAGTACCTTTATACTTCACCCCCACCTAAAAATTGAAATATATATATATATATATACACACACACACATATATAATATATGTATATAAACATTATATATATACATATATATATATTATTGTTCTGGTGAATTACAAAAACAAATACATTCATCAGGGCCAAGGATGGTGTTTTTATGTGCTACAATAGAAGTGTCTCCCTTTCTCTTTTTCTTGAATAGAATTTGAACATCATTTTAATTACATTATGAATAATACTAAGCTGATTCTAAAGACTCATAACCTAAAATCTATTAACATTACCATGTCTTTAACCGTAGAAGAGACAAAGTTTAACACTGAAATCAAGACCTCAAGAAACTGTTGCTTTAGTAAAGGAGATGAGAAATAGAAGAGTTTTCAGAAAGATGATTTACTTTGGGCTCAAGATAACAACTTTGTAGTAGAGCTCTTGCCAAGTATGAATGAGGCCCCAGGCTCCTCTCAGGAGTGAGAAAGGAGGAGGGAGAGAGGAGGAACAACCATGAAAAAAAGCATCTAAATTCTCTTAGAGGAAGGGATAAGTTAAATTTTTACCGAAGAGATAATCAACTAGTTCGTTTTTGAGAGGGAACAGAAGTTTGTCAGATGTTTACCAGCATTCAGTGGACCAAGACCGGTACAGGAAAGTCTTATAGTTAAGTGTGGCCAAGATACATGGATGTAGTGAAGTGATAGAGTAGAATTCTGAATGCTCTGCAGTGTAGATGTGATCTGGAAACCATAGGTAGCTATTCTTTAAATGCTGGGTCCAACAGTGCCACCTGAAATTTTAACATTTGGAAGTGGAGGCAGACAAGATCCTGTCTTGACTGGATTATATAGTAATAGCTTGTCTTAATTTTTTTTTTTTTTTTTTTAAGAAAAGTACCTGGTAGAAAGGGAGGGAAATGTGATAGAGAAGAAAGGCTTGGATATGGTCTGAGTTAAGTAGGTCAGAGAGGCATGTTAGAGAAAGGATGGATGTGGCTGTAACCGGCAGGTAGGGCTTAGCCTTTATTCTTACAGCAGTGTCACAGGGGTTCATGTGACTCAAGTAATACCGAAGTGGCAGTGGCTATAGAACTACGAAAAGGAACTCCTAATACAGACCAGAGTACGTAGGGAACAAACAGGATATTGTTGGAGCAGACAAGAAAGATGCTTCACTTGGTGTGTCAGAAAAGAAAGCAAGCTAGATAAGATGTCACATACTTGTATGCCCAGCACTTGGGAGATAGGCAAGAGAATCTTGGGTTTGAGCCTAGCATGAGTGAGCTACATGAGGAAACCCTATCTCAAAATCCAACAACAAAGGATGAAAGTATAACTTTATTTTAACGATTTCTTTGGGGGCTGGAGAGGTAGCTCAACAACCAAGAGCACTTGCTGCTCTTGCAGAGAACCAGGGTTCAGTTCCTGATACCCACATAGCTCAGAGCCATCTGTAACTCCAGGGGAACCAAATGTCCTCTTCTGGCCTCCAAAGAAACCAAACACCAGGCACACGTGTGGTGCACAGACAAACATGGAAGTAAAACACTGCTAAAATAAAAATAAATCTTTTAAAAAATGATTTAAAGATTTGTTTGTTTGTTTGTTTGAACTTATGTTTTAAAGATAGAGAAGCAGAGACGGATAGAACGGATAAAGCAGAAACGGGCCCAACTACAAGAACTTCTCCTTCAGGTAAAGATCTGGCATATTTTTCACTATTTCCTCGCCCATAGGGCGTTTCTCTGCTTATTTGCTTCTAACACCCAGGGTGTTTTGTAGTTGTAGTGCCATCAGGCGGTATCTGGAAGAATACTACAGCCCCTCACATGGTAGCTCATTGTCTCAAATGCTCAGCCTTTTAGGTGGTCCAGCTGTCACATTTAACCCCCTACCTAACTCCCAGGTTCCCACCTTGAATGTGGCAGTTCCCTTTGGGTGCTCACCCTTACCCAGGAGTTGGACTGTCAAGGAATTTGGTTTTTGTTGTTTTGTCCCTTTGGTGGGATCTTAACTGGTATCCCAACTGTTGAGGCAGTTGTGGCCTGACGTAGTCCCCCCATCCAGTCTGTACTGTCTTCCACCAGAGGCAGACATAGGTTCCCTCTCAGAGGCAGGATGAGTCCCGCTTTGTGCTGAGAAAATATTTCTGCTCCAAAAGGGAAGCAAAATGAGGAATGAGTTTTGGAAAAGACGGTCTCTCCATTGACAGGCAGGAGACTCTGTAATACATCTCAGAAGTGGGCCCAATTCATCTCTGAAAGTGGCTCTTTTCTGGGACTGAGGACACTTCAATATGGCCCTTCCTTGGGAAGCTTTCATAACAGCCAGTAGGTTATTATGTCATTTGTCCTTTATCTGTCCCTTTCCAGGTTGTTTGCAATATACTGGGGTAGTGGTCCAGACAAGCTCTCACTTGGCTTAGCCACCAGTGTTGGGAATTTCCTGTGAATATCTGGGGCTGATGGGTGAAGAATTTGTCTTTTAGGAGTGCCTCATCCTCCATGGACTTGGGGGTTACATTAGTATATTTTCACAATAGTTCCCTTTTCTGTCTGGAGAAAAGTAATAGGTTCACGTTCTCTCTGGCAAATGATGTGGGCTGAGAGCAGCTGAGGTATTTGATCCCTGCTTTCCTTAAGTCCTCTAAAACATGAGTGGGTCACTCAGAGGGGCTACCTGGACTCCTGTGGGAACTTAGGCCTTTGCGTCTTGGCTCTGGGCCATATGGTAGTCATTACCAACCGCTATTGCCCATTCTTTTACCTTTCTTTTTCTAAGGTCAAGGTCTAAAATGAACATGAAATCTCTTCAGGCAATGCTGTAAAGGCTTTTAGCTGCTGGGAGATCTGTATATACTGGTCAGTGTTCCCAGTAAAACTACCTAATTCCCCTTGATATCTTCTTTCCCGCCCCCCTTTGGTTTTTCAAGACAAGGTTTCATTATGTAGCCTTGGTGGCTGTCCTGGACTTGCTTTGTAGACCATGCTGCCCCTTTTGATATCTTTAAGCTCTGCTAACAAGAAGGCTCTATAAACAGAGGTAGGTCTAAATTCTCCCCTCATTTTCTGCAAGGGAACTCTGCCAGAGGCCTCAAGGCAGTCAGGAAGCCTCAGGCTGAACAACTTTAGTTCCTCTAGGGTATGATGGGTGGAGTGTGGGGGAAAACAGGGCAGCCAGATTACGGGGTTACAGGACTAGTAGTGAGTCTCTTGATGTCGGAGGTGCAGAGCCAAACCAGAAAGTCTGTCAAAAGAGCAGGATTGACCTGAAAATTGTGGTCATGTGGTCTTGATGATAAAAGAAAGTTGAATATATAGGGATTGTTAGATCATTTTCCCTCTCTTGCAGAATTGAGTCGGTTGAAGGATAGCATAATTGAGGATCCCCCCTGAGGCATCTATCTTTTTTTCTTTTCCTTTTCTTTAAGACAAGTTCTCTCTACATATCCCTGGCAGTGCTGGAACTCACCTTGTAGACCAGGCAGGCCTCAAATGCAGAGGTTCACATGCCTCTGCCTTCGGAGCGCTGGGATTAAAGGTGTGCACCACCATACCCTGCTTATGGCAGCTTTTTTTTTTTTTTTTTTTTTTTTTCATCAGCACCCAGAGTTATGGGAACCATGCTTTCCAACAAAATCAGATTTTTCTAAGAATCTGAGAGTCTAATTCTTAATTCTGCCCATTGCGAAGGGGGTCAGGTAGTGACTTGCAGAGGAATCTTAGAGCCCTTTTATCCTTTTGCAACGTGAAGAAGGAGAAAAGATCGAGAAGTCTTGGCTTGTAGTTTCTCTTTCCCTATCTGAATTCCCTTCCACCTGGAGGGGCATCTCCAGCCTGTTCACAGAGGACACTTAGTCCTGTCTAATGATGTAGGGCCATAATCACCTTTTTGTCCCAAGTTCCATCTTGTTGATGCCACCATCCCTGAAAACACTCCTTGCAAGAAGAGTATCAGTCACAGAGAGGGTGGATCCTCAATGAGGAGTGGCCTAAAGCCATTCCTGATAGGGCAAGGGTTATCTAATTGGGAGGAAAATGGCTGTAGTCCCAAGGGTCATCAGGGTAGAAAAGTACGCAGTGCAGCCAGTGGACATCGGCAAGGGATATCACTTTTAAGAACATGGCTGTAATTTTCTCTGAGTGGTACTGGATGGGAATACCCTCAAAAATGGGACTGTCAGCCTGGGTTATAATTAATAGAGTGCTTGCTTAGCTTTTGCCATACACAAAGCTCTCGGTTCTGTCTCCAGCATTTCATAAACCAGGTTTAGTAGTACATCCCTATAATCCCAGCATCTGGAAACCAGAAGCAGGAAAATCAGAAGTTCACAGTCATATTCATATACATAGCAGGTTCAAGGCCATGAAACCCTGTCTGAATCAGTAATAAAATAGAATAAAACAGGGTTTTCAAAATGTTTTAAGTGCTTAACACAAAGAATAGAGCTGGGTTTTTATTTTCCCTGTTTATACCAGAAACATGTCAACAATTTTTAAATCCTAATTTTTTTCTTCTACTTTCTCTCAAGCCAAACATTTATAGAAGATCTTAACCTGAGGGCAGCCTGGTAGCATTTATAGCATTAGGTATCTCTAGACTATAAATGAAACTCAAATTATTATTAAAAACAGTAACTGCAAGTTTTCTGTAGACATACAACTCAATTCCTCTTAATGTTTCATTTTTATTCCTTTTATCAAATGAGACTTACAAAGTAGTCATAGAAAATAAATTATTCGGGTTGTCCCTGTACATTGTTATGGCTAAGCTAGTTTGATTTTTCTTAGTATGTCACAACTCATTGTTGTCACGACCCAGATTAACTACTACCTACACACCACCACTACCCTTTATCTCTGTGTGTTAGTTACTTTTCTCACACACGCTAGTCAGGGTTAGTTATCAACTTACCACTGCCTAGAGCCTTCTGAGAAGGGAGTCTCCGTTGGAGGATCGCCCAGATCAGATGGCGTGTCTGTTAGGGTTATCTTGATTGTTAACTAACGTAGGAGAGGCCAGGCCACCGTGGAAGCCGCCATTCCCTGGGCCAGTGGTCTGGGGCTGTATCAGAAAGCTAAATATGGGCCTGTAAGCAAGCCAACAAGTTTCTGCTTCAGAGTTCCTGTTGAGTTCACCTGCGATAGTAAGGAAAGCAACCCTTTCCTTCGCCAAGTTGTCTTTGGTCAGAGTATTTTATCACAGCAACAGAAAGTAGCTAGAACATGACCTCACTCAATATTATCCAGACAGTCCCACAGAGGCATGTCCAGAAGTCCATCTTCCAGGGGAGTCTCATCAGGCTGACAGTTGAGATAAGTAACTTGACTACCTTATACCTATATATAACTCATTCCTTTTATGTGCATAATCATCCTTTCCTGCCTTTAAACCTTTTCACTAAGGAACACATTTAAAGCTGTTCAACCTCTGGAACAAATGAAATTGAGTCTGAAAAGAACAAAAAGCCAAAGGGAGTCAATAAAAGGGCAACAAATAAGGAAGTCAGTGCACAGTACGTGGGAGGTAATTTTATTTTTACTATTAAAATAACAATATTAGGTTAGGAATGTAACTCAGTGATAGAGTTCTTGCCTAGAGGCTTTTGCTTCACTCTCCAGCACTGCAAAAACAAGACTGAAATAACAGTATGTTTCAAGTGCTTTCATCATCTAGGACAAATTTGATGCTATTAAACAGTGAGTTTTAAGTATATAAGGATTCTTCCTTATCACTGTTTATGTTTCATCAGAGATTGAGGCTCTCCTAAGGACAGCATGAGGGCCACAAAGTTGGGTACTGTCTGAACAGCTCCCAGGGAAATGTGGTCTAGTTCAGGTCTTTGCCCTTAGTGCCCATTCTAGTCTGAGGAATCTGAATATGACATGAGTATATAGGTATACAAATCAAACACTTGTTGATAGTAAACCATAAAGAAATTTATTTCAGAGTAATTCTTGTTAGAAAATAATTTTACTGTTTAGTAAAGACAAGGCAAATTTGCTTGCATATGAATGTTGTTCTTTATTTATTTATTTTTTTTACATATTTGAGGCCAGCATGATGGCTAGTAGGTTAAGTCACTTTGAATGTAAATCTGAATTCAGTCCCCAGAATGCCACATAAGGCAGAAGGAGAGAACCACATTCCCAAAGTTGCCTTTATGACCTTCTCATACAAAGATAATAATAAATTTAATTTTTTAAGAGTTAAAGTTTGGCCAAAAATCTTTGATACTGCAGGTCAGAAAGTGTCATCAATGTCTTTCAAAGTGATTATCATTTTGATTTTATAATTTTCAGAGAATGTCACTTTGTGTAAGTATGTCATACAAGATGGTAGAAATAGGTTTAGGATAGTACAAAATTTGTTTAATTCTTCTCTAATCTCAAGTCAAAATTAATTTAATGATTTCTTAATCTCAAGAAACTTTGTTGCTATCTTCTGGGGACATGTTTTCTCTATATAGCCTGTGGCTGTCCTGGAACTTAACTTATGTAGACCAGGCTGGCCACAAATTCACAGAACTCTGCCTGTCTCTGCCTCCCAAGTGCTGGGATTTAAGCTGTGCACCGCCATGTCCGGCTCGAGCAACAGTTTTTAAAATCAAGCATTCTAACCCAATTTAATCTAAAATAAACATTTTATGTTTACATGCTGAGAAATGATAGTCTTTGTTTTCCACAACTGATTATATTTTCTACAAAAGTAGAAAACTCTGAGTGAAAGCATTGCAGATCTTACACAGTTGTCTTAACTGGTGCTTCAGGCATTGTTGCATGCTGTGAGGCCTAAACAGCGCAGTGTTTGTGTTGTGACCTCAGCTTCAGTAAAATTACACGCTACGACACAGGCGAGTGCTGTCTGAAACACCACAGGTTCATGCTGTGGTAGAATTTGAATTCATTTTTGTCATTATGATTCAGAAACCTTTTACAGTTGCCAGTTTTTTGTTTTTTGTAACTCACACATTCATTCACATGACCTCATCTGGAATCTCAGCCCACAATGGAAGAAGCTGTATTTTCACAGAACGATGGCAAGTCTGTCCTCCCAGCACTTGGGAGGGAGAGGCACAGGGATCAGGAGTTAAAGATCTGCCTGGACGTCTGTAAGTCAGGTGGTCAGTCAATTAAAGCTATGTTCTAGAAGAAGGGAAGAGAAGTTATAGGATGTGTTTGACCACCTCATTCTTTTTTTCACTTCTAATTTCAGGACATTTTTCTCTGTATGTAAAATGAATTGAAATATAATCTACTCTTGGTTTTTAGGAACAGAAATTACAGAGAGCAGTAACTTAAGTTTGATCATCATATGATAGTGGTAGTTTTGATAGTGGTTGATACTGGTGATTAGATAGTTAATACTGGAATAAATTGGTGTTCCTTCTGAAAAATGAATTTTAAGAGACAGTGTTTATTTTCTAGGAAGATAGTACCCATTTCTTGTAAACCAAACTTTAGTTAAGGACTCAAGCCTGAAAATAAACAATTTTGAACATATATTACTAAGATTTTTTTTAAGTAAGTTGAGTTTGGGAGTTTTGAAAGAGAGGCAGCCTGATTTTTTTTTTTTTAATTAGGCTGTCTTACCTAATTAATAATAAAGTCACTTTCTTTATCTTTTGAGTAATAATTATAATGAACAGTGATAAAGTTCAATATGTTGTATACTTTATATTAAGCCTCAGTTTTCTACTCAGGAAAATAATCAGGTTGGGGAAGCTTGGACTGGATTCCAAATGTACTCTAAACTATGCAAACCTTAGAAGCCATTGTGGCAGGAATTTTGGGCAAGGCAAGTTGGCAAGGGCTGGGAACCTACTGTCTTGAAGCCAACTAGAACAATGCTGCTTCCGTCCATCTGTTTTCTTTTGTGAGTGTCCCAAATGTCATCTTGAGAAAGAATTCTCTAGTTTAAAGAAATTGTGTATATTTCTGGGCTAGGTATCCTAAGCTCAGGATACTGTGTGAGAGGGAGTGAGTCAAAGCTCACATGGGATCACTTTGAAGAGAACTGTAGCCTTTCTGCTCTACCATAGTTCTGAGAGCCTGTTTCTCTAGAAGATGGAAACCAGAGGCCACAATATTTACCTTAGTGAGACATCATTGAAATGTATGTGTTTTGCTGGCCTGGTGGCTCATGCCTTTAATCCCAGCACTTGGGAGGCAGAGGCAAGTGGATCTCTGTGAGTTTGAGGCCAGCCTGGTCTACACAGCGAGTTCCAAGTAAGCCAGAGCTGTTACACAGAAAAACCCTGTCTTGAAAAACCAAAAAAAAAAAAGTATTGTGTTTTACCCTTGAAATGTGTTTATTGAACTTAATCATTTTAATTTTTTATCATGTTTAATCCTTTTAAAATTCACTAGTACAGATCGGCTACCTGTTTAAATACTCTAACTTTGAAATAGATACTTAAAATGTATTACATTAATTCATTTAAATTCCAAGTCACTTTTTCATATCAAATGACCACCTTTTGTTTATTGAACATTACAGCAAATTGCTTTTAAAAACCTGGTACAGAGAAATCGACAAAATGAACAACAAAACCAGGGCCCTCCAGCTCTGAATTCCACCATTCAGCTGCCATTTATAATCATTAATACAAGCAGAAAAACAGTCATAGATTGCAGCATCTCCAGTGACAAGTGAGTGGGGACCCAGGGGCGGGGCACAGGGCTGGCATTCTGTTAATGTTCTCCCAGGTAAAGATGGTACACTCCACTATCTGCAGCCCTTCAAGACTGCCTTCCGTGGGGTTTGTGAAATGCGTCCTCAGGCGTGTGTGCTGTTACTTATCCTTCATAGCCCCTTTCCCCATGGCATGCCTGTGGCATACAGATGGTGGTACCTGGGTCCAGTCTGGCATGTGTGACCCTTGTGTGGTAAGTGCAGTAAGACAGACCATCCATCACTCAGGGCCCGGGGGGAAGTCAGTTCATTGGTGAGTCACTGGTGACTTATGGTGAGAATATATCAGACCAGTGTTTGGCAATTGTTTCATTTTATTTCTATTGTACTTACGTAAGTTCTATTTGCTACTTGCTTTTTGTTTGTTTGTTTTATTTTGTTTTATTTTATATTTAAGGGGTCTCACCCAGCAGTGGTGGCACACACTTGAATGCCAGCACTTGTCAGGCAGAGCTCTGTGAGTTCAAGGCCAGCCTGGCCTACAATGTGAGTTCCGTGACAGCCAGGGCTACATAGAGAAACCCTGTCCTGGAAAACAAAACAAAAAAATAAAGAAGGGATCTCATTGACTTCATCTTCCTTCCACCACCTCACACATGCTGAGATTAAAAAGTGTTCTATCACACCCACTGCTTTCATTTATTAATCAGTAAGTGAACAGTAAAGTCTTAGTGTAAGACTGGGGAGACAACACAGTGACTAAAGAGTTTGCTGGACACGCTGGGTCCTGAGTTTGGATCCCCCGAACCCATAGAAAGGCCAGGTGTAACTATTTGGCTGTAACCTGAGCTGTGGCGCAGGGCTGGGGAAGGTAATGACAAAAGAGACGGGGGTGCCGGGGATTGCTGGCCAAGCAGCCTAGCCCAAACAGCAAGCCTCAGGTTCATTGAGAGAACCTGTCTCAGAAAAGCAAGTTGGAGACTGAAAGAGGAGGACACCCAATGCCCTCATCTGGCCTCCTCACATGTGAACACCTGAGTTAGTAAATCTTTTAAAAATATTTTTAACGATCTAAATAATTGACACCATTCACTTTACCAAGTAAGAGTAGCACTTTTTCCAAAGTGTGTGTTGTGTTTGTGTGTTGCCCTTCCTTCTTGAGGAAGCTGTCGGTGCACAGAGGGCGAGACAGGCTTCAGCTGTGGACTGGGCCCCTCCGCCCGCCTGCCCCATAGAGCTCTGTTTACACAGGCACACTTGGAGGGCTCCAGCACTCCTACTTCCCAGCCTTGTGAGGGTGAGTGAGAGAAGGCTCCTAAACAGCCTGAGCATTGCAGCGTTTTACAAGTTCTAGCTGCTCTTCTGAGGGAGCAGCAGTTTACATTCTTTAAAGTCCTCAGCCTCTTTGAGAGCTCATTTTTTTCCTCCACAAAAATAAAAATTAGGGCCAGCAAGATGGCTCAGTAGATAAAGGTGCTTGTTGCCAAACCTGAGTCTAATCTCAAAACCCACATGGTGGGAGGAGACAGCCAACTCTAAAAGTTCTTCATTGACCTCCACACATGTTCCGTGGCACACACACTAAAATGATGTGTACGAAATAAAAAACAAAAAAATTAAAATCAAGTATTTAGTTTGCCAGTTTATAAAAGCTGTAGCTAAACTCATACAATATCTAACCCAGTAAAATGTTACATGTCAGAATAATTCCTCATATATACTCAATAATGACTCTCCACAGAAATCTGTGTCTAAGAGGACTGTTAACATCATAACACCGAGAAGTCTTCAGAGGGTTCACATCTTCAGAGGTGAACTACAAATGTCACACTATGACACGCCAACTGTGATTACTCTCTGAAGGTAGTCTCTTCTTTCATGAGGGACTGTAAAATTCTCTTCTTAGCTGAGAGGGCTTCAGTGGCTGAGCAAACAGCACATAATCCGCTAGCCCAGTTCACTGGAGGTGAGGAAACATCACTATGAGTTGGCCAGCATTGGCCAGCCAGGAGAACTGCATAAAAGAGACCCATCTTTAAAAATAAGCATAATGATAATTAATAATAAATTATTTAAAAAGAGAGAGTTTCAAGAAAATTGGAAACCATTTACCGTAGCAGATTTTGGACACTGTTCACCGAGGCTGAGATCTAGTTTGGTTCTATACCTTGGGTGGCCACTGACTCATGCCTTGCCTGGCACCCCTTCATAGAGCAGCTTGTGCACGCTTGTCTTTTGAGGTAGGTCAGTAATCTTGTCTGTCAGTTACTTTGGTGAGGCAATCTTCCCCTTAATTAGCCAGGAGGCTTTCCCACAGCGAAATTAAGTTTACAAAGCCACCTGCGTGTAAGAGATGCCTGAACTCATCCCTCTGGCAAGGACCCATTTTACTTTACTTTCAAGCTTGTTAATGTACTTTATTCAGACTCGTATACTTCGGCATCTTGCTTGGAGTTGTAAGTTTGCCCTGATGTAAAATGTCATGTAAGTTTCAACCTCACATGATTTCACTAGAGAATTCCATAACAAGGTAAAACCCACTAATCAGAGCCTGCACTAGAACAGTTCTGTCTCTACAGAACTAGGCCCTGTAAATGAGGCCTCAAGGCCTGGCCCACAGGGAGTCAGCTCTGTCCTTCCACAGATTATTTCCTAAGGATCAAGCTTGGGCCACATCTTGCTAACCACCATCTTTGCTTCTTGATTGTTGTGCTGTATAGCAAGACATCTAAACTGACTGCTCTTCAAGAACAGTCTGATAGGTGCTGTGTACTCTATATGTGGTGCTTTTTTGTTGTTTGTTTTTGTTTGTGACAGATTCTCACAATGTAGACTAGGTTGTGTTAGAACTGAGATAGCTTTAAACTCACAGGAATCAACTCTGTAATGTGGTGCACGCCTGTAATCCCAGCACTCAGGGAGGCAGAGGCAGGTGGATCGCTGTGAGTTTGAGGCCAGCCTGGTCTACAAAGTGAGTCCAGGACAGCCAGGGCTACACAGAGAAACCCTCTCTTGAAAAACCAAAAATGAATGAATGAATGAATTCACAGGCATCACCCTGCCTTAGCTTCCAAGTGATGGTATTAGAGGCACGAACCACCATTCTCAGGTCTGTGACAATTGCTTAAGATATTTTATTCTTTAGCTCCACAAGACAGGATTTGGCTGGGTTTGGTTTGTTAAAATTGTCCTTCCATTTGGGTCTGCAGAGATGGCTCAGCAGTTAAGAGTACTGGCTGCTCTTCCAGAGATCCCAAGTTCAATTCCCACAGAGTGGCTCACAACCATCTGTAGTGGGATCTGATACCCTCTTCTGTTCATGAAGACAGAGTACTTTTGTATATAAACTCCATAAATAAATCTATTTTTAAATGTCTTCCATTTAAGTCAAGTGTGTTTAGTTCAAGTACCTGAAGTCCCACCTACCTAAAAGGTTCCCTTGAGTCCAGGAGTTCAAGATCAAACTGCAGTGTAGCACAGCTCCTCTCAAAACAAAGGAGAGGTCTTTATGATTGATAGAAGGATGCTGTAGGTAGCGTTGACTCAGGAAAATAAATTTCCTCAAGGTTAATCTGCCAGTCTGCTATAGATCATACCAAGTTAGAAAGGCCTTTTTCTATGACAAACTGTAGACAATCTTGGAAAGTGCTGGGTTTAGGAAAGAATCTCTTTCTCCTGTCTGTGACATCACTGAAGCTGAAGTGTGTAAACTTCTGGCTACCAGCCCGGAAAGGCCGCAAGTGCTTTTCCTGGGAAAGACCAAGCCCTCTGTTGTTGGCTGAGCATAAGCCCTTGTTCCATTCTTTAAAGTGCAGAAAAGCCTGGGGTATAGTTTAGAATGCTTTTGTCAAGCATTCTCAAGGTCTTGGGTTCCTCCCTAGCATGACAATAAGTAAATTAAACAAAGCACAGGATATAAAACCTTTTAGAGATTCTCTATAGCACCAAAACCCCCATTCCTGCTTTATTTTTTAAAAACAAGATAGTTGAATTTATGTATTTCAGGATGACATGCGTGTGTGTGTGTGTGTGTGTGTGTGTGTGTGTGTGTGTGTGTGTACATGAGATCTAGGGAATTGGACTTAAGTTATCAGGCTTGGTGTCTGAGCTATCTCACTTGCCCCTTCTTTCTGTGCTTTATTTTGCAGGTTTGAGTACCTTTTTAATTTTGATAACACCTTTGAGATCCACGATGACATAGAGGTACTGAAACGGATGGGAATGTCCTTTGGTCTAGAGTCAGGCAAATGCTCTCTAGAGGACCTGAAAATTGCAAAATCACTGGTTCCGAAAGCTTTAGAAGGCTATATCACAGGTATGCTGGCTTCACTAACACACCCCTGATTGAATGTCAAACTGACATGTCAAACCCTCTCACAGAGTGCTGCAGTTTAGAGTCTTCTAGCTTCACCAAGTGGCATTCTTTAGTACTTTATTTAATAAGTTTGTGACCTTTTTTCCCAAAAATGAATGATTTTTAGAGGATTATAAATTTATGTCTGTACAGTATGTAGTACAGAAAAAAAATTGGCCAACTCAACACTAAGTTTAGGTCTACAGTGATGTTTTTCCTCTAATTCTGAGAGTTTAAGTAGTCGTGTAAAGATTTTAGTGAAAAGCTTGGTGGAAGTTTGGCTTTTGTTTTTGTTTGTAATTCTCTCCTAAGAGAGCTTAGAATAGTTTGTCAAAACAGAAACAAAAACAAAACAAAAAATACATAACTCACTTCACTCTATACTGTATGTATCTATTAAGCAGAACTAAATTAAGAGAGCAGACAGTTCTTCAATGTCTGTTGCTGAAAAAAAAAACCAAAACAAAACACCATGACCAAAGGCAACTTACAAAAGCTTATTTTGGGCTTAGAGTTACAGAGAGAAGAGAGTCCATGAAGGCAGCAAAACCATGCTATTGTTAAAGTCCTTGCAAGTCCACCATCCTGTCTGCGCCATTCTGCACCTTACATGCAACCTGCTCCTTGGACTTCTTCTTGCAGACAATATTGTGATATTTTAGCTTAGTTTAGTCTCTAATCTTGACTTTTTCACCTCAGGTTCCCAAGGATTATAGGTATATATCACACTCTGGCTTAAAATTTATTTATTATTCATTTGCTTTTTTGTTTGTTTGGTTTTCTGTTTTATTTTGTTTTTTTTTTTTTTTTTTGAGACAGGGTTTCTCTGTGTAGCTTTGACTGTCCTGGACTCACTCTGTAGACCAGGCTGGCCTCGAACTCAGAGATCCACCTGTCTCTGCCTCCCAGAGTGCTAGGGTTACAGGCATGTGCCTCTATGCCCAGCTACATTTGCTTTTTTATTTTTTATTTTTTGAGGCAAAAACAAGTATGACAAGCTGTTTTCTGACATTGATAAATAAAATTACGTCTTTCTGGTTGTCTCACTGTAGCCCAGGCTGTCCTGGAACTCACTTTGTAGCCCAGGCTGGACTTTAACTTAGAGTATCCTGTCTCAGTTTCCCTAATGCAAGGATTACAGACAGGAGTTTTGCCATCTCCCTGGAGTGGTGTTTTCTTTAGTGATTTGATTTTAACTTAACATTATGTCTCTCAGATTCTTTTGTGTGATTAATATAGCTGAAATGTATACCATTTTACTCCTACATTACATTTGTTGCATGAATAGATTATCTTAGTGGTGATAAACTTTTAGGGTGTTAGTTTTGATTCTTCCGGTTGATATTAAGATTACAGTGCTACTTTGAACATTCTGTGATTGTGTCCTACTACTGTGTGCAAACATACAGATTGAAATTGCTGGATTTGCATTGGTGGGTCTTTAGCTTTCCCAGATGATGCCGAAATTTTTCAATTTGATTTTACTAGCTCTACATTTCTTTGGAAAAATTAAAGTATTCTGCTTTCCCAGTCAGCTTTTGAATTAAGAATTCACTCTCATAAAATGAAACATCTGTGTATGCGGATGGGTGTTTTGTCTACATGTATATATGTCTGTGCTACATGTGTATCTCATGCCCAAGCAAGCCAGAGCAGAGTGTCAGAATCACTTAGGACTGCAGCTACAGACAATTGTGAACCACCATGTGTGTTCTGGAAGAACGACCAATATTTGTAAACCCTGAGGCGTCTCTCCAGCCCCGTAAACACCCATTTGTAAAAGTATGTAATTCAGTGCTCCTTTCCCATGTTCACAAAAGTATTCAGCCGTCACCGCTGTTTAATTGCTGGACACCTTTTTCTCTTTCTTTTTTTCTTTCTATTTATTTAATTGTTTTGAGATGAAATCTCTGTGCAACTCTGGCTGGTCTCAAACTAACAATAGAGACCAGCTTGGTCTCGAACTCACAGATCCACCCACCTCTGCTTCCCAGTGCTGAGATTAAAGGTTTGTATGTCCTTTAATCTCTATGTCCAGCTCCTGGACATTTTTATAACCATGAAAAGAAACCCATGCCATTAGCATTCCCACATCCAATTGTCCCACCCCACCCCCCGGCAACTGGCAGTCAAATCTGGTTTTGTTGTTGTTGTTGTTTTGTCTTGTCACTATAGATTTGCCAGTAATAGACATTGCATATAGATGGAATTGAGCATCATGTGGCCTTTGTAGTGGCTTCTTCCACTTTGCGTGGTTTGCTTCATTTACTCAGTCACCCAGTCCATTTCATACCTTTGTATTAGGTGAGCATCTGCTTAGGATCAGAAGTGGTTCAGATTTGGGTGTTCCGTTCTTTTTTTGTTTTGTTTTGTTGTTTGTATCTTGACATTTTTAAATTTACCTAATAAAGTTATTTGAGACATGGAAACCAAAAACTAAAAATGAAATGTCTTTATGAATCATGCAATTGTACCCCATTCTTTATGGGGAATTTTAATGTGCCTGTGTTTAGGCATGAAATCAAGTGTGGAATTTCATACTTTTTGGCATTATGTCGGTGCTTAGAAAATTTTAGATTTTAGAATATTTCAGATTTGGAATTTTTGGATTAGGGAGGTTCAACTTGATTATACCCATTACTTTTTATTGGAAAATATTCCATTTTATGGATGTACCACATTTTCATTCATTCATTATTTGGTACGCATATAGGTTGTTTAGGCTTTTGGGTTATTTTGAATGATGCTACTTTTAAGCATTGTTTTGTAAGTATTTTGTTTTTTATAAACATTACTTCAGTTTTGTTGGAGTAGAACTGTTGGATTTTTTTATAAAAGGCCAAATGGTTTTTAAAATGACTATACCATTTTAGAATCTTGCTAAGTAATGTATGAGGCTTCTGATTTTTTTTTCACATCCTTCTCAATACCTTCCCCATCTCAATTTTTGTTAATAGTGATTGAATACATTAGTTTGTTCATGATAAATATATACTCCACCATCAAGTTACTTTCATCCCTGTCCATCTTTCTAATTTCACACTCTGGATGTAAAGTAGTAATTCACAGTGATTTTATTTAATTTTTCTACTGATTTAGAATGTTGCATCTTTTAATATAGTTATTGGCAACATATATATTTTAAGAACAAGACATAATTTCCTTTTTCTTATTAATTGAAAGAATATACTAGGTATAGTTATTAAAAAGAAAAATTTATGGGCTCTATAATTCATTTGTTTTCTACAAATTTGGAAATAGTGTAGTTTTCCTAATTCAACAATATTATATATTCTGCAATGTTTATGTGAACATTTAAAGGTTTTTGGCTTAGATTTCATCTAGAATTTCACATCACTTGTTTGGGTTGTTGTTGCTATTCTTTCCAAGATGGGCTGTC
The DNA here is from genome assembly GCF_907164565.1 of Psammomys obesus. Lineage (NCBI taxonomy): Eukaryota > Metazoa > Chordata > Mammalia > Rodentia > Muridae > Psammomys > Psammomys obesus. The sequence goes on from NW_026596120.1 coordinate 6,444,773, forward strand.
ACTTGTCTAGGCTATAGTTAAACTCCTGGGCTCAAGTGACCCCTTGTCTGGGCCTGCAGAGGTGGACACCACTGTACATCTCTCTAACAGTTTTAATACTAGTGGTAAGGTGTATAAAACCGAATGTCAGTAAATGGTAGTTTGTTTTATCTGCTTGGTCACAAGTTTGTTGGCTAAGATTTCTGTTTTGTCTCAATGGAGTAAGTCAGTACCATCTCCCTTCTGCATGTGTGACCGCTGGGCCCTCTTGAACCTCAGTTCATCTGTCCCATTTTTGCACCGGTCCCTGTTCCCTTTGCTCCATGTTCTCTGGCACAGATCTTGCTATTTCATTAGTAGCCTCGTCGGACTGGAAGTCATTTCATTCAGCAGTGTCTGAATGAAAGGGCTCACTCAATAAATCACAGAACTATTTTCACTGATTCCCAGTGGAAAGGCTCAGGGTGATTAGCAGGCTCTGTGGTTTGCTCTCCTCATGACCTCATCTGCAGAGTGGGCTACAGATTTTCTTGTCAGTTCAAAGGGACATGTGGCATTAGTATGGAAACGGAGGGAGGGAATGGCTCTCGACAGGAGTGTGAGAACCACTGTGCAGAGCCTGGAATAATGTGAAAGAAACATGGGCTTTCTAAATTGATCTGAAATGTTCACAACTGAATAGCTGTGACCCAGCAGAAGGTTTCCACAGTTCTGTATACTAATTCATAGTCAGCACAGGATTCCAGCTTTAATTTCATCTTCTTGTTCAGACTTCTTCTTATTAAATGCATTCACAGTCTGCTATTCTTCTTAGAATTGAAGGCCTTCCCCCCCCCCCCCCCCCCGGCAGCTGCCTTAGCCTGTAAAGAAAAAGGCTCACAAGGCCAGTTTAAAACCAATGTAATCTTTTAGGTTCCTCATTCCTACATGGGGCATCACTCAATTGGCTAGACAGAATTCTAACCTTTATACACATGGCTTTGTATTTTTAGCACAGTGATTACAAAAATAGTACAAAACAGGGGATGGGTAGATGGCTCAGTGGAAACGAGCACTAGCCGCACAAACCCAAGTTTCATTCTCGAAACTCACACGGAAAGCTGTATGTGGTAGTATGTGTCTTTTATCTCAGAACTCCCGCAGGGAGTTGAGGAAACAAAGACCGGAGAACTAGCCAGCTTCGGAACAACTAGCCTGGGAGTACGCGGCATAGCAACAGAAACGAGACCCAGCCCCACCAAGCCAGAGGGCGACAACCAACTGCCAAAAGCCCACTGACCCACGCTCACACAGATCACTCACACACACACACACACACACACACATACACACACACACACACGAGAGCTCAGGGGCTGGCAAAGTGGTTTGGTGGGTAGAATGTTTGCTGTCAAGCCTGTTGACCTGAGTTTGCTCCCCAGTACCTACATGTGGGAAGGAGAAAACCAGCCGCTTAAAGTTGTCCTCTGATTTCCACACTCGTGTGTGGCATGTGCACAGCCACACATACACAGAAGTGAAAATAATAAAATAAATAAGTGTAAATTAAAAGTGCGATGAAAGCTTATTTGAGCAAAGTATATTTTCTGAGTATGTATTGGGCTTTGTCTTACAAGATTCTTTTTCTTTTCTTTTGTCTTTTTTGAGACAGGGTTTCTCTGTGTCTCCCTGGCTGTCTTGGAACTAGCTCTGTAGACCAGGCTGGCCTCAAACTCCGAGCTATGCCTGCCTCCACCAAAAACTTGCTGGGATTAAAGGTGTGTGCCACCATGCCCTGCAATGCGAGATTTTTTTTTTTAATAACTTATTTAATTTTATTTTATGTGCATTGGTGTGAGGGTGTCATACCACCTGGAACTGTTTGCGGACAGTTGTGAGCTGCCATGTGGGTGCTCGGAGTTGAACCCGGGTCCCTTGGTAGAGCAGACAGTGTTCTTAACCACTGAGCCATCTCCCCAGCCCCGCGAGATCTTTTTTTTAGGAAAGTGTTTCTAAAGCTTTCACTGTCCATAAAAGCCACTGTTGAAAGAGACTTTGTGCAGTCATTCAGCAATTCTGAGGTCCCTAGACATTCAGGTCCAGTTTTCTCTAACATTCTGTCCAGGGAGGGCCACACAGGTAACAAACAGTACAGTTAAGAACTGAGCTGTTGTGATGGGAGAAGCACGACATATGGAAGGAAAAAGGAGATGGCCGGGACATGCCCTTCTGGTTCCCTGTGATCTGAAGCACCTCATACTGTCTTCCCTTTATTAAAACTGTGATCACAGACCTGGAGACAGGGCCCAGTGTTGAGGTGTGCAGTGCTAGCTGGGTGTGGTGCTGCCTGCCCACAAAGCACTTGGGGAGGAAGAGGCAGGCGGATCTCTGTGAGTTTGAGGCCGGCCTGGTGTACAGACAAGTCCAGGACAGCCAAGGCTACACAGAGAAACCCTGACTCCAGAATGTGCAGTGCCCTTCCAGAGGACCCAGGTTCAGGTCCTATCACCCGTACAGCGTAACTTGCGTTCCAGAGACTCTAATGCCTTCTTTTGGCCTCAGGGGGTACCAGGCATGAAACTGGACACATGCAAGCAAAACACTCGTACGCTGGGGGAGTTGAGGGTGGGGGCTTCAATCGGGATATATAATGAATAAATTGTGAGGGAAAAACCAAAAATTTAAAAAAACACTTATACATGTAAATTTAAAAATGAACACATTATAGAAATTTCATTAAAAGCATGGGCTTTTTGGTTTTTGGGTTTTTTGTTTGTTTTGTTTTGTTTTGTTTTGTAGCTTTGGCTGTCCGGTCTTGCTTTGTAGACCAGGCTGGCCTCAAACTCAGATCTGCCTGCTCTGCCTCCCCGATTGCTGGGATTACAGGTGTGTGCCAAAAGCATGGCCTTTTAAAACAAGGACTGTTTGGAATTGTAAAGCAAATGACACCAGGAAAAAAAAAAAAAACTAGTTAGGACAAAGCATAGATCATTGATGAACAGTGGTATTGAGTTCACCTGCATACACTTAAAAAGACAGGACCTCAGGGGAGGAGGCCGGTTCAGCTGGTAATGCGTGATGCTGTACGGTACTCTCCAGCCCTGGGAGAAGGAGGGTGGGCTCCCTGGAGCTCGCTGACCTGCCGCCTAGCCTAAGTCTCAGTGAGAGGCCTCATCTCAGACACATCTGCAATCGTGTGCACACACACACCTATAATCGCACAGTGAGAGGCTGGGGAGTGGTGATGAGTGTGTCCGTCTCCCTGATCCGTAAGCTGTACGTTTTTCTTTCCCAAAATATTTCTGATTTTTCACGTCATCCCAGTCCTGGCTTTGACTGTTCACATCACAGTCCTGGTGTTCCGTGGTACAGACAACAAATGTCCAAGATAGTCCACATTCCAACCGCTGTACCCAGAAAGCTGCCCCATCAGTCAGGTCTTCCATAAAGAAGGCTAGAGAGACCCAGCTGTTAGGACTACAGACTGCCTGCAGCTCCTATGGGGCAGGTCACAGCTCTGGCTCGGGGCTCCAGCACCTCTCTCCATGGGCTTTTGTAAGCACACGTCCCCACTCAGCCCTTCACACATGCACCTGCTTTAAGGAAATGTCTCGAAAGAAGAGTATTGGAGAAAAAGGATGGTTTTACTCTGAATTCTTTCTCCCTGAAGTCTGCCTTCCTATTTTTTTTTTCCATTCTTGTTCAAGAATTTATTTGTGTTCCATCGCTACCTCCCCCCCTCCCCAAAGAAAGATGAAGAACTCCAAAGTTCGTCACAGGGCAGGAGAATTAGAATTGTCTGGCTCTCACTAAGACATGTAATCCATGCTTGCTTCAGACCGCAGCAGAACAGCCACAGACTCCAGAGCCCACATTCTCTGTATATTTGGTTGTTGTTGTTCTGTTTTTTTCTTGCAGATATCTCTACAGGACCTTCTTGGTTAAATCAGGGACTACTTTTGAACTCTACCCAATCAGTTTCAAATTTAGAGCTGACTACTGGTGCCACTGTGCCCCAGTCAAGGTATGTATTTTTCTCAAGGTGGGAAGAGCAAGCCAACCCCCCGCCCCCCGACTCTCCTGTGGAGAGCCAGCGCTGTGTTGCTGCTGCAGTGGGTGGACCAGGTTCATAGCAGATCTCCCCAGGGCACCTCCTTCCTGTTTGTCTTGTACAAAAAGATCAGAAATGTCTACAGTGCATTAATGAACCTGTATGTTTTTAACTTACTTGCTAGTGTAAACCAAGGGTTGTGTTTGGATGCTGAAGTGGCCTTAGCAGCTGGACAGTTGCTTGCCCCAAACAGTCACCAGTCCAGCAGTGCGGCCTCTCACTGCTCAGAGTCCCGTGGAGAGACCCCCTGTTCTTTCAACGATGAAGATGAGGAAGATGAGGAGGAGGACTCCTCCTCCCCAGAATAAAGAAGGAGAAAACTTGTGTTTTAATATTTGACGCTCATGTGTGTCTTTAGTGTGAGCTCTTGTGTTTTGAAATGATTGCTTCAGTCTTTGCCTTTGTTTGCATTTGTGTTTAGTGAAAACTAGAGAAACACAAGAAGCAAATCACATGAAGGCTGAGATGATTGAAATGAAAGTTAACATAGTGTGACTGAAAACTGAACAGCAGAGCAGTAGGGCACATCGCGAACAAAGCATGCTTTCTGAAGAGCTAGAGGGGGATGATCCATGAAGAACAGCCATGAATGAAGTTCATTTGTGTGCAGGGAGGTAGGGTTTAAAGACCCCATGATGTGTGAGCGTTTAGACTTGAAATTGCTGCAGGGAACAGTATGCAGCGGTGATCGTTTTCTCCCTCGCTGGTCTGTCGGTCTATCTATAGGCAAAAGTAACCTGGAAAGTCCCAGTGGGTGTAGCGCGAGGGATGTAGATCGCAATCCTTGTGCCTGAGGAGCACGGGAACGCTGAGCTAGTTGAAGTCTAGCTGAGGTGCTTCGTGCGTCTGCTGCCTTAGCCTCTAGAAGGGAGCAAGCGCTATCTTGTAAGTACCTCGGTGACATTTAGAATAATTGATGGTAAACGGAAGTGACCACTATGCATTGGTGCATAGGCGTGACTAGGGCTACTTCTGGAAGCCAAATAGAATAGCATTTCCATGTGCATTAAACCTTTGCCAGCACTGCCTTTTGCCAGCATCCTAAATTTGGAGTTTTACTAAGAAGGAAACTGTGCTTATGGTTTTAATCAAAGCTATGCAGTTCATACAGCTTTTTAATTTACAATGAAACAAAGAAGCAAATTCCTTTGACCAAATTGCTTGTCTGTAATTGTCTGCAGTGCTGTATGATTTTACCCATGTGCAATTTGTGAAAATGAACCAAATGTCACTACTTTTGTCTTTATTTCAAGAATATGGACATCATTGTTCTCCTGTACATGTTATCTTGTTCATATTTTCATTATCAAAATTACCTTATCAGATTTATTTCTGGGTAAATTGCATTTCAAACTAACACAATATTGAGTGTTTTTGTTGAAGCCTTGAACACTCCAGTTGACTGCATTCTTGCTAGTGTGGTATATCATGTGTGAGTTCAAAGCCAAAGATGCCATGAGGACACTGCAGTATGTCTGTGACTTCTCTCCTCGAAGGAGGAGGTGTGAGACGTCCACTGCCATGCCAAATCCAACTTGCTCACACATTAAGGCCTTGAAAGGGAGCAAAGAATGATAGAAGAGTCAATTCCGAGACCAGCTGAAGTCCCAGGTGTTTGTACTTAGCCTGTGTATCTGGTGTCTGTGAGTCCTTCAACAAGTTTACTTCAAATTGATGCTCTTTTCAGTCCTATGGGGAAGTACAGGCTCTATTCCCTGGGGCCTTTCTCAAGCTTGACCACTAAGAGCTGGAGGTAAAGGCTGTGGCTGGGTTCAGTATGTTACTGACGCCATTAACACGATAACCTTGAGTGTGCAGGTATGGCCTAGGTTTCGTTGAGAGGAAACTCATTCTGTCAGTGCAATCCCAGAGTGTTCAAGGGGCATAAAGGTCCTGGCAGGAGTCAAAGAGTTTTGTGTTGGCGTGAGTTCTGGAGCAAATCTCAGGCTGTCAGAGCAAAGCAGTCCAGAACGCAGCAGAGGCTGCCCTGCCAGCACTGCCATTTCTGTCTTTTTACTTACGGGAGACCAGCAAGACTTGGAGAAGTCAAGGGCCACAGATAAGTTTTCAGTCTGCAAAACCCTGAACGACCTCAGATTTGTCAGAACTTAAGGCAAATGCACGCCTTACACCCATTCCCTTACCAGACGGCAGAGTCCTTACAAGAGTTCTCAAGGGACTGTCTCTCTTTGCGTCCCTGCTGCCGTGCACTGTACGTGGACAAAGCTGGGGCTTTAAACAGGCAGCCATGCTGGGCACGCTGTATGCCTGTAACCCCGCATTTGGGAAACGGAGCCAGGAAGGTTAGGTCATAAAAGTCAGCCCCAGCTACATAGTGAGTTCAAGACTCTGTCTTGGGTTGGGGGAGCCAACCAAAGACCTAGTTTTTGTGCACCCCACCTCGGGACATCCTCGATACCCGTGTCAGGCTCTCAAGAGTAGGCCTGTTCCTCTGTGATGTACTGAGGACACCTTAAAACTAGACTGCACCAGGAGTGAAAATACATAGTTGTAATACTTACTTAAAGGCCAAAGGGTCCCCAGGGCCTTGAAGCCAGCCAGAGCTACATGAGGAGATCATGCTCCCTCCCCCTTAAAAAGGGGGGTGAGGCAAGGGAGGGTCCTGAATTGAGACGTTGAGAAAGATGAAGTCGGGTCTTTATCTCCCCTAAACACTGTTCTGGGTCCAACAAACACTGAATCATAATTGAATGCAGGAATCAAAATGGAAGGGCACAAAGGTAAATTGTGCTCCTGGCATCTGCGTTTCTCCGCGGGAAGGGGGCCCAGGGCCTTGCACACAGCCATTACCTGCCCCGGGAGTGCCAGTCACGCTGCTTAGTGAGGCGTTCAAGAGGCTTTTCCCTCCGGGGGGTCAGTTTGTTATACCTAAGTGTGGAGCACCACTGGCGGTCGGGTGTCACTGCCCTGGTCACTTACGCAACTGCCTCTGGCCTGCACACTCCATGTGAAGAACAGCTCCAGAGGCTACCCGGTGCTCGGCCCTCAGTGCTTAGCAGCCTCCTTCATCTGTCAGTGTTTGCATTTATTGTGCCTTACCTAGGAAGGAAGGGACTCAACCCTCTCTCCTTCCTCTAAACAGAACCCAGAAAACAGGCTGGTGGCCATGAGTTTGCATCTAACTCAATTCTTTTAAAGAAGTGGTGGTGCACACCTGTAATCCCAGCACTCAGGGAGGCAGAGGCAGGCAGATCTCTTTGAGTTTGAGGCCAGCCTGGTCTACAAAGTGAGTCCAGGACAGCCAAGGCTACACAGAGAAACCGTCTCAAAAAAAAAAAAACAAGAAGTGGTGGGGAGAAAAAAATCTGTCATTTTTGTTGTTTTGCCGGCTGAATGAAGATGATTCCTCCTGTTAGCAAAATTTACATTTGGAGCAGTAGCAGCACTCTACCAATTTTAGAAGCGAGTTCCGGAACTGTCCTCACAAAGAAAGTACCCTATCAGATGATCCAGATGGGGAAATGGCCTGCTGTATCCCCACATGGATTTCTAACTACTCTTTCTACAGCTGAACCGGTATCTTAAGTTAGAGGAAGTGATGCTGTTCCAACAACAGTGTGATTTATGCCCTGAGACAGTCTGAACAGACAGACGGAATAAGCAGATGACAGGCATGGCCTCTGCTGTGGTGTAACCACACCGAGTGAGAAATCTGCCCAGTTTTATAAGCTCACTTCCCAAACAAAATGGGTTGTCCTTACTCAATAAATCTGTGTCAGAAGGCCTTGAAAATTTGCCCCTTTAGTGATGAGTGTGGGGCAGGCTTTGTTTGGGGAGAGTAAAATGCCAAACCTTAGCTTGAGCTCCTGTAAGCCAGGTGAAGGCTGCAGCAAGCTCATAAAGTTCTCAGTTGGCCTCATTACCTTGAGCTGAACCTCCACTGCAGGCCAATGATGTGAGATGGAGAATTCACGTGTATTCTATAAGTTGCTAATACATGAAGATCTAGTTTGTAAATGAACACAGGGAAGGTGGTCTTCATGCTGATATGGACTGGCTCTGGTGATATGCAGCTTCCCAGGGCTCCCTATTTCTACACACCTCAGGCAACGGCTCCAAGCACTAGTGCTCATTAATACATAGTTTCTGAAGTCCACCACACATGGCAGGAGCCTGCATCCCCTCACCTAAACAATCCTCAGAAATGTGCCTTCCAGCTCCCTGATTCAGTTCGCCTATGTTTTGTTCACCTAAACTTGAGCCAAACACTGACTCACAAGGGGCAGTCTAATGGGAAGGTTCTTCAATTTTTTTTTTAATTGCTAAAAGGTCTATAAATCATAACAAGCCTCAGGAAGTAGCCTCTTACATATTAGCAAAAATACCTTTGTAGGATCCAGTTTTCCCGCATACATCTTTGTTCGAAATATGCTAAGGGAAAAATATTAGGACAGAAAAGTTCAGCATTCCTATCTGTGTCCTGGAAGTCCCTGACAGGTCCAAACACTGTCCTGGTAGACATCCGTCTCTCATGGGGTCGAGAGGGAAGCTCACTTACACTCTGTTCTGTCCAGTTCTTTCAGATAAGACAAGCTCTTGGATCATGCGTTTTATGTAGAAAACCTTGTAGTGCTTTGGCCCATTTTCATGCTAGCAGCGTGGACCTTGGTCCTCCCTGCTTAGAAAGCTGCCTCAGAAGTCATTGTAGCCACAGTGGAGAGTCAGGCTTGCGTCTTCTCTCCCAGGCTCTCAGGAGGGGAGAGAACATCTCTTGGGACCCACTCCCTCAGAGGTGGGAAGTGCGCAGGGCCTGTGGCTCAACAACCCTTAGCCTCTGTAGCAGGTGCCAGCTTCCCTCCAGCCATCATTGCCTGCTGGAAAGCAGCCTCCCCATACTCCATCCACACAGTTCCAGTCTTGCCAACAGGTGCCAAAAATCTGAGGAGCCCCAGAGATCTCTCCTCCCAAGCCCCATCAAGTCGTGTGAGCATGGGGCCTCTCAGGATCCCAGTGTAAATGGTTACAGTCACAAGAAACTCCCCAGGCAAGGGCTCGCTCGTCTGGACGTCAGGTTGTGAGAGGCAGCGTTGCCATCTTGGCCACAATGGCCTGTTCCCAACCAAATCATTTGGATTTCAGAAGCCATCCCCTTGCCATGCTTTACTTCAGATTCAGTTGTTCCACCTCAGACACATCTGAACACAAAAGCTGTGCTAGTTTTGCGCGCTCAGACTCCTCAGATCTCTCTCTCTCATTCTGAAGTATCTTCAGTGATCCAGCCGCTTCTCTGTGAAAGTGGGCTTCTCTACACGTTGCTATTCTGGTTTTCCCAGCACCCTGAGCAGTGGGACCAGGCTTCCACCTGCCCTGGCTGCTCAGGAGGCTCGAGTTCTGGGGACCCCCATCAGTGCTGTGAAGGACCAGGTGCACACTGTACCTTGGGCAGAGGGAGGAGGTCGCTGCTCTACATCCCCAGATGGCTCGCCTTCCATTTGGAGACGCTTTGCTCTGCTCCTGTGCTGCCCAGCTGCATCTCCAGAAAAGTGTTACTTTGCTCGTTTTCTGCATGAAGCGTACACTGGGGTCACACATGGCGTAGCTTGAATGAGGTAAGCAAAGTGCAAACCACATCTCACTTGCCTCTTAGTTTCCTTCCTAGAGTGAAGTACACAGGCTAATATATTATTTTGTAGGATCTGAGACTTTGCATAAATGCTATTATTTTTGTATGGACTTTTTTATAGAAGAGCTATTTCTGTATAATTTGTGTTTTCTGAAATGCCTTCCAGTAGTTAACCGACAAGTCTTAAGCAGCATCCCACTAGCGGCGGCTCAGGGACCACCGCCGAGTAGACAGGGAGTGTAAGTCTCCAGGCAGAAGCTCAGGCTGCGCCTAGCAAGCATTAGTTTTAATAAGCTCTGAGTGATATTTTCATCAATCTACACACCTTTGTCCGTGCTGTAAAAGAAGAAAACATCTGAAATGAGTATGTTAAGCTTGAGAAGAATTGTATTATACTATTCTGTGATTTGAGATACAGAAAAAAATAAATAATTTAAAATAATATCGGTTGTCATCATTAATGGATGCTGGGGGCGGAGACTGTGAGGGTCTCGGCCTCCCGCTGTTTGGGACTGAGCCCCTCATTCAGCCAGTGAGGGTATGCCACCGTCCTTTGCCCAGGTTCTGGTCTTTGAAGGGTTAACCCAACATCAAAGCTCTCTGTGGGGCCCGACTGGCTGAGGCCCCTGGGAACAGCGTCAGCAGCCACCCAGCCGCCAGTCCCCTGCGCAGGGTCTCCCCAGGGTGGGTGGCCCCGCAGTGTCCAGTACCTGGGAAGGGTTCTAAATTCAAAGGCTTTGAAGGCGGCATAAGCAACAGTAACCATTAAAATCCTGGGAGCGATGCCCTCATCTTCCCTCCTCCTGTCGGCATTAGACAACAGTAGACACTGGTGTCTCCAAGCCCCGTGTGCATCATTTGGCCTCAGGGACCACCTCAGCATTTCTTCAGTTCAAGACCCACCTTCCCGGGGAGGGGATGGTCAGGAGACTTGTGTCCCAGCAAGCTGCACACGGGCAGGAGGGGAGGCAGTTGAAGGATCACAGCCTGCCAGTAAGAACTCTGGGGCTGGAGAGATGATTTGGGCTAAGCACAGGCTGCTCTTTCAGAGGACTCAGGTCTGATTCCCAGCACCCAGGTAGCAGCTACTCCCGTCTAACTCCATTCCTAGGGGATCTGGCATGCTTCTGGCCTCTGCAAGTAGCAGGCATGCAAGCAGTGCACACAGACAAGCTGGCGATTTTTAGTTTTTTTTTCTAAAGGACAGCATGATCCCATAATCGCACAAGTGAAGGCCAGTTTGTGCCCAGCTCTTGCGTTGATTTGACCAAGTGAGGGAGAGGGGCACCCATGCCCATCGTTCCCTATGGGCCCCCCACAGAAATAGCCCAGGCTGGTGCATCTGTTCCATCTGTGGCAGCCACTTCATGCCGCGGCAGCGTGACTGCTGGCCACCAAAAGCCCTTGGACTTGCTGCCAACGAGCAGGAGATCTGCCTGCAGAGCCCAAGGAGTTGGCTGCAGTGCCCAGCTTCTGATCCATGACCACGGGTCAGTGTTTGCTGCTGCTGCTCCCAGGGCAGTTTTGTCCCCACACCTGCTAACAACAAGTCACACTGGCCCCCTCGTCTCTCTTCTGCTTCCATTCATTCGGGTGCCTCTTTCCCCGAGCCTGTAGATTGCCTCGTGCCTGGGAGCATCTGGATACCGTCACCAGCTCGGCCATTGTTCTAAACGTCCCTTTCAGCGTCTTAGGCCTGCTTCCGGGAGCCGTCAGAGTATACAGCGCACTGTGACGGAAGCCTTGTGCCGTGGTAGGGAGCCACACTCATTCAGTTTGTCATAATCAGCTCTTTTGGTCTTCTGGTCTTTTGTTTGTTTTTAAAGGCAGGATTTCACACTTACAATGGAGGGTGCCATTGAATTTCTGAACTTCCCGCCCCCACATCTCTCCTGCTGGAATTACAGGTGTGTGTCACCATACCTGGTTCTGTGCAGGGCTGGGAATCAAACCCGGGGCTTCCTACCTGCCAAACACTTAACTGAACTACATCCGCAGCCTGTTTTTTTGACATGTCTGCCTCTAGGACATAAGGACTCCGGACTCCCAGGGGCTTGCTCAGCTTGATTTTTCTTTTTTTTTTTTTTTGTCCAAGCCCACCTGCCTCTGGTGGCACTGTCTACAGTGGCCTGGGCTCAATCGGCAAAATGCAGCTGGGCGTGGCGGCACACAACTCTAACCCAGCACTCGGGAGGCAGAGGCGGGCTGATCTCTTAAGTTTGAGACCAGCCTGCTTTACAAAGTGAGTTCCTGAATAACCAGGGCTATTTCAGAAAACCCTGTGTTGAAAACCAAAAAAACAGATGTCCCCCCAGGCTTGTCCACAGGCCAATCTAAGGGATGCGTTTCTCAATTAAGGTTCCATTTTTCTCACCCAATCGTGTGTCAAGTTGGCAGAAACACATTTCTTTTTGCTTGTGGAGCGGTGAGGGGCCGTTCTACCCAGAGGGTGCCAACTGTGGGAACAAAATGACGGATTTCTACTTCAATACATGCTCTTGGAAATCATTTTTAAGGGCAAGGAGCAAGCTGGGCATTGTGATGAAGTCCTATAATCCTGGGGTTCAAGAGGCTACAGTAGGATCGGCCTACATAAGCTCCTTCTCTCAAGAAGGGAGAGAGGGAGGGAGGGCGGACAAACCGAGCCTTGTTGGGAGAGGAAAGGCATATGAAGAGATGTACATGATGAGCTCGGCGCGCCGAGGGTGGTCAGCACGCACAGCCTCTCTCCCAGCCCAAACAGGCAGCCAGCAGTCGGCTCGCCAGCAGCTTGCCTTATGGCTCATTTCACTGTGGCTGTTCACTCAGACTCTGGCAGCAGCTGAAAGGTCCGGGGCTTCGGTTTCATCCTACTGAGTTGAGTTCCAAGTGGAGAGAGTGGGGGCAGTGTGCCCTCAGGGAGTATGCGGCTGCCGTGGACAGCACAAGCTCCGGGTTTCTGAGGCGTTTCTGTAAATCGCCCGGAGGGTCACTACCCTGAGAGCAACTGTCACCTCCCTGCTGGGCTGGTGCCAAGGAACTTGTCTGAGCGGTGACTGTGCAGGCAGAAGACAAGCCGGGCCAGAGAAATAAGCTTGCCTACACAGGGGGTTCCCCCTTATTTCCTCCTTACCCCAAATCCTTCCTGAAAGGTTTCTCAGAGGCTGGAGGGCAAAAAGCATAAACAAATCAGGGCTGGGCTTTGGCCAAGGAGGGAGGTACCTGCTGGGACAGGCTGTGACCACTCCTAGTCATGGAGGCAAAAAGACAAGGAGCAGGTGGGGAAGGCCTTGGGGGATACATGCTATGGACAGAACAGACACAGGAAAAAGCCATGGCGACGCGGTAGGCCATTGGCCGTGCAGACTGAAGCAGGCAGTTGGAAGCCAGCTCTGCTGGGCTTCAGGTGCTGAGGGAAGGTTGGCGCTTCTGTCAGGATGAAGACGCCAGCATCCTTAGTTGCTGGTTGTTTAAGGCACGGTTGGCTGAGCCAGTGGTTAGGAAATCAGGTCATTCACCTATCAGAAGACCCGAGGTTAGTTACCACTTGACATCTCTTTAAATCTGTTAATAGTATTACAGTTTCACCCAGAACTGTATCTTCCACCTGGACATGATGGTGCACGCACACCTGTGGTTCCAGCAGTGGGGAGGCTGAGGGAAGATGGAACAGGAGGACTTGAAGTTTAAGGCCATTCTCACTCACAGAGTTCCCAACCGTGCTGGGCCGAAAGACAAGTCTCTGCTTCAACCTTGCTCAACTCATGTTTCTCTGCGGTTTGTCATGCTTTGTTACAGTCTAGATATTTTACTTTCTTGGCAATCTGTCTGTGTCTGTGTGTAGTTAGGGGGAGTGCTGTGGATGGAGCGAGATCATATGTGCTAGGCAAAGTACCCGACCACTGAGCTACGATCCTGGCCCTTGTGTGTGTGTGTATGTGCGCGCACGTTTGCGTGTGTGTGACACACAGACACACACACACACGCAGCAGGTATGCCTGTGCATGTGCAGGCGAAAGGTTGGTGACACTGTTGATGTCAGGCGCCTATGGAATCCAGAAGAGGGCATGGATGGCCTTGCCGGATGCTGTAGTTACCAGGTGGTCGTGAGTGGTGCTCCTGACGTGGGTGCGTGCCCAACGGTTCCTCTCCAAGAGCAGCAAATGCTTCTAAGCTTTCTCTCTAGCCCTCCTTTCTCTTCCCCCCTCTCATGTGAGCGTGTGCGTGTGTGCGTGTGTGCGTGTGTGTGTGCACTTGAGCGTCAGTCAGTACACGTGTGGGGGCCAGAGGGCAATACTGTGGAGTCAGTTCTCTTTCTGCCTGCATACGGAACGCAGCAGGCTCCGGGCGGGAGCACCCTTACCTGTGGAGCCGTTTCAGTGCTCCTTAGCCGTAACTTTTTGGCTGGTCAGCAGGCATTTGGGTCCCTCCTGCCCCCTTCATCTCCTCTCACCCCACCACTGGGGTAACAGACACAGCCCACCAGTCTGGTTTTTGTTTTTCTCTGTGTAGCCCTGGCTGTCCTGGAACTTGCTCTGTAGATCAGGCTGCCCACGTACTGGGATTAAAGGTATGCGCTTCCACTGCCTGGCCAAGGTTTTTTTTAAATGTGTTTTGCTTACATGTCTACATGCACGTGGATGTGAGAATGCGGGTGTGGGATCCCCTGGAACCATTCTTGTGGATGGTTGTGAGGAACCATGCAGGCGCGGGGAGCCAACTCGGGCCCTCTGCAAGGGTAACACGTGCTCTTAACCGCCGAGCCCTCTCTCCAGCCCCACACTTGAGCTTTTCTGAAATTCAGATCCTCATACTTGTGCAGCAAGCATTTACCCAGGGAGCCATCTCCCCAACCCCAGAACTTTAAGAAGAAATATCACTCTTAGGAGAGGAAAAGCGGACTTTGGTTTTGCATGCCCTTGTTGGAGTCCTGTCTTGTGTCACAGTTACCTGGTGGTGGTTGGGGATTTCCTAAGAACTTGGCTCTCTATGCCTGGAGCACAGGGAAGAGGGAAAGCTCATGGCTGCTTGCCAACCACAGACCCACCCTGCTCAGTCATTTTCTAGCTTACTTTGGCTGAGGAAGCAGGTGAGAAGAATTTCTTGGGCCTTAAATATCCAAGGTGGGAAAAAGCACATCAGTTTCTAAGAGTGTGGCATTTGCTTGGCTCCAGAATTGGCTGGCTCAGAGTAGCAATAAAATGAGCTGATCCAAGGGGAGGAGGTGAGCTCCTGGGAAGGACAGGGGCCAGTCTCCTGCCTCAGGTGCAAGCCCAGTACCCTGTGCTTTTCCAGCTTCCTGGGTCTTTTCGCACACTGCACCCTTCTTCCTCCCCCCAACCCCCACTGAAATGGTTACGTTTGAAGCCATAAAGATGCCGAAAGTATGAGGGCACCTGTCCATGTGTCTCAAATACTAAACAAGTACTTCATCCTACTCTACACCCACTCCAGTACCAGCCATTCCCACCCAGAAGCCACTGCTGCCTTCCATACCTGCCTATGGGCAGCTGTTAACACTGGTCAATGGATTTGCTAAGAAAAATCCTTTAACACAGCTGGGTGGTGGTGGCACACACCTTCAAATCCAGCACTCGGGAGGCAGAGGCAGGTGGATCTCTGTGAGTTCGAGGCCAGCCCAGTCTAGAGTGAGTTCCTGGGCAGCCAGAGGTTACACAGAGAAACCCTGTCTCAAAAAAAATAAACAACTCCTTTAACATAACCTGCCTATAAGAATCTAGATTGTTCAGCCCTAAATAGGTAACGACAAGATCAATACATGCTCTTTGTGAGTTGTCTTCTCTGCACCTTCCCAGACCCTTGAACAGGAGAGGGGCAGATGGAAGAGAGACTATGCCAGGGTCTCTCAGAGGTCCAGTCTCTTAAGGGGAGGCTCTATACTGAGGTTCCAGATGTGACGAGTGAGCAGTTCTGGTGTTCAGTACCTTCAGTACTGATGTCTCAGAAGCTTCAAGACTGCTAGTCTTGAGAACTAAAGACTTAAAGGTCTGGATCATAGATGAAAGATCTTTATGGTGCCCAAGGCAGAGGCTTATAGCGCTGTGCTGGTGCTGGTGGCCTGGCACTCGGCAGTCTGTGAATTCCTTGCTTCCAAGCAGCAGCCAGGAACAGCAGCAGAGCTAGGTAGTTTTCCAGCTCCCAAGCCTCAGGGTTCGAGACCCTTGGCCTTCAAGGCCTGACCGCACCCAGGAACCTCTCCAAGCCTGCAGCAGTCCCCTCTGGCAGTCCCGTTTCCTCTCCATTCTCCCGTTCTTCACTGCTACCTTCGCTCTATCCTGCTTCTGACCCCAAGCCACTCAGGGACACTGCGGCTGTCCCTAGGCGACTATTGTCTTCCTGCTGGTCCTCTCCTGGAACCAGAGCAGCTTGCTCTCCTTACTCTAAAAGCCACAGGAGATGGTGGTTTGAATGAGATGTGTCGTCCCCCCCCCCCCCCCCCCCCCGGTCTTGGGCATTGGGACACTTGGTCCCCAGCTGGCGGCGCTGTTTGGGAGGCTTAGGAGGTGTGGCCTTTCTGGAGGAAGTCACTGGAGGCGGGCTTCGAGAGCTACTCCTGGTTCTCTGCTCCAGGCTTGAGGTTCAAGATGTGAGCTCCAGCTGCCAGGCTCGCCACTTCCCTGCCGTGATGGGACTCTTCTCCCTCTGGAACCAAGAACCCAGATAAGCCCTTCCTTCTGTAAGCTGCCTGGGTCACGGCGTTTTATCACAATAGAAAAGTGACTGTTCGCAGGGCTGGAGAGATACCTCAGTAATTAAGGGCATTCGTTGCTCTTTCAGAGGATCCAGGTTCAGTTCCCAGCACATGGTGGCTCACAAACATCTCCAGCTCCAGTTCTAGGAGATCTTCTGACCAGACTCACGCATGGTTCACATAAAAATGTAAGTAACTAAAACAGCAAGAAAAGACCAATAGAGAGAATACCTCTGGGAACAAAACTCCTTCAACTATTGGTTTTGGTTTTGTTCCTGAATAACTCTTTTAACCAAAATAAAGAGCCAAGGCATGAATAATAGTAATCACTGGGCACTAAATATGGAACCGGATCTCACAGACAGTATTCCCAGGGAACAGGTTACTACCCAATGCTGCAAAGCTCTGCCAAGGGGCAGAGAGACTCAAACCTGGTGCATGGTTTCAGATACGCCCATGAATAAATTAGAGCCGCCCCTGTCTCCTCCGACGGCCCTCAGACCTGGGAAGAGTATGGTATAAGTTTTACACAGACTAACCCGGAGGGTCGTCTTCCGTCTGGCAGTTGGTGGTCAGAGTGCAGGCCCATACGTCTTTCTCCCAAGATTCTCTACCTCCCACGTTTCTCAGGCCGGTCTGACACTCCTACTTCCATTCCACACTCCGACGAGGGCTAGAAACAGAGAATTATGTGTCTGAACAAATCCAGAACTACCTGGCTGGTAAGCAGTCAAATATTACTTGTTCTTACGAAGATCCGATAGTCATTCCAAGGACACACAATCTGAGAGGGCATATTTACATGGACAGTCCCTTACGAATTTCTGCTTAAAAACCAGCTTGGACCTGTCTTGATTTCCAAGTTTAAAATAATAATAATAAAAAAGTCATTATTACTTTGAATGCTTCTCTTTTATATATGTAATATATATTATTAATATATATATAATATATATTATAACTATAATGCATGTAAGTTCTCTGTGAGCACACCTGCACGCCATTGGTGGTGGCCACCACGTGGTGGCTGGAATTGAACTCAGGACCTCTGGAAGAGCAGACAGTGCTCTCAACTGCTGAGCCATCTCTCCAGCTCCCCTGATAAATTTTCATTGTTTTTTAAAATGCAAGTCTATCTTGTCACTTCTAACAGCAGCCAAAACCTAGCTCATGCAGGGACTGCTGTTCCAGGAACTATGTGTGGCTCCCTCCTGGCAGCCAAACATTTTTGAGGGTCTAGCTAGAAAAAAAGCTTCTAGCTTCTGCCTTTTCCCCCCCACTCCCCTCTCTGGGTGACAAATAAATGCTCCATCTCAGCAGCAGAACAGCCGGTTTGCAGGAAGATGCTCTCAATGACTACTTTCAAGATAACCGTAGCCCAGCAGCTAAGCAATCTGCCCAAGATTTCTAAACAAGCAAATGTAAACAGGATTCAAAGTCAATTCTCTATTCTTGTTCAAAGTGGAAGCTGACACGCGCTGTTTGAACTGCGATCTAAATCTGAGGTGGCTTCCCCTTCAGTGCCAGGCAGCTTGACTACGCTAGGACCTTTGCAGGAGGCAAAAGCAGCGGATCTCATCTCACCTCCAAACACCTGAGGGAGACTACCTAATGACAGTAGTTTCTAGCAGATTTCTCTAGTAGAGCCTTCTGGATAGGACTATGCACACAGGTGCCAGTCAGCAGAAAACTCCAAGAAACAGGACAAGCCCAGGAGCCCAAGTATTCAAAGGCAGACAGAACTGCAGTGATTTGAAACTGAAACCAAACTTCCCAGCTCCCAGTCCCAAATAGAAAACAGCTTGGAGCTGTTTTTAAAAGTACCACCAATTTTTCCTTTAGTTAGGAGTACTGCACACTGGTTCAAAACACCGTGATTCAGCAAAATAACTGACATCAAACCTTCTCCATTTACTATACAGTCAGGCAAGTGCTAGACTCAGTTGCCAAGGTGCAATTATTCCAACTGTGGTCTGAGTGAAGGGCCTGCAGGGGCAGCTCCTGGAGATACACTCAAAACATGCCAGGGAGTGACACGCACAGACAGCTGTGTGCATATCCTAAGTTCTGAGGAAAAGCTGGAACAGATGCCAACTGATCCATGACTCCCTCCATTCCAACTTATTATCCACTGAAACAGACCCAACTAGCCTCCTCTAAAATCCAACTCATTACACAAAGGACTCAGACCCAGCTCCTAATTAATCACTCTGCCTCACAACAAAGCACCATTTCCGCAAAAGTTCCAGAGGGAGACTTGGAATGACCTAGTCCCTCTCGCCTTGCACAGCACTGCCCTCTGTGTAACCGTGCTAACTCCTAGACTCTGTCCTGTTCCTTTCAGGTTTAAGGACTCCAATTGGCTGCAATAGGCTGTATCCATCCACTCAGAATGCTTCACACTGAGTGGGCACTCCTAACTGCAGCAGATGGGGAAATGAAAAAAACAGAACCAGGAGAGTTGAGGTCAACTGAAGGCCTGGGCTAAGTCCAAAAAACTGAACCAGATTTAAGAAAAAAACAAAAAACAAAAAACAAAAAAAACCCCACCACAGTAAGATTTAGGGAGCTCTCTGTAACTGTTCTTCAAAATCCACCTCTGGATGATGATCATTCTTGCTATGAGTTGCAAATCTCTTCTGCCTTAAACATTTTCTTTTAACTTTATGTGAATAGATGTTCTGCCTGTGTGCTGGTGTCAAAGGAGGACAGAAGAGGGCAGCAGGTCTCCTGGAACTGGAGGTGTGAGCCACATTGTGGCACTGAATCGAGTGCCTCATACATAATAGGCAAACACTAACCTACATTTGCAGACCTTTTAAGCTTTTTAAAAATCCACAAATATACAAACTTAATCAAACAGAAATGGCATGTGTGCCAAAGCTGACAGCTGCTAAGGACCTGCCCTTTCTCTTGCAGACCTGCAATCTTTTTGGAGACTCCATAGACCAGGATGGCAGGGAACTCAGAGAACTAGTTTCCCACATGGATTACGGGTGTGTGTCATGCTATACAGAACTATTATCTCCCATTGTTACTTTACATTCTTAACATGAATTGGGAAGTTAAGGCAGGATGGCTGTGGCAGTCTGAATAGTGGCTCCACAGGCTCATGTATTTGAATGCTTAGGTCACCAGGGAGTGGCACTGAGAGGATTAGGTGTGGCCTTGTTAGAGGAAATGTGTCACTAGGGGTAGGCATTGAGGTTTCCAAAGCCCATGCCCCACCCAGAGTCTGTCTTCTACCTGGTGACCAGGATGTGACTCTCAATTTACTGCTCCAGTGCCTGCCTGTACGCTGCCCGTACTGGCCACCACCATAATGGACTAAACCTCAACTAGCTCCAATTAAATGCTTTCTCTTATGATAGTTGCCTTGGTCATGGTGTCTCTTCACAGAAATAAAGAGACTAAAACAATGACTTAATTCAAGGCCATCTGAAACCACGTAGCAAGGCCAAGACCTGAAAAGCACGAAGGAAAAACCCAAGTTCAGAAAAGGTTTGCTTTGGGTTTGGCAAGAATCACCGAGTTCTGTTGTGATGGAAAGGTGGACACCATTGTCACTGACTTGGGAATCAATGAGCAGAGCATCTTCCCAGAGTAGCACACCCACCTCCAAAGCACAATGGCTGCATCTGGCTTGCAAGGCAACGTAATTCTTTTGTAAGGCTGCTTTTCCCAACAGCCAACTGGGTTCTGTCCCACTGGCCTGGTTTGTAGATCACAGAAAACCTTGGAATGTGGCTTTGCACCAACCATGATAAAACAACTCTTATTTTGAAAAGCTGTAGAAGACAGCTCAGCGGTTAAGAGCACAGGCTGTTCTTCCAGAGGACCTAGGTTCAATTCCAAGCACCCACATGGCAGCTCACAACCATCTTGCAACTCCAGTCCCAGGGGGATTCAACGCTTTTCTTCCGGCCTCATTCATCAGGCACTGAGGTGGTGCACATACATGCACGCTATTAGACACACACGCCTAAAAACAACAGAACAGACGAAACTCACAGGTCAAAGAGAAGAGTTTTCTCAGTACCGAGAGAAGGGAGCTCCAGTTATGACGGGCCTAGCAAGAGTTCATCTAAGCCCACAGGACAGTCCAGGGGGCCAGCTAAGATGTGAAAGAAGACTCCATCATGTGTTCCAAGTTTTCAATCAGTTTGAAGTTTTTGTATTTCACATTCATATTTTTATTAGGGTTCAGTCTGCTAAGTAAAAGCGGTAACAAGACATTTTAAAACTATACAATTTATGTCTTGGGAATTTAATTTCATTCAAAAAACAAAAGCCAAAACAAAAACAAAAACAAAAAACAACTTGGTGCACATTCACCTAACTTAAAAATGCTATTTCATTTATGATAGGTCTAAGATAACCAAATGTGGAAGACTTGAATTCATCACTCAAAATCACCCCATTAGTATTTTAAAAATATACAACAGAAAGCTTGTCCTCTCAATAAAAAGACCCACAGTCTAATTCAGCATGTAAAAAATAATTTAAAACACACACACGTGCACGCACTCACACATACACAGAACCAGAGCTAATACTTTCAAATCCACTTTTATTTTGTTTTTCCTCCTCACATACAGAACTTCTCACACATTTCTTGCAGCTATAGTCACTTGATGTTGGTAAGGTACCATTTTATCCCTAAACTTTGTTGGCATCAAAATATGACAGTTACCAGTGTTAAATCCATAAAATATTTACACAGCACAGCACAGAAAGCTTTAGACATTTGGCAATTACACACAGGTGAGCCCTCCCCCCCCACTCTGCATGTTTGGGGTCGGGAGCTCACTGGTCCCTATCTGTGACCGGACACTGGTCCAAAGGGCAGCACAGGAAGCAGGAGTTACGTCAGGACACTGAACACTATGATCTGGAAGCACGTTATGATGTCACCCCAGTGTGTGGACCACACCACCTCCTCCTCCAAGGTGGCCTCATAATCCTAGAACGGGCAGGTCCAGCTGATACAAAATGGAGACAGCACAACATTTATTCTGTGGAGACACTCTACTCCTAGGCACGTGCTGTGACTTTGAACATAACTCGTCCCAGAAACTTGTCACGTTCGTCCTTGTTTTTTAGGTTCTCTGTTCCTTCAATTTTGCACTCAACTGTTACTTCTTTCTTGGTAGCACTAGAATCAAAGATGACCTGGACGGCAACCAGAGGCTGTCGGTACCCGACCTGGCAAATGGAGGAACAAACATCAGTTCCAATTCTTGTTAATTTCACCTACACTTAGGAACTCAGTTTCAACTTTTTGTTTCAATTTGTAGCCCAGGCTGATTTCACATTTTTCAAGCCTCCTGCCTCAGCTTCCAAGAATCAGGGTTATAAAGAATGTCCTACTATACCTGATTCCCTTTGTAAAATTAAGTCTGAGGACAGCCAACTGTTTTATGTTCTTTGCCTTCCTTCTTGCTATGGCTCTTCCCGTAGCATGGCTTTGAGGGGCATCCTGTTTGGTGGCTGCACCGTTTGACTCATCCTCTGGATGAATTTCCCACTTCCTTCTCAGCTGTTTAATGTTCCCACTCCCCCTGCAATGTAGGCCTATTTTAAAGTTACAGCATAGTTCTATTTCGATCCTAAGGTATCGGTTAATACATCCCACTTAAAAATGTATTTTTATGAAATTCTAACTATTCCATATACGCTTAAAGATGATGTATATTTGCTATGAGCTAAGGTACTACATGTGACAGACGCTGTAAGCGCAGCCTCTGATCATCTCTCTCGCACACATCCTTTACATGGTATGCCCGGGTTACGAACAGCACTGCTTGTGGTCGCTGTGGCCAGTATGTAGGAACAATCTGACCATTAACTGACTCTGGCAAGAGAGACAAATGCTGAACTTTATGAAAAAGCCGTCATATAAACCATCTGACTTTATATTCTTCTCAGACTTACTGATGAACAACAAAAATTGTAACTTTACAATGTGGAAGCCTGGCTGACCATCTCAAGAGACTACGGTCAACACCTGACAATGGACCCAGACAGTAACGGCCCTTCCTATACAACTTTAAGAACACATTCTCTCCTCCAAAAAGACACAAATGAGTTTAATTATGAAAAAATAATTCCCAAGCCAAACAACTGCATCATATATACAAACTCCTATCCAGCCCGCTCCCCTAAAAGTCCCAGCCTCATTCTAAAGCACAACAGAAACACAAAACAGAGGGACTAAGCAGTTTTCCCAGACCACAGACTGCTAGGACAAGTGGATAAATTTCACGAATGTCTAGAGTAGATAAGGGGTCAGGGTCAGTGTTAACTTCTACTGATAGCACATGGGGATATTAGTACCCGTGTCTTTAGGAAACACATACTGTATGCTTTAGAATAAAGGCACCATCAGGGACTAATTTACAAGCATGAGTGAAAAAATCTATAGATGGCTGAGGTGGTTTGAACAGATGGCCCCCACAGACTCATGTGTTTAAAGGCTTGGCCCATGGGAAGGGAAGCAAGGAGGTGTAGCCTTGTTGAAGAAGTGTGCCACTGTGGGGGTGGGCCTTGAGGTGTCCTGTGTTTAAGCTCCACCCAGTGTGCCTCACAGCCTTCTGCTGCCTACTGTTCAAGTGTAGAACTCTCAGCTCCTTCTCCAGCATCATGTCTCCTGATGCTGCCATGCTGATAATGAACTAAACTTCTGAAACTGTAAGGAAGCCCCAATTAAGTGTTTTCCTTTGTAAGAGTTGCTGTGGTCAGTGTCTCTTCACAGCAAATGAAACCCTAACTAAGACCATGAATGAGATACAGTATCTGGTAATGTGCTTTCATAAAACATATTATTCTAGCCATTTGTGTCAGGAATAATTTCAAAATAAGTTTTAAAATATGACAAAACAGCAGGGCATAGTGGTGCACGCCTGTAATCCCAGTACTCTAGGAGGCAGAGGCAGGTGATCTCTGAGGGTAAGGCCAGTCTGGTCCATAAGCGAGTCCAGAGCAGCCAAGGCTACACAAAAAAACTCTGCCTCGCAAACAAACAAACAAAAACACAAACTTTACAAAATGGCTTTTATATACATATACTTCAAAAGCTTAAAATCACAAAATATTGTTAGGTCTAAATGAGCTTTCACATCTGGCCAGTAAAGACTATATACTATTTTCTAAACAAAAGCAAAACCAGTATTCTGAAAACAGGTCATCTCCACTCTTCCTCCCCATTTGTTAAAAACGCACCAGACAATGTGGATGATGAAGAAATGACAACAGAGGAGTGCACCTACCGTTCATGGGCTACCTCAAGGCAGGCAGTTTCCTAAAAGAGGACTCTAAATACTTACGTGCCGTTTTTTCCCATAATACGGAAAATACTTTAAGTCTATAACTCCATCATCAGGATAAGTTGATATATTTGCTACGTTTGTATCCTAGAGTTGAAAGCAAAAGAAATCCCTTTAGGCCACAGTACACATTTTTCAAACTAGGTTTACAATTACTGACAGTTATCAGTTAGGATGAAATTGAAGAGACGGCGACTAGGCCTGTCAGCCACAATAATGACAAGTGTGTTTCTGAGAATGGCTTGTCACTGTTGAAACAGGTGTCACCATGCAGCCCAACCTTGTCTTGAAGCTGTGGCAATCTGTCCACATCAACCTTCCAAGTGTTAGGATTTCAGGCATGTACTACCATACCTGGCTGCTCATCTTGATTACAAATATCACATACTTAAATGCTTGGTCATAAACTATCCTGGTTCTTCTTTCATCTCCCGATACCTCCTAGAAGTCCCTTCAGTTTTAGTCGGTTCCACTGCCTATAAACTATTACTCCATCTATGCAAAGCCAGCTGTTTCACCACTCACAGAAAAAATGTACCGGTAAGTTTGGACTGAGGTTTTCCCAAGACAGATGAAATACTGTGCTTCCAGAATGGAAAGCAGAATTCATACCCAAGGTGGGTAGAGGTTACTGCTCAGAACTATAAAAACTGTAATCAAGACAAACCATTCCTCACTTAGAAAGACAAATGGGATGGACATCAGAAGAAGGAGAAAACAAGTAACAGGATAGGAGCCTACCGCAGAGGGCCTCTGAAAGACTCTATCTAGCAGTATATCAAAGCAGATGCGGAGACTCATAACCAAACCTTCGGCAGAGTGCAGAGAATCATATGAAAGAAGGAGGGAGTTAGTATGACCTGGAGAGGACAGGAGCTCCACAAGGACCAACTGTATCAGGGCACAGGAGTCTTTTATGAGTCTGTTTCTCCAACCAAGGACCATGTATGGATATAACCTAGATATAGACCATGGTAGCTCAGATATAGACCTTGGTAGCTCAGTATCCAAGTGGATTCCCTAGTAAGGGAAACAGGGACTATTTCTGACATGAACTCAATGGCTGGCTCTTTGACCTCCCCTCCCCCCCACACCCTAAGGGAGGAGCAGCCTTGCTAGGCCACAGAGGAGGACATTGCAGCCAGTCCTAAAGATACCTGATAAGCTAGGGTCAGATGGAAGGGGAGGAGGACCTCCCCTAGCAGTGGACTTGGAAAGGGGCAGGGAGGAGACGAGGGAGGGAGGGTGGGATCGGGAGGGAATGAGGGAGGGGGCTACGGCTGGGAAACAAGGTAAATAACCTGTGATTAATATGAAAAAAAAAAAAATTATTTAAAAAAGTTAAAAAAAAAAAAAAGATAAACCATGATGCAACAAACAGAAAAAAAAAAAACATTCATAGTTCCCATGAATAAATGAAGAAAAGCACCAAAACTCTCTGTCGGTCACTATACACACATTCCATGCACGGGGGCCCTGAGTGGATCCCTAGCACCACAATAAACACAAATCCCAAGCCAGCCCCAAGCACCACCAAACCCCAGAGCTTTAGATCTGGACGAGCTTCTGTGTCGTGCTGGGAATTCGAGCTCCGCCAATGCATGCTGAGCACA
The DNA here is from genome assembly GCF_907164565.1 of Psammomys obesus. NCBI lineage: Eukaryota > Metazoa > Chordata > Mammalia > Rodentia > Muridae > Psammomys > Psammomys obesus. The sequence continues at coordinate 6,470,055 of NW_026596120.1, forward strand.
CTTGCTAGCTCTACTCTCTACTACTAGAGCCCCGTCTAGTCTATAATCTCTACCTCTAGGACACAGAATAGCATGGCAAACTCAGCCTGTCTCAACAGCACTCTGCTTCTTTATGTCATAAATGGGAGACCCTGTCTGTGGGGCACAGTCAGCCCATTCCTAAGAGGCAGACGGTGTTCATCAGGGCAGGTGTCACTCACCAGCACTGTGCGCTTTATAAATGGCAGTATAAATAGCTCAATCCTAGCACTGAGAATAAACTTAAAATTTTTGTTTTACATGAAAAAGTCCCACTGATGAGTGTTTTTCTGAATTTAACACATCAACAGTTTTTGTTATGGTTGAGCCTTTTTTATTTTAAATGTGATGCTAATGTGACTTACAAATAACACTGTGCTTTCATGTTAAGAGCTGAGAAGTAGATTTGTAGAAGAATTTATATCAAGAAAATTTCAGCTAGCAGGCAGATGAGAATGGCTCCGTGGGTAAAGCTGCTCGATGCCAAGGCTGACAACTGGAGTTTGATCCTCAGAACCACACAGTCCTCTAGCCTCATACATGTGCTACTGAACAAGTGTCCACACATAAGTAACTAATATCCAACAAACAGAACCCCTTCTGCTTACATGGGACATGCATAGTTTCATTTTAAACCAAACTCCTTTTGAGACAGGATCTCACTATGTAGACCGGGCTGGCCTCATTGATTTGCCTGCCTTGATCTCCCAAGTGTTGGGAGATCACACACACACCCTGCCTAAGGCAGCATCTTACTAAGTAGCTCAAGCTAGCTTCAAACTCTAATTCTCCTGTCTCATCCTCCTGAGTACAGATGTTACAGGCATGTCACACCATGCTCAATTGAAAATTCTGGTTTCCTGTATAGGTTTCCTGCAGATTTGAGTGTGGCATCCAGAGGAAGTGACTCTGTCTCTATTGTACATGTACACACCCACCTACAGAGAGGCTACAGACTCTGTTCACGTCAACGCTAACCACTGGCTAATAATCTAACAATTTAAAAGGCTTCTCCAGCCAGGAGTGTTAGCACATGCCTTTAATCCCAGGGATGCAGAGACAGAGGGATCTCTGTGAGCTCGAGACCTGCCTGGTCTCGAAGTCCAGGAGAGTAAGGGCTACACAAAGAAACCCTGTCTCAAAAACAAACAAACAAACAAACAAAGAGCTGCTTCTCCAAAGCAGCAGCTCACAGTTAGGAGTACAAATTCTGGATTCTCCCCAAGACCTACTAAGGCAGGCACTGTAAGAATGGGGACCAACAAACCTAAGTGATTCTGAGACACAATGATTTTGGAGAGCAAAGTTTCTTTTTTTTTTTTTCCAGAGCTGAGGACCGAACCCAGGGCCTCTAGCAAGCGCTCTACCACTGAGCTAAATCCCCAACCCCGAGAGCAAAGTTTCTGCCCAACTAAAAAATTCATCTCTGACTTAAGGAATTATGATTTCTCCTCAACTTTAAAAATTTAGGTAGCTTGTTCTGCCTTACAACTAGAGATAAATGCTAGTATCTAACACAATGACAAATGTAGGGCTTAATTATTTCTCCTTTTTTAAAAAAATTTAATTTATATATTTATTACAATTTATTCACTTTGTATCCCCGCTGCAGCCCCCACCAGTGTCTCCTCCCAGTCCCACCCACCATTCCTCTTCTCCCCCTACACCCTTTCCCTAGTCCCCTGATAGGGGAGGACCTCCTCCCCCTCTATCTGACCTTAGCCTCATCAATGCTAGCTGCATCATCTTCCTCTGTGGCCTGGAAAGGCTGCAGCCTCCCCCCGCCCAGGGGGAGGTGATCAGAGAGACTTCCAATGAGTTCATGTCAGAGACAGTACCTGTTCCCCTTACTAGGGCACCCACTTGGAAACAGAGTAGCCAATGGGCTTCCATAGAACAGGGGGTCTAAGTCCTTTCCATGCATGGTCCTTAGTTGGAGTATCAGTCTCTCCAGGACCCCCTGGGCCCTTAATAGTCTCTCTTTAGAACTTTTTAAAAATTTACTTATTTTATATGCATCAGTGTTTTTGCTTATATGTATGTATATATATAAGGGTGTCCGATCCCTTGGAACTGGAGTTTCAGACAGTTGTGAGCTGCCATGTGTGTGCTGGGAATTGAGCCTGGGTCCTCTGAAAGACCAGCCAGTGCTCTTAACTGCTGAGCCATCTCTCCAGCCCCTCTTTAGGACTCTTACCCATCGTTTACACATTTGTCTTGTTGTGTCTGCAGCATGGAAAGCAAACAGAAGATATAGGATGAAAACGCACAGCACTCTAGGTGGGAAAGGAATAGGAAAGAAAAAGACTGCCTCTATTTTAAGGAAAAATAGCATATTTCATTAATTCTCAAGTGACACTGACAGTAAGCACAACTATTTTTAGACTTGAAAGAAAAATTCCTGATATAGAACAGGATCTCTGGGGTTGTAATGTCAACTTCATTTCTGAACTAGAAAAACATACATCCTAAGACTGAAACAAGTATATGTGAAACAAGCATGTGCAAAACAAACAGAAACTGTCCTTTTTTAATGACATTAGGAACGACAAGATCATCCTAAAAAGCATAGTATTTTAAGTATTTAAGAAACATGAAAGGTTCAATGATTTGAGTACTAACCTTTGTCTCACATATTATCTGTGGAAGTCCTTTTGGAATTAACTCGATTATCTAAGGTTAAGAAACATGGATCAGTCAGTCAGCATATATGAATGCAATGGAACTTCCTCTTCTGTTGCTGGGGACACAGCAGCTGAGGTTAACACTACTCTGCAAGTACAGACCCTTAAATTAAAGAACAACAAACCCTTAAATTAAAGATCATAATAAACTAGTATGTTTGTGCTTGTTTTGAGAAAGGGTCCTACTACAGCCCAGGCTAGCCTTGTGGATACTCCTGCCTCTGGCTCCCAAATGCTGGGGTCATGCTCCAGCACAGTCACCTATAATAAAATATTCACTATGAAAATACGTTCACAGCTATCTCGCACCCTAAAAGCACATACTGAGAAGAATCATAAATTGTTTCCCCCACACTAGTTTTCTTATGGTGCTAGGACCAAAGCCAGGGCCTTGACTGTACTAGGTAACACTAAATCTGAGCTGTTACCACAGCCTTTGGATCTACCTTTATGTTTGCAGTCACCCAACTACTTAAAAATTATTTTTTGCATCCATCCACCTGCCTACCTATCTATTGTGTGCATACGTGCGTGCATAGGGGAATATATGTGGAAGATGGGAGGACAAACTGTATAATTTGGTTCTTTTTTTCCACCATGTGGTCTTAGATCAAGCTCAGTTCAGAATGGTGGCCAGTGCCTTTATCACCAGCCTATCTTCTAAGCTTTACTTTGTTGTTGTCACTGTTTTGCATTTTGAATCCAAATGCAGTTCTGGGCAAAGGTTTGAAGATGTACAGAGACCTCCAAAAGTGAAGCTGTTGAAGTCTACAGAGTGATGTGGACAGCAGTGCCTTGTCTTCCACTCATAACAGCTCTAGGAGCACACTAATGAAAATCCTGCCAGCTGGATCTGATGCTACCCTGTTAGCCCCACAAAGCCAGCCTATAAAGCAAGCACGGTCTCCAATTCCCATTATCCAGAGGCCATTTCTATTTTTACTATAATTTATTTTTTATTTTCTGTTCATCGTTATTTTGCCTGCGTGGGATGTTTGTGCGAGTTTGTCAGAAGCCCTGGAACTAGAGTTACAGACAAGGTGTGAGCTGCCATACAGGTGCTGGGAATTGAATCCCAGTCCCCTGGAAGAGCAGCCAGTGATCTTAACTGCTGAGCCAGCTCTCCAGCAAAGGGCATTTCTAGTAGTCCAGAAGATGGTCCTTTGAACAGAAGCAGATTTCCAGCTATCGCAGACACAGTGAGGACAGATCTTGCAGGCCAGTGCTACTGAAGACATTCCCCTTCAAGTGAATGTATAACTCACCTTACGGCACAGATCAAGCTCTACATTCCTTCTGGCTTACTTTTTTGGCCTTAATTCTTAGTTATGTCTTATTAAAACATCCCATTAGCATTGGCTGTAACTACAGCACTGTATTGTGCTCATTAGTATGTGGGTTTATTTATATTCCCATTACTTATTACATATACCACTACAGCATTAGTATGATTTAGAAAATTACATATAATTTACAATTAAAATATGAACCTTTTTGCCATACTTATTTTCCCCAAGCATTAACTAGCACTGCTGGTCTTTTAAGTAAATTATCCCAATGAGATGACATTTAGGCATTTACTCAAGCAAAATAATCTAAGGATTAGTTGTGGGTGTTATAGCTGCTCTGTATGTTCACATAATGTCAGAAACAGCAACAGCAAAGGTAAAGTAAGTACGTACTCTGTTCATTTTCACAAGAACACAAGGTTGTCCTTTGGAATAGCCAAAGTCAGCATCATGCACACCACTACATTCTTGAAGCAAGGAAACTGGGAACTGACATGCATTATAATTTGGACCCTTCTGCTCAAAAAGTGCTCCGTCAGGACAGTTCGTGAGATTCTTCTGTTCATCTACAGAATATGCTAAAAAGAAAACATGTGTACCAGATCAGGCAAAAAAAGATACCACACACAAGAAACAAGTCAAATAATTCTCACTAAACAAGTACTTTTCAAAGACAAAAACAGCAAGGTGAATTACCAGGTAACAGTTACTCTAAAGCTTCCTGTTTCCAAGAGTGTCCAAGCTGGACACAGAGCTGTAATCTGTGCCTCGCTCCACTCACAACTCCTGGCCCAGCAGACACCGCTGTATGTGCCTACCCTCAGAGGCCACGGCAAGGATGCACAGGGGGCATGTTGCTACTGTAAGCCTTAGGGGGCAGTCTAGGGGGGAAAACAGTAACACTGAACACCGAAGGAACATGGAAGGAAACTGCTTAACAGATTATGACACGGGGACTCTACTGACCTGAAAGCAGAGGAAATGTGTGACTTATGGTGGCTGGTATGATAAAGGAAGGCAGAAGCTGGACATGTAAATTTTGTAAATCTGGTTTAAGAATTGAGGAGAAGGGCTGTCAAAAGAACCATGATGATCCACCAAAAGATTTTATACCAGGCAAAGTAGTCACAAGGTATGACTATATTTATATTAGGAAAGTATTTGTGCTATGGAGGAAAAAAAAAAAAAAAAGAGTAAAGTGACCTAGAAAGTGAAACTCCCAATGCCAGCTAAAATAGGTGTGCTGAGCAGACAGAGGTAAGTAATACATATGAATCACAAAGATGTAAAATATTTAGAAACCAGAAAGGAAAAAGGGGAAATACAGGTACAGAATACAGTGTCCTTCTGTGCCAGCTGAGCTATTAACATTCAGTGGCATGAAGAAGAGATCTGATGGGCCCCTTCCTCAGTGAGCCCAGTCTAGTGAAAGCTACTCAGAATTAAAATACACTATGAAAATACCCAGTGATAGCTACTGGTGTGTGGATATAACTGGCACCGTAAAAAGGCCATCTAATTCAACCCAAACAGAAACATTTCAAAGGGAATACTTTCAGAAGGACACGAGGTGAGGACTGTTTTGTTTTTGGTATTTTGTTGATAAAAAGTTAGAAAGAGTGATAGCTAAGCTACATTGTCATCTCTAGGTACCAAAGAAGAGGGAGACTCAACTGCAGAATTGCCTCTATCAAACTGGCTTATGAGTATGTCTGAGAGGTATTTTCTTAACTGCTAATTGATTTGGAAGGGCCTATACTGTGGGCAGTGCCATCCCTAGGTAACCAAAGAGTCCCATACACCTAGGGAAAGCTTGAAGTAAGAATGATACTAAAGAAAAACGGTAACTTTAAGAAAATAAAACTTTCAATTTAGACTCTACCAGGAGGAAAACAAAACAAAAAGGGAACTCCTAGGAATCAACAATGACAGCTGAGTATTTAAAACAAAGCCAGTACAAGTGAGAGGGCTTAGCAGGTAAAGCAGCTCTGCCAGCCAGCCACTCTGAGTGCAACCCCTAGAACCACCATGATGAGGGAGAGCTGCTCCTGCAAGATGTCCTCTGGCTGCCACAGGCAGGCACCATACTCCTGACTAGAAGGAGAAAAAAAGTAATACAAATTCAAAATAAGAACAGAACTCCAAGGGGAGTAAATGGTGCAGAAAGTACCCAGAGAGCTTACTATTTAAGTATAAGGAAAAAATGTGAGAAACACAAGATACAACACAGAGCAGTATAGGAGAAGAGGCAAACAGCTGAGTATGAAATGCTCAAGATAACCGAAGAGCCCAAAGCCGAGATGCCAACACCTCTCAGAAAAAACAGTTTTAAGAATGAAATCCAAAAAAGCAGTTTAATTTTAGAGCCTTAATGAGATAAAGAGCCCTGATCGCTGTATCTCCTGTTACTTCCTGACTCACTGTGTCCACTCTCCAGCCCCCACCTCCCCATGAACCTTGAATGCATTGACTTTAGACACTTCTGTGGCTCCTTCCCACTTCCCTCACTCTTTCAAGGATTTGGTTTCACTAAGGCACCTCAGAACACTCTTTAAAAAACAAACAGCCCAGCCAGGTGGTGGCAACACACACCTTTAATCCCAGCACTCAAAGGCAGAGGCAGCCAGATCTCTGAGGCCAGCCTGGTCTACAGAACAAGTTAAAGAAGAGAAGCCTTCCCTGCCCTTTCTCTGCTGTGTTCTCCCCCTCAGCACACTCCCTTCTAACATAGCACTAGATTTGACATTCTTTAAGTCAGCCTTTCTTTTCTTTTTTAACATTTTTATTTATTTTTATGTATTTGAATACAGCACACCAGAAGAGGGCACCAGATCTCATTATAACTGGTTAGGCGCCACCATGTGGTTGCTGAGAATTGAACTCAGGACCTCTGGAAGAGCAGTCAGTGCTCTTAACTGCTGAGCCATCTCTCCAGCCCTGGACTGGAGACTTTCTTTTAGAGTTTGAAGCAAGATACTATGTTATAGGATGGTTAAGGGGGAAGGAAAACTGTCAGAGGCTTGAGCAAAGGCTAGCATGCATACCTTCAGAGTCATCAGGGAAAGGCAATGGGCCAGCAGGCAGTGAAGCAGGCCCACCTGAGGCAGGCGGTGCTAACCACCCAGTCCTGTCTCCCCTGTGGCTGCTCTAAACAGGGTCAGAGAATCCAGGAATTAGATGCTTTTTTTATCCAGAGCAGGGCTCTGCCACAAGTAACTGGCAGATTTAAAGACAAGGAGTTTTATAGAGTGCCTGTAAAAGTAAAAATGAAGTGAAAAATCATGTTAATAAACCAGATGAGGAAGAACACGAGGAAAGAGGCTGAGATGAGTAAAACCATCAGCAAAAAGCAAGAGCACTAGCACAGAATTTGGAAGAAACCTGAATAAGCAAGCTGGAAAGACAGACAGTGGTACCGGGAAAGCTTGTTCAATGGCCTTGGCATCTAGAGAACAATATTATGGCTGAGAAGGGGACAAGGTGATCAAAGCAGGTAAACCAAAGCTTTTAATTTTTATTCATTTTATTGTTACCATTATTCATATGAATGATTAAACCAGCCAGAACAAGGAGGATGTGGGCTATATTGCTCATTAAAACACATTACATATTGATGGCTCTTAAACAAGATGAATACATTAAAACTTGACACAGGCCAATTTCAGAACTATAACTATGTTATCTTTACTTATGTACTATCCCAGATACAAGAGAATCCTGTAATGGGCTGTGGTGCAAGCAGTGGCAGAGTGCTTGCCCAGCATCTGAGGCACCATGCTCAGCCCCAGAACAGAAAAGCATCTGACACTCAGAGGCACTGTTTTATATGACTTGGCTTTATTCTGATAACTAACAGTGAGTCCATTTGCAGATCCTCCCACCTGTCTGTGTTTGAAAGGGGAAAGACAAAAGTGTAAGACAAACTCTAAAGATCTGCTTCTAAAGGTAGACCCAGTGTGGCGCTGGGCTCCGCACTAAGCACAAGCTCCCTCTCTTCCAGAACAGCACACTTACGCTTCAGAAACTGCGTCAGGTCTTCAATGAAATGTTTATAAGTACTTGGCTCAGACATACTGTATGTATATTCCAAGGCAGTCAGTGGTTTTGGAAAAACCATTAGTCCTAAAAAGAGATAGGAAGAGTTATTAATGGAAGAAATCTACCTCTTTCCTTACCCTTATTCCTAAAGGGCCATGTGTCCACAGTTATGCTATTATCAACAATTCTGTATTTGGATCCAATTACGAAAGACACCTAACAGAACTCAAATCTTTAGGACTAATTAGACAATATCAAGTTAGAAACAGACTCTAAATTTGGTTATTTTCAGTTAATTATAACCATCACTCCTTACTTTAAGACACACTATTTTACCCTGAGCTTTGTGCACACGTGTACACGCACACAATCGCATACCAGAGGCTATCAGGTGTCTATCCCTACTTTATCAGTTTCCACCTTATCCTTGACCTGGGGGTCTCTCAGTGAGCCTGGAGCTGGCAGCTTTTCTGCTGAGCTGGCGGTTAGCAAGCCTGTACCTTCTTGCGTTCACCCACCTCACTGGAATGACCAGCACAAGCGGCAATGCTTGGCTTCTACGAGGACATTAGGAACTCAGGTCCTCGTGTTTACACAGTGAGCTCTCTTACCATTGAGGTATCTCTCTGGCTCCTACCAAGAACTTTCTAAACTCCGAATACTATTTTAGAGTTTTGTTGTTGTTTCTATATTTGCTACTACGGATTAAGCAACAAAAACAAAAATCAAAAAAACTTGAGCATAACAGAATACTAAGACTAAGAAAGGTGCCCACCTGCTCAGTCTAAGCCCTTCCTTCAAAATACAGCTCTATGGAAACATACAAAAGGCAGTCTACTTTTTTCAGTTAAAGAGTTTCCTTCCATTTTGAACCCTAAAGTAAATAATCTTCCTTCAATAAGCTTTGTTCCAGTACTCAAGTATGTTTCTTATAAACCACAGTGGGATACAATCAGTAATGATTTCATATCATGGAGTTAATACTCATGCATGTAGAGCAAAGAAAAGGCAAACATACTTGCCTACAAAGAATAATCTGGCTTCTAACTTTAATGTAAACATTTCTCATATCTAAAAGCGCTGTGCTAAATACACATGTGTTTATATACTTAATTATAGTTACAGAACTATAGTACAACTGACAGTTTTATATAGCTCAGTTTTGAACACACTTTCCTGTTTAGATGTTTTATACAATTACAAACAGCGTAGCATTTCTGAAGTAGATCAGACTATGGTTGACAGTAACAAAGTCATGTACAACTTAGATGGCAAGAAAATGAACTTTAAATTAGTATAGGCAGAGGGCAAAAAAGCGTATTAGGTGTAAACAAAAGAAATTATGCAAAAAGAAAAAAAAGAAACAATTAGAACAAATGATTCTTTAAAAAAAAGTTTGGGGAAGTTGGTGTGGTTTGGCTGGTAATATAGCTCAGCAGTCCAGGCAGCAAGCAAGCAGAATACAGACTCGGGTCCCTCGGCCTCAGCAATAATGATCTCAATCTGGATAATTTTGCTGGGAAGGGCTGTCCTGATCAGCAGCATTCCTGGCTCATACTGGCAACGGCACCTCTCAAGTTCTAATAACTAACAATGATTCCAGACGTAGCCAAGTGGTCCCTGGAAGACAATGTTGTGGAGAGCAACTGCCCACTTTCCCCGCCTGCTGGCCACTCCTTGCTACCCAGATCCTATTCCTCTAGATAGACACTTTCCTGCTCTACTGCTGTCTCTAGAAAATTTCTTTACATTTGGGGAATTCCATGCATTACTTTCCCTCTCTAACTGTTACCAAGATCAAGTACTCATTCCCTCAGAATCTTTTTATTTCTTACTTATGGAGTTCTTTTTTCACTTTTCCTAATAAATATTTAGTCTGCTGAAAAGGCTAGGACCAGGGTAGGGATTAACTTAGTACTACAGCACTTGCTCAGTGGGGCTGGGTTTGATTTCTAGTATTGCCAAAACAAACACTGCCAGTACCTTGAAGCCAAGGGCCATGTTCAACTACTGAGGCAGAGCTAGCATTCAAAGATTGTTTCAAAAGAATAAAATCAGACGCAGAAAATGTAACCAACATTTTGGGTAAGAGTGTTTTGCTAAAAGTATATTCTCTAGTATAACAGGTTTTTATGACAACAGAGAATTAAACAACTTAAAGAATACATTGACTTTATTCTTTAATGATGTAATATTTTCACCACTTTCATACCCATCAATTAAAACTACAGGGCATCTATTTTATAACACTAATGGTATATACTTCAAACCAGAGCCAAAATGTGTAACTTACTAAAGGCAGAATAAAAGTGCAATATAGTATTCATGAGACCAAACTCCACTGAATTTCCAATATTCACTTCTAGTTATTCCTGTCAAGGATTCAAGACTTACCAGTAAATGATTTAAGGATCTTTAAACTAGCATGTAAATATGAAACAAATCATTCACATTACCAAGATGAAGAAAGTTTAACTTTCTTTATCTACTGTGATAAAGACTGCTCTGTGGTAAAGACAAATCCAAATTTGTCTAAAAACTATGATAACTTCAACACAATTACCTGGACTAGGAATCTGGTCTCGGTATTTCGGAACCTCATCGTTCAGAGTCTGGAGCATGACCCACATTGTGAATGAGAAGAGTGCAGCCAAGAACCCATAAAAAACTAGGTAAAAGAGCAAGATCAGACCTGCAGAAGAAAAGAACATAAGTGAAATGTGGAGAGACACACAAGGACTCACATTTGGCTAAAGAGCAAAACAACTGTTCACTGCAAGGCTGTAAGCCCATGCTTTGCCATGCACACAGCCACGTATCCTCATATTGAAAGTACATTAAGTTGCCTAGGCAAGGGGTGTTCTGGCCGGCAACTCCCACCAATCCCATGAGCCCTCCTCTCATTTCATCCTTCCAGCAAAGAACTTTTCACTACTCATACTTCAGTTCAATTCAGAGCTTTAAAAATTCAGCACATGGGAGAGTTTCTCCCAAAAAAGTAGTTCATGTCCTTAAAGCTAAGATGATTTTAGGTAGAACAGCCTCCCCAGACATACTTACATGTTTAAGTGGCAAGTTGGAAAAAAAAAAAAAATCCTGCACTATACCTGTATTTCAGACACTTTATACATATTAAAGCTGGATTTTTTTTTTTTTTTTTTTTTGCTTTTTTGAGACAAGGTCTTGATATGCAGGTTTTAAAGAGTGAGTTGATTTAAATAACCAAGAACTGTACAGAGAAGAAAAAAAATCATAAAGATGATATTCAATAATTTTTAAAACACTGGTTTAGTAGAAGGGCTCATGCAACCATGCAAAGAAAAGAGGACAAGAGCAGAAGCAAGCATCACACTCCAGGGCACAGCTCTGTAGCCAGGCACAAAGCACCTGTGACAGACTTCAACACCCAAACTTAATCCTCCCACTATACCTGGGAAACACTTGGATCTATCCCCAGCCAATGATTTGTTTTGGGAACACTAAAAATGATCATTATTTCCCCCTCATCACATACATACAAAGTTCTAACATCAGAAATGACTATCCTCAAAATTTTATGTTAGATTTTGGTTGAAGTCTTTTATTTATATTTAAATGTTTTTAAAAGTGATAGAGATGCTAAGGAAATACTAAGGAATATTCAACTCTACTGAGGTAAGATCTTACTCCCATCTTAATAACACGTCTGTTTGCCTAAGTCCCATGCTGGTAGAGACAGGCAGGGATCCTAGGAGGAGGACTCCCACAGAAACAGATTCACAGGGCTTATGAATTCCCGTAATAATGAAAATGTGAACAAACTTATTCATCCATACCCCAACAAGCTGATATACAACTTTCTTCTGATTTTCAAAGAACAAGATCCCAAAACAGATTATGCCCAAAGCTAGGTAAACTTTCTCAACTGCAAGCCTGGAACCCTGCAAAGGGAGACAGTCTAACCGTGTTAATTCAGACTAGATCCTACCCTTTTCCCAGTTACCAGGATAGAGTGAGAGGACAGAAGGAAGAGAGACAGATGGCACCTTCGGGCAGCATCACTGCCCACCACCCACTGCGGTCCTGCTGCAGAAAAAGAAAAAGAAAGGAAGAAGAAGAAAAAAAGACCAATCTTACTCATGGGGTGCGCCGTGTGCTACAGTGAAAAAAGAAACAGCACACTGCCGCCAGAAGAGACAGCAGAGTGAGGTGTTCAGATCTAGGTCCTCACAGGAAATGATAAAACCACCTGCAGAGCTGACAGAATCAGTAAATACATAGCCTAAGGAAGGCTGCTGCCAGAGAAGCTTGTTAGCAAACATGTATGAAACTGAAGGCATAGGAAGAAAAGTGCTTAAAAATCATCTCAAAACGTTCTTACATTTTCAAATCTACAGAAAAAAACAGTATACATGAAACTTACAAATATGAACAAACAATCCAAATCTACTTTCTAAAGAATCATTACACAATAAAAAATAAGTGTCAAAACTTCACATAAAGAGTTGGGTTACTAAAATACATATATAAATTAGGGCTGGGGATGAAGCAGCCCGCAGAGTGCTTGGCTAACATGTACGAAGCCCTGGGCTCCACCCCCAGCACCATATACTTTGGATATGGTGGCCCATGCTTATAATTCAAGGTCATCCTTGGCTACACCAGTCAGAACCAACCTAGGACAAAGACTGACTTAAAACATTCCACACCCTACTTTGTTCTACTCAATGAGTTATTTTTAGTGCTAATTAGCCAACACCCAAACCTAGCACTTAAAAATTAAAGCTAACCTCTTATAAATACCATCTAAGACTCCTCTTCTCTGGAAAAAAAAAAAACAAAAAACGGCAGAAAAATAAAAACTTAAGTTGTAACTTGCTCTTCCTGCTTCAGGACAGCTTTGTAGTGGTGGTTCAGCAAAGTCTACAGGGCTGAGTTCAATGAGGGAGGTCTACCTAGAACATCTAAATCAGTTAATGGGCACCTTGTGGAGCCTTTGCAGAGTGCTCTCTGCTTGGTCTACTTAACACAGCAGCAAACAATAAACAACTATTATATCACATTACTGACAAACACTCACTGGGTTAAAATCCTTCAAGAGATTTTAAGCCATGATCCAATGGAAGAAACTAACACTGTTGAATACAGCGGTTCACACCTGTGAAACCACAGCTGCATGTGAACACTACATACACACAGCAAAATACTCCCTCAAGAACACAAATCACACCATCACTAACAATACTCAACAACCAAAAGAAACATGAACTTAAACACTGAAGAAACGGGACTCCAGAAGAAACAGGGCTCAGCAGTTAAGACTTGTTGCTCCTGTAAAAGATCCATGTTCAAGTCACAATACCTACATTGGTGGTTCACAGACATCCCTAACTCAGATTGTAGGAAATACCATGCCCTCTTCTGCCCTTGAAGGGCACCAGGCAAGCTTGTGGAGAACTGTCACAGCCAGGCACGGTGACTCACACCTATCACCTCAGCGCAAGGAGGCTAGAGCAGGAGGCTAGGCACAGAAGGGAGGCCAGGCTACAGAGTGAGTTCTAGGACAACCAAGGTTACATAGCAGGACCCTGCCAGAAAGGAGGAAAGAAAGGGTAAAGTTTATTACTGAACAGCATTCTTTGTAAAAGTCACTCTGACTATACAGTAGCCCCCCAAAGCTACCCTCTAATGCCTGCTGATTCTACTCTGGGGTCTATGTACGTCAGCATGTATGTACAACTAGAAATCTGGCCCTCCTCAATGGCCACTGACTCTCTCTTGATTTTCCTTTTTCTCCTGTCATACGGGCAATGGAGTCTAGGCCCTCCAGTACTTAACCACCAGGCTAATCTTTCATTTATCTTCTTGAGAAGCCCAATTTTCAAACTGCCCTTCCCTTGTTCCTGATGAAGAGAGAGCTAGGACAGAGGTCTAGCTGGAGAGAGCCAGTGAGCCCAGGGGGGAAAATGCGAGGGGTGGGGCAGGGTGGTGGTGGCTGTAAACATGGGTCTCACTAGAGACTAACCTGGCTCTAATCCTAGCTTGACAGGATACTATGATCTTGTACTAGTGTCTTGACCTCTGCTCCTACCCTTACATCCAGCATAAAGAAGTTAATAGCAGTGTTTATTTTACAGAAAGGAAAAATCAGAAAGGCAAGGGACTTGTTTTTACATTCTTTTTTACTGTTGTGTGCATGTATCAAAACACATCTGTGACAGGCAGAATAACTTCTAGAAGTCTGTCCTCTTATCCAGCATGTGGGTCTCAGGTTCAAACTTAGGGGATGCTTTTAGCTGTTGATAGTTGATAAGATAAAAACAAAACTCCTGAGAGAGGAAAAAGGCCAACAACTAGAAACATTTTTGAAATGGAACTGCAATGAGACTTCAGAGCAAACAGGCTTCAAGTTTAACCTAATCAACTGCATCTAGTCCCCCCAAAAAGTTGCTTACTTGAGGTCTAGTTCATGTGTTATCTATACAACTAAGAAGCAAGAAATCTGGCCAATATTTATTACCCTGTATCACCAAAGAAACAGAGAAACCGGTTCCGTCCTGCCACTCTGGCTCAGCTCTAAGTGTAAATTTAGTCCTGCCACCAAGAGGATACAGACATCAGGTCCTCCACCGGAATGCCTCCTGCTGTCTTACAAGTACTTTGCTCCTCAGCCCTCAGCTTCCATCCCTCACTTAGAAAACCCCTCAGAACTGAGGACAGCTGTACTTGGAATTCTGAGTCATAAAGGAAACACACAGGCCATGGTCCACGAGAGATGCAGTGTTTCTATCCAGCACATCTGGTCCATACTTTGGGGACCACTAGTTTGTACTGGGGTCTCCTCTTTTAGTGAGGCTTGAGTGAATCCTAAACTGTGGGACTGTTTACTACTCCTTCCTTCCCCTAGAAGTCCCTAAGCTATCAGGACTTGGGTGGTCTTTCAAGGAACCAAGCCTTCATTCTGAAGCCAGGGACCTAACTTAATTCCTTCATCAGCATAACAAAAATTATCTCCTAGAAAATACCAGGGTTTTAAGGCTCAAGTCAGAAAACTGGGATAAAAGCAAGTTCTTCAACATACACCACCCACCTCATCAAACCTGTATATGCACTGCCTGCGGTGCCAGCAACTAGAAGACTGCCTAGTATGGCAGTGGAAGCTCAAAAAGACAAAACCAAAACAAAAGCAGCCTTGGGCACACACCCTATGCACATTTTGAGCCTTGTAATTTGATTCACCACTTTGTAAATGTTCTAGTTACCATAGGACACGAAAGACAGCCTCTCTTCCCATGATTCTGTGACCAGAAACTTTTACTTGGTAAATAATCATTCTGGCCAGGTGTGGTGGTTCACGCCTGTAATCCTAACATTCGAGGAGGGAGGGGATAGGGGACAGGGGCAGAGGCAGGCGGATCTGTGAGCCAGCCTGGTCTACAAAGCGAGTCCAGGACAGCCAAGCCTGTACAGAGAAAACCTGTGTCAAAAAACCAAACCAAACCAAAAATCATTGCTTATAGTTTTATGTTTTTTAAGGCAGAGGCAGGTATTCTTTTATTCATCTTTTATTCTGAGTTTCATACCTGTATGCATTGTGTCCTACCCACTTCCTCCCCCATGTGCCCCATTTCATTGTAGTACACCCTGCTGGAATGCTGACCAATGGTCTTGTGAGGTTTTGTGCAAGCTATTAGACTTTAAACAACAATAAAAACTTTTTTAAAGTTTAAAAAACTAAAAATAAAACAAATATGTTACTGGATATGGTTCACCACTTACATTCAGATATACTCTGTAGTTTAACTGTTTCCAGGATGTCCAGATTTATGCAATCTCTACCATAATTCATTTTAGAATATTTTCAACAACATCTATATCCTGCCCCTCCACACTCATCTTTCTTTATCCTCTATTCCACCAGGCCCCTGCAATCACTAATCTACTGTATACATTTTTTTGTATAAATTTACCTATTTTCTGAAAATGTCACATAAACAGAACTAACTTCTTTCAGGTTCACCTAAATCTAAACATGTACACTTTGCCCTTTTTTGTGGCTATTATTCCATTCTACTGAAATACCCCTCACTGACCTTTGACCTACCATTACAAGCTATGTTCAAGCTATGCTAGAATATTCCCTCATATTGTGCTGGGTATCACTGATTCATTTCTCTCAGATCTCTCTCTCTCTCTCTCTATATATATATATATATATATAGTCGAACTGCTGGGTCATATGTACCTCTATACTTAGTAAGCTCTCTGTCCCCACTGTTAGGGATCAAACCAATGGCCCTATTGCGCTAGCAAGCACTGTACCTGAGCTATACCTTTAGTCCTGTTTAGCATTTTGATTTACTGATTTGTAGTGCTAGGGAAAGACATTAAGGTCTTGTGCATGCTGGATTACATGAAACCCCAACTCAAGAGAAGAGACAAAGCAATACGGCTAGCTAGGAACCTCCATGACTTTGTGGGTCCTTCTTGCTTTGTGTATTTATATGAATATATACATAACCCAGCACTTGCCTTTAAATCCAACACTAGGAAGGCAGAGGCTGAAGGATCTCTGTGAGTTTGAGGACAGCCTGGTCTTCAAAGTGAGTCCAGGACAGCCAGGGGCTGTTATACAGAGAAACCCTGTCTGGAAACAAACAAACAAAAAACAAACACAAGAAAACCTTTAATCTGTACTGAATCAAACATTATCAATAAAAGTTTAGAAAATGGTCTCTTGAAATAAACATTACAAGCTGGGTGTGGTGGTGGCACACCTTCAGTCCCAGTGTTCAGGGAGGCAGAGGCAGGTGGATCTCTGTGAGTTTGAGGACAGCCTTGTCTACAAAGTGAGTTCCAGGACAGCTAAGTCTACACAGCCCTGTCTTGAAAAACCAAAAAACTAAAAAAATAAAAATAAAAAGCCATTGAGCTAAAGTACACTTTTTTGAAAAACTGGCCTGTAGACATAGCTCAATGGCAAAGCATTTGCTTAGTGTGCCCTGGGTTCAATACCACTATCATTAAGCAACACAAAAAGGACTGGTAGGGTTAGGCCAGCAGGGAAAAGGCACCCACCACCAAGTCTGACCACTCCCCAAAACCTGTATGGTGGAGTTAAGAGAATTGACGCCTCTCACCTCCACAGGCATCCTGGTACATAAGCACCTTCCCACAGAGTAAATACATGTAATAAAAACGAGACAAACACTGTAAAATACTGACATAACAGAAAATCAAAACAATGTAGTCAAATCACAAACCAAAGTGAAAGCTGTAGTTTAAATGTCTTCCTTAGAGCCAGTTCAGCATGTACTACTTTCCAGATGACCCAGTTTGAACTGCCAGCACTCACAACAGTTAAGTCACAACCACTTGCCACTCAACTCCAGGAGTACTTGACACCTGTGACCTGTGCTGGCAACTGCCCTCATGCTTATTCCTACCCCACACACATTAAAAATGATTAAAAAAAAATTTTTTTAATGTACTGACTAAAAAAGTAAGAGGAACAAATGCTTAGTTTTTTAGTTAGTTGAAGAGTAAACTGGATTGGGAACGTTATAGCTTAATTGGTGGAGTGCCTGAATAGCATGCCCAGGGCTCAATTCCTAGCACAGCACAAAACGAGGTGAGGTGGCAGGGGCCTGTAATGCAGCAGGTGAAGGCAGGAGGATGATGAAATTTCAGCTCCAGACAGCCTGGGCTACAAGACCATGCTTAGGGTAAAAAGTAAAATACAAATCATTAGTTAATATTTAAGGTAGAAACACAGGAATAAAGCCTGAGATACACATAAAATCTTGTTTCAAAAACACCTGAAAGAGAAGCAAGAAAAAAAGAGCAGCAGATATGAGCACTGGCACCCACATGGTAGCTCCAGTGCCAGCTTCTGGCCTGTTTGGGCACCAGGTGCATACATGATGTATATAAATGCATACAGGTGAGCATGATGGCGAGCCCATCTTATCACTTGGTGGGCAGAGACCAACAAACTGAGTTTGGGGCCCAGCCTGGTCTGCATAGCCAGTTCCAGGCCAGCCAGTGCGACTCTTTCAAACCAACAGTGGGGATATACGTTAGTAGTACTATAAGAGTAGTACTTCTAATAGTAGCTAGAATGCACAAATCCTTAAGTTTAATTTTCAATAATGAACACACACAAACTAAACTAAAAAATAGATTCAAATATTTAAATAGAATAAAGAAAAGCACAAATAGCTAAAAAAAAATATGTACAAAAATAATAGCAACAAACAGTTGTGAGGCAGCTCAAACCTCCAGCATGCATGTAAAAAGCAGGGTGCCTGTAACCTCAGCAATGGAAGCAGACAGGCAGACACCCAGAGTTCATTGGCCAGTCGACCAGCCAGCCAACCTAGCCAAAACATGAGCTTCTAGTTCTTCACAGACTTCATCTCAGGCCTTAAGGAAGGGGCAGATAACAAAAGAAGACACCCAACATTCTGCTCTAGCTTCTAAATGCGCTCACAGGAGAATACACTCTCACGCTCACCACTCATAAGAGCTGCTGCAAGAGCCATGGGGTCTGAAATCCCAGCTCTGTGGGTATAGAGCCAGGCAAAACCCTGGGGCTCACTGGCTGGCTATATCTACTTGTTGAACTCCAGGCCAGTCACAGACTGGCTCACAAGAAACAAGATGGGGCTTGTAAGATGGCTCAGTGGGTAAAACGCTTGCTTAAAAACAAAAACAAAAAACCTCTAACCTTCACATGCAGAACACAAATATTAAAAAAATTTAGAAAACACAAATCTACAAATCTCTACACTACAGAATTTCATGGAATTATTCAAAGGAATTAAACAAATTTACATATACTGACATTGAAACATAGGTAAGACATAGTAAATAGGAAAAAAAAAAAAAAAAAAGAAGCTGGGCATGGTGGTACCTGACTGTAATCCCAGCACTCAGGGAGGCAGAGGCAGGTGGACTGCTGTGAGTTCGAGGCCAGCCTGGTCTACAAAGTTAGCCCAAGACATCCAAGGCCACACAGACAAACCCTGTCTCGAAGAAGAAAAAAAAAAAAAAAAAACCACAAAGAAAGAAAGAAACAAAACAACAAACCCAAACTACCTCTTCATATAAAAATAGAAAATAAAGGGCAGATTAAAACAAACAAAAAAAATTTCTTTAGAAAACATACTGGTGATTGCATTTCAATCAGCATTTTTTAACAAATGCACAGACAAGATGAATGAAATTTAACAGTAAACATCCAGAAACCCAGGCAGTCTACAATAACTTTTACCTTCCTGTAAATGGTTTCTGAATGCAGTTCAAATAGCAGGTGTCAATGTCCTTCATCACCAAACAATTCAGCACCCTACTAGCTAAAGCTGAGGGGGAAGTTTACATTCAAGAAAATACATAAGCCTCCAAAAGACCATTATATTTGACAAAACATGTTTATATGATCCCCACTCCTACTGAAGACATACCTTCCCAGTGATCTCTATGCCCACTGCTCTAGATGCAGCCACCACTCTGGACACTTTTACAACACACAAATGAAATCATCTAGTATGCACTTTCTTCAGTGAAGCTTTCTTTCCCAATCAAATAGTGAGTTTTCCTTTGGTTTGCTTTTGGTTTCTGGACAGGGTTTCTCTGCATAGCCCTGGCTGTCCTGGAACTTGCTCTGTAGACCACACAAGCCTGGAACTCAGAGATCTGCCTGCCTCCGCCTCCTGCCTGCTGAGATAAAAGGCATTCATGTTTTTGCTTTTTTATACAAGGTCTCATGGTGTGGCTCTGGCTGGCCTGGAAGTCCCTAGGTATACCAGGCTAGCCTCAAACTGCCAACTCCTGGGATCAAAGGCATGTGCCACCACACGCAGTTAGCATCCATGTTTTCTATACCCTTAACACATTTCTTCTTACAGCAGAGTTGTATTCCACTGTACAGACAGACCAGTTTGTTTGTCTATTCTCCTACTGATGGACACCTGGGCTGTTTTCAGTTTAAAGCTATTATGAGTAGAACTACTATGCACATTCTTGTACAAGTGTTTTTGTGGACATGTTTTCATTTCTCTTGGATAAACACACAGGAGAACTGCTGTTATAAGAAACTGCCAGACTTCTACCCAAAATAGATACATCAAGTATCACATGTTTAAAAGCACTAACACAGTTGCCCAGAGAAGCTGATGTGAGCAATGGATCTACTGATTATGGACAACTGTAGAACTGCAAACAATTTTGTCATTTCTGTTACGTGAGAGTAGAAAACAAAGAGTCTGCATGCCATTCAAGATTTCTTCTTTCTTTCTTTGCCTTCTTCTGCGGACAGAGTTGAGATAGTCTCATGCAGCCCAGGCTGGCCTCAAACTCTGCTCTGCTGCAAAGGATGGTCTTGAACTTCTGATTCTCCTGCTTCCATCTCCCAATTCCTAGGATTACACTACTGAGCCAGGTCCACTCAGTATTTCCTGAGTCAGTCTACAATGACTATTGACTTTAATGACTGTAGCCAACAGCTGCAACTCCTTTTTGAAATCAAATACTGAGAGGCAGACTGGCCTACACAAACTGTCATCCACATGGAGCAGCAGTTAAATTACAACAGGCATCGCGTAGCCACTAAGCCTAAAATACTCATCTGGTCCTTCAAGGTTTGCTCTTTTCTAGCCGAAAGCATTTAGACAGGCTTCATATAGTGATATCTAAAATTACATATACTTGTAGGAGAAACTAAGGCCAAGAGAGTAAAAAAAAAACAAAAATCTAAGCTTAGATACAGATGTGGAACTGGAAAATTCAGGTCTGTATTCTGTCCCAGTCTGATCATCATCTCAGCGAACTTTCTCAGAGACATTAAATAGCATATGTGTGCCCAAGTTCACCTTTATTATGATGCTGTAAAGTTCACAATCAGCGCAGTGTGGAGCTTACTTGAGCACATAGTAATATGGCTGACTGAATTACACCTCTTAGTACAGGCTTTCAGCACACAGCTAAAGTACGGAACTCAATACTTTCAATTTACTTCAAGGACTAAATGAATCACAAGCTGAAACTCTGTTCATCCAAAAAACAAAACAAAAAAACAAACAAACAAAAGAACCAAAACAAAACTAAGTGCTGACTACACACTAGAGGCTGTAGGGATATAAATACAGGTGTAAAACCTGCATTATGGAACACACACCAGGTCCAGATACTAAAAGAAGTAAGCGGTATTATTTTCATTTATCAGAGCACACAGGCTTGTGCAGATCTGACATGCAAAAGAAGCGTCACAAACGGGGCTATCTAATATGCAGAGAATGAATAGCATAGGGAAAATAGTAAGCTGGCCGGCCACCCCAGACCAGGGGCACCATACACATCAAGTTGGCTACTACATGGGGCATGTGATGGGAAGGGAGTAAGAGAGGAATGGCAGGATATAGGGCTGAGCACTTACCTCTAAAAAAGAAGGACTAGCATGGTAGCTAGAACTTCCTGTGCTGGGAGGACAAATGAAGTCGAAGCTTGAAAACAATCTGGTAGCAGTAAGGCCACGCTGATTTAGATCACAGTGATTGCAGTTAACAGCTTGGAGCTTTCTGAACATGCACCACAATTGGGTTTGTTGCTCATTTTTGGTTATTTTTCTCATCCCCCTAAGCACTGAACATTAACCTAGGGATACTAGTAAAATTACTAGGCAAGCATTCTACCACTAGGCCATAATCCCCCAGTAAAGTAGCAGATAGAAGTTGGAAAACTTCTACTTGAACTAGAATTACTTGAAAAACTATAAATTGGGGGTACACAGTTTGCATAACTCCTCAAAATTGAGGACAGGTGAGTGATACATCAGCTCCACTGATGACTAACTTTAAAAACTTAAGTACAAAGAAGGCTCTTAAGCTAGAGAAGGTGCCCCCTATTAAACAAAGCCCCATTAAATTTCAGATCGATAACCTGGAGTAGAGGAGACTTATGAAAGTCAGCAGAAGCTAAGGACAAAGCAGGAGACCTTGATAATAACCCTGTTTCTATTCCTTTTATCAGATACATAGCCCAACTCTTCTTTTCAAGAGTAAGTGGTGATTTATGCCTATAGTCCTGGCATTTGGGAAGTAAAGGCAGATAAAGGTTTGAGAATAGCTTGAGCTATATGAGACCTTGCCTCAAAAACAAAGAGGTAAGTGAAACAATCTCCCTCTCACCACAGTGAGCCTCCTCTCACCACAGTGATAGCCCAACTTAGGGCTCAGCCACTAAGCTGTACCCTCAGCTCTAAGGTTTTTGTTTTTAACACTGACGTTCTATGAAAACCCACCAGTATTGTAGAAATAAGAGAAAAAAATGCCCAAACAATGGTAGTATAATTTTACTGTGGGATATCAAAACATTCAACATTGAGAATATTAGGTTCACAACCATCTGTAATCCAGCTCCAGGGATCCAACTTTTAGCCTCTGCACCCATAAGGACAATCTCCTCCTTCTCCCGCCCCCTCTCTCCCTCTCTCAAATAAATCTTTACAAGGAGCCAACAAGATATCTCAGAGGCAAAGATTGACAAACTGAGTTCCACCCCCAGGACCCTCATGGTGGAAAGACAGTTGTCCTCTGACCTTCATCACGCCCATGGTAGTACACACATCGAGCATGTCCACAAGCATGCATACCCATTCAGGTAACAAACACAAAAACAAATAAATGAGCTAGTTTACAGCAGGGCTAGGAGTGCAGTTTTGAAGAAGAGTGTTCAAAGCCCTGGGCTTCGCACACTGGATACTCAGCACTGGAAGGAGGTAGGCTGGGGAGCCAGCAAACAGTCTAGTTAATTAGCAGCATACACGGGGCCAAAAGCCAGTGAAGAAGTTATGGGGTGTTATGGAGTGTTGGTAGAGTGCTTGTTTATCAAGTACAAAGCCACTGGTCCTCAGCTCTAGCATGTGGGTGATGACCCACACAAGGCAACTAGAGGGGTCAGCAGATACACAAGAATATTTAACCTGGTCTGGGAGGTTAACTTGTCTGGAAAGTGCTTAGTTCCCCCTGGAGACTAGACTACCAAAGCTGGCATCTAGGTAGCCATCCCAGGATATGGTAAAGGGGTTGGATGGAGAGAACTACTGGGAACATTAAAGAGGTGATAGGGGAGAAACGAGCCAGAAGATGACCGTAAGAAATCAACTACATAAATGGTTAAGAGAAAAAGCTGGACACATTCATTCATACCTGCAAGCCTAGCACTCTGGAAGTCAAGGCAGCAGGACTGCCACGAGCTCAAGTCTTCACAGTAAAACTGTTTTTAAAGAGCAAGAGGACTTCGTGAGCAAGAGCACCTGCTACCAAGCCTGATGACCTGAGTTTGATCCCTGAAACTCACAATGGTAGAAGAGAACTGACTATAACAAGTTGTCTTGTGTCCAGTATATACGCACTGTTGAAACATGCACGTGTGCATACTAAAACATAATTTAAAAAATAAGAAAAATTAATGATGATAGACATGAATATTTAATATATTTTAAGCTTTGAAAACACAAATTAAGTCATTCTCCTTAATCATAGAATGATAAAATCAGTTATCTTTATTTTAGATATTACAGGTTTTAGATTTTAATTTACATATAGGGTACCAAGCACACACAGGGTACACAGACATGCATGCAGGCAAAATACACATAATCTAATTTTTTAAAAAATAGTAAACGTTTAAAAAAACAGTAAATTTTTTTCTATTCTATAATCAGCGTTTAAATAACTAGTCCTTCATCTATAATGATAAAACACAGCAAAAATGTTACTGTAGGCAGGCCTTTGCTTTGTTTTTCTGAGGCAGGGTCTCACTATGGCACCCTGGTTGTCCTTGAATTCCGTATGCAAACTAGGCTGGCCTGAACTTGTAGTAATCCTCCTGCTTCTACAATTCCATCCCCAAGTGATGGAATTACAGGTGTGGGTCACCAAGTTGACATATAAACAAGCTTTAAAATAAGATTAAATAAGTAAATAAATAAATTTATGCCACCCTTTAGTACAAGTTTAATTCTGATAAAAATTTCAGAAATCAATCTTTGGGGAGGCAGGGGGAAATCAAACGAACCATTTTGGGAGAGAGGTTCTTTAACAAACTTAAAACACATATGACCAACTGTTACAATGGTTCCTATGACCTCCTTCCCTCCCATCCACATGTCTGCTACTGCCTGCACAGTTTAGGAGTGCTGTCGTAGTCCTGCTGGGTAACCAGCTGTGCTCTGGGGCTGCCCCTCCCCAGCTGTCCTACATTCACTAAGTCACCAGCAAACACCACAGGTCTTGTACTTTTTCAAAAGTGCCCATACTTGCAGAGTTTCACAAATGTCCTACTTACTGGGTGAAGAGCAACACCTTACAAGCTACCTAACAGTGGAATGATAAACACTTGCCTTGTCCTCTGCACCTAACATGAGATGGAATCACTTCTCCTGAGCAGAGCATTTGCTACGGCATGACCCTGAGTGGAAGCAAGTGACTGCCAAAATGGCACTTCATGGGACTACAATGAAGAAAAGACACACCAAGATACAGTCAGCTATTAGTTATGGGCTAGAATGTATTTGACTATGCTTAGAAATCAGAACCTTGAGTTGTAAGTCAATATTGACCTACAATGTTTATCAGTAGACAACCTAGTTAAAATAATGACCTCCAAAGAACCAAAGTGTTTATCTTTAATGATACCATGCTGTGGCATAGATAACAAAAACAAAATTCACCTAGGATTCTATCCTCTCACTGGTGAATTCTATCAAATTCACCCAGTGAATTTTCTCACCCATGTTTTATGTATAATTCCTGCTGGAAACATTTCTTTTATCACAGTTATTTGCTACCTGATGTAAATTTTATTTTTTATATAGTATATTTATAGACACAAAATACAAAATAAGGAACAATACTCTTCCTCTTAGATACATTTTTGCTATTATATTCCATCATTTAAGTGTTAATTGTAAGCCAGATGTGTCAGCAAATGCCTATAATCTTAGCACTCATAAGTGGAGGTGGTTTGAAGCCAGATGGAGGCAAAACCACCAAACAAAATTTAACAGCAATACATGGCACACTGCCTACCTTAATACCCCTTAAGATATCCAAACCTTACTACATTGGCTCTAATTGTATTTAACACACGGACTTTTTTAATGTTTGCAAAGCCATCCATTAGGCACTTTAAATTTTTGTTCTGTTTTGTCAGAAATGGCAAATACTTATTTCTGGTATGTGCTTACTGTTCAGCTTGAGAAAATAACTCTAGGTATACTTCAATCCCAAACCGCCTCTGCTTTACAGGGCTGTTAGGGAAACCAAGTGAGGTTCATGTGGGCATTCTGACAGTACTGTAACCCAGTGTGCAATATTACCAAATAAATATACTGAGCAGAAGCTGCTCAAGAGCTTCAGACAGCTGTTTTCAATATGGTAATGTGATGCAACAAGGAGAATTTTCACTTTCTAAAATGTTTACAGCAAAATTACTTTTTAAATATAAGATTTTTAAAGTATCTAGTGTACTTAAAGGGAAAAAACCTCAGATCAAGATGGAACATACTGCAGACCTCAGAATCATAAAACCAGAAAATGTGGACATCTTTATAAAATCTCGGGAGACCTTTATACAAAACAGACTAAGTAACCTTCGAAGTTAAAAAAAAAAAAATGGTGTAACTTTTAATTACCACCTACATTAAATTTATGATGGAGGAGTGGGGACACAACTAGAAATAAATATTTGCCCACATAGTTTTTTTTCCAGGGGAGAAGGAGGGCTATTACCAGAAAATATAAAAGCAATCACAAAGTTAAGAATAGCTTCAGTGAAGCTGAAGGTGAAACACCATTACACCCTTGCTGGTGGGAATATACTGACAAATTTCCAGGAAGGCACCATTACAACATGCTTTCAAACTCTAAAAAAGCTTTATATGAACAGTCTAGAAATCCTACCAAAACAAATAGATCCCAAGGAGATAAATTTAGAAAAATGTGCATACAAGGGAGAAGGGGATAAAGGACCAGTACATATACTAACAAAGGGGACAACAGGATATTTATACAATGGGACACTGGTCGAGTAAAAATATTAATAAAACTGGGGATATAGAGCTTTATTAACATGGGATGGGTTTATACACACTTAAAAGATTATATGGTTATGATCTCTTCTATGTTAAAAAAAAAGGAAGAGAATTAACATCATACAAATTGCAGAAAGACACACCAAAATGTTAACAGGGCATCAGGCAGCTGGCTCATACAGGGCCTTACTGGCTTTAAGTAAAAAGCAGGGAGCCCCACACACACATAGATGTCCAAACCGATGTTGAGTCTGAGTGTAGATGTCCTTCTCCACAAGAGCCAGCATGTCTAGAGACAGCCTTGAAGGCTGAGAATGGAGTTAACCCTCCTCTCGCCCACATGACCTTGTGCTGGCCATGCCATTCTGCACAGGCTTATGGTTACTACAATAAACTTGAAATTTACTACTTGAGCAGAAGGGTAATAATTACTGACTCTGGTTTTGTTTGTTTTGTTTTTTTTAAGACCTGGTTTTGCTGTGTAGCCTTGGCTGTCCTGGACCAACTTTGTAAACCAGGCTGGCCTTGGACTCAGAGATCCACCTGCCTCTGCCTCCCTGAGTGCTGGGATTACAGGCATGCACCACTGATAAACTATCTTTTTAAAATGCTGATTCTGTAAAGAGGTCTTGCCTAATTCTTCCAAAGCTAATCCAACTTTATGTTCCACTACAACCCTTACTCATACTTTGCACAATTCTGAGATATTCTGTATAAGTTATTTATTTAAATGCATATTACCAAGGAAATCCTAAAACAAAGACTAAAACAGCACTGTCTGAGAGGCCATGATGTCCACTCACGTAAGTGACTGAGACAAGAGGACTACCAAGACTGGGCGACAGTGAGGTCCTGCAAGGAGAAGCCCTAACCAAGTGAAGATCTGAAGTGCTGAAATGAAAAGGCAGAGAGAAAGGCAAAAAAGTAACCTACAAAAACCAATCTCTCCACCACCCAAAAATCTCTTCAGTTAAAAAGTGCACTCTGGAAACAAGCAATTATCATCACTCTTCTCCATTGAACTCTGGGTGGAAGATTTATTTCTTCATCACATAGTGAGCTCCCAAGAAAAGACAGCAATTTAAATAAAAACTGCACATGATTACTGGGCAGTTAGGCAAGGCATCTGTAAGATAATACAACCACTGGACTGGGATTAAAGGAGACTGGGCTCTTTTCTTGGCCCTGTGGAATATGTAATTTTACACAGGCAAAATCACAACCTCCGGGTCTCATTTTCTTCATTTCTTAAGTAGAGTTTGGGAATAAAAAGGGGGGAAAAAAAATTCCAGGGCCCCTTTCGGCCTGTGACAGAACATCAAGTTGCCTTAAACCCTGGAGCTCACTTCAGTCAGCAAGTTATTTTCTGAGCCATAGTTCATTTTACAGTGTTCACGCTTCTCTTAAAAAAATTCTCAGCTTAGAAATCTATTCTTGTTCAGAATTCTTTAAAAAAAAAAAAAAAAGTGTCCAGATACACTAACAAGACACTCTTAAAAAAAAAAAAAAAAAAGGATTTCAAAAGGTAAAACTGTTTAAGAATAAAGGCAATAAGTGGAATACACTTGTCCACCTTCACTTAACATTCTCTGAACAGAAAAAGGCCCTCAGAAGACGGATTCACTATTGCTTTCTAAAACAACTGAGTTCGAGCAGAGAAAAGCTGCTAGCCCTCAACCATCACTCGGATGTTTGGAAGGCGCGGGGTGGGGGGTGCTCAGGACTGCCTCTCCCCAAAGCAAAATCTGCAAGGCAGAAAAGCGCTGCCATCTCCTCTCCGGGCCGGCCCTTCCCGGTTGGAATTCAACTGCAATTTTCGCGGACAATGTGGCCCCGGGGATCAGCTACCCCCGTCACACGTCCCTGCAACCCACACAGACCCGGCGCCTGCCCTCGCTCTCCCCGGGCGCCCGGGTGGCAGCAGCGCCGCCGGGTCACACGCTAGCGGGGCAGTGGAAATTTCCTCTCCCCAGGCAGGCGAGGGGCAGGTCCCGCTTCCCCGAGCCGGCGAGGCCCGGGCCTCCAGGGCGCGCGCCCCACAAAGGAGGCCCGGCCGCGGCCCCGGCCCGCGGGTCCCGCTTCCGGCGCCGCCGGCGGCGGGAACCGGCAGCACGTGCGCCCTGCCCGGCCGCGGGGCCGCCGGCAATGAATGGGGCCGTCCTCCGCGCCGCCCGCCCCGCCGCGCGCTCACCCCAGCTCTTGGAGGTGCGCCCCAGGAACTCTCCGCTGGCAGGGTTGTAGACGAACCGCTTCCATTCGGCCAGGCTCTGGTGGAAGGACTTCTTCTCAGTCTTCGTCATGGTGGGCGTGCGGAAGGTGAGGGGGACGGAGGCCTCGGGGCTGGAGGCGACGAGGGGCTCGGCGGCGCGTCCTGGCGACGGCGGCGGCGGCGCAGCCCGGCGACGGCGACGGCGGGCGGAGGACCGCACGGCCTCGGACAACTCTCCGTTACGAGACCGCTAGAGCCGACTGCGCCGCGCCGCGCCGGGCGGCCACTGGGACCGCGGGAGCCTGACGTCTCCGGCCGCCGCAGCCAATCCCCGCGCCGCTGGCGCGCACCGCCGCCGCTGCCTCCGCCCGGCTGGGCGCGGCCCGCAGGCCCAGAGCCGCCCGGGTGGCCCCGCCCCCGACACACACGCCACGCCCAGATCTTCAAGTCACGCCCATGACGCCAGGGCCACGCCCTCAGCCGGGCTCCGCCCCAGCCGGGCTCCTTGCGCCTGTGGCCCCTGCCCAGGTGCGAGGAAGCCAGCGCGGCGGGGGGCTCCGGGCGGAAGTCTGGAGGTCGCGGAGAGGGGTGGTGGCGGAGGAAGGTGAGCGTAGGGGGCTGCAGCGCTCCCCGCGAGCCCTGGCCGGGCGCGGGCGGCCGGCGACACACCCGTCCAAGCCGGGAGGGCGTCCCCAGCCCAGGAGCCTCCTTGCAGACCGCCGCAGCCCTTTCTCCTCGGGGCTCTGTGACGTCGCTAACAGGCACCTGCGGCAAGGCTTGGCAGCATTGGTAGCGTCCAGTGTGGACTGGCTGCAGGGGGCTGCTGATCGGGGCATCGGTCCTGGCAGTTTTATTCTAAGTATGCTATTACTAACCAAATGGAGCACCATATACTTTTTCTCCAGATCCGGTTGAGCATATCGATTACATCAATATAAATGTTTTCCCAAGATTCCTGTCCACTAAAAGATGGCTTGCTTTTTTTTTTTTTTTTAACTACAATACTTGATGGAATATAAATGCTTGAACCACTTTGGTGGTGTTTTGCCACTGGCGGCCACTACGCCCGGGCGGAGCGGAGAATGAATGCAGGCAGCATTCTACAGGAGAGGGAGCTGAAGAGCGAAGTGCTCTCATGCCGTAGACGGGTTTTTTAAAGACTCAAATGGGAGTTTGAGCAGAAGGTGAGATATTCTTTATTTTTTGGAAAAGAATGGAGCTTGACCTCTGCTAAATAAGAATAATGAATGCATAGACGCAACACACTTTGTGAACAGTAATTTTCGTCATTACCCCCTCTCATAAATTTATGATTATCCAAAATCCAGTTTGATTTGGTTTGTGACAGGATTTTGCTATGTAGGTTCAGCTGACTTGACACTGTATATCCTGAGCTCCAGTCCTCCTGCCTCAGCTTCTTGGGTGCTGCCTGATTTCCAGTTGTTTTTTTTGGGGGGGGGGGGGGTGGGTTTTTTTTTTTTTGTTTTTTTTTTTTTTTCAACTGTTTTGTCTTTCTGGGTTAGGGTTGTGAGGGGAGGAAGGAACCAAGGGCTTCATGAATCCATGACAAGCATATTACCAACTGAGCTGCATCCTCTGCCCTCCATTTATTTACTTACTTAATTTCTGAGGCAGGGTTTCTCTGTGAGGCCCTGCCTGGCCTGGAATTCACCCTGTAGACCAGGCTGGCCTTGAACTCACAGAGTGCTTTGATGAAAGGCCTGAACACACACACTCACACACACACACACACACACACACACACACACACACACACACAACACCACCAACATCTCCAGTTATTTTTTAAGCTAAGAACACCAGAAGGTTTGCAGAAGCAATTTGTAGAGTTTGGCGTGGAACTGATACTAGACATACCAAAACGTTATGCAAGGAGCCTAGAATGCATTTCTTTAGATTATAGGCAAGGTTAAAGACTAAGGAATGGAAATAATTTTACCTCAAAATCTGAACTGCACACTAGGGTAGAGACAGTGCTGATAGAATTAACTACAAGCTTTTTAGTTTGGGTAAGAGGAAAGATACATAGCCTGTCTGAAATAAAATATAAACTCTATCTGCCTACTTTGTGTGTGTATGTATAACAAGCATGATTTAACGAATAATTATCTGGTACACACATAGAAAACAAGAACATTATGAAATCATGTTTCAAAGATGTTAGTGGCTGCCTGAGAACTTCAGTTTCTGTGTTTTCAGTAGCCATATTATGGCTTTTATACTTAGTGTTTTGTGGTTTTTCTAAATAAGGGTTTAAATACAAATATAATTTAATAAACACCTTCAAAACATACCTAGTCTAGTCAGTATGTCAGTCAGTTCCAACAGATTTCAATTTGGCAAAAATATTATACCCTATTCCAAAAATATGGAAACTCTTTGTTTCTCTACCGTGTGATAATGGAGTATGACCTAGAAAACCATGGTTATATTGGGATATTCTGCCAAATGTGAGCAGATAAAATATCAAATTTAATCAGTTTCATTCCTTTACAAAAGAGGTTGCTTTGCCAAGATAAAATGGAAGATATTCAAATTTGAATTTGAGAGTTGATAAATAACTTATAAAGTATTTTAAATTGTTTTCCTTTATATATACGTATATATATATACACATATATATATACATATATACATATGTGTATATGTATATATACACATATGTGTGTGTGTGTGTGTGTGTGTGTGTGTGTGTGTGTGTGTGTTGGCGTTTTGCCTGCACTATGTAAAACGTGTACAGTGCCCATGGATTCCAGAAGAGGGCATCTCCTGAAACTGGAGGTACAGACAGTTGTGAGCTGCCATGTGGATGCTGGGAATTGAACCTGGGTCCTCTGGAAGAACAGCCAGTGCTCTTAACTGCTGAGCCAGCTCTCTTTTTAGCCCTTTATTTTAATTTTTATTTTTAATATTGATTAGTTGTGTATGAATGGTGAAATTCAATTTTAACTGAGTATCCAATATTTTTATTTGCTAAATCTATCTTCTACTTGCCTGTAGAAGATACACAGTAATAACAGCCATGTGTAGATAACTAAGATCCTTGCCCTGGACTAGGTGACAAGTATGATTTATTTCATAATCTTCATAAAAACCCAAATCTGGAAATGTTTGCCTAATTTTGTAAATGAGAAAACCAGTGTTTAAGAAACTAATTCACAGGGCTGGAGAGTTGGCTCAGCGGTTAGGAGTACTGCCCACTCTTCCAAAGGTCCTGAGTTCAATTCCCAACAACCACATGATGGCTCATAACCATCTACAGTGAGATCTGGTGCCCTCTTCTGGTGTGTACACACACATGTATGCAGAGTACTATATAAATAATAAATAAATAAATCTGAAAAAAAAAAAAGAAAGAAAGAAAAAAACTAATTCACCTGTGGTCACAAGACTCTCTTCTGCTGCCGGAGGTAGATCTCTGATGAAGAGTCAGCAAGCTGAGGGAAGGGAGACCTAGCTGCAGGCCACTTACTGGGTAGCAGAATCCATTTCCTACTTTCTATGGATACAGACAGGATCGTTTAGCCTTTCGGGCTTCTGATCACACAGTCTTTATAACTGATACGATGTTGGGACTGAGTTGCTGGGAGCTTTTGTTTGTCCCTGAGAGAATGTATGTTAAAATTTCCTGAACCAAACTTGGTGGCTTTAGCTTCATCGCGAGGGAGGCAGGGGCATCAGGAGGTCAAGGTCAGCCTTTGCTATAAAGCAAGTTTGAGATCAATCTAAGCTACATGAGATCCTTCTTCAACCACAACATGACAAGGCTTCCTTACAAACACCCTGCTGGCATCCCACTGTTTCTGACAGTCCTGTTCAGTTTCCACAGAGCAAAGCTATTTTCTACTTGACTGACTTTGATACTGGGTGCTTTTAAATAATCCTATTGCAGATGACACCTCTACCCTCTTGCAGACTGCAGGACACATATGTACTTGATGATGATGATCTTAAGCAGAGCCTGTAATCCCAGCATTTGGGAGGTGAAGGCAGGAAGATTTTAAGTTCAAGACTAGCCTAGGCCATGTTTTAAGACCCTGTTTCAGAAACTCAAAAACAAAATGGCATAGCAGGGAATAGTGGCTTCATAGAAAAACCTTTAAATAAGAAAAAAAAAAAAACTTGCTTGAACACATATTGTACATTTGAAATAAGAAAAAGATAAAACTTCTGCTTTGAACTTATGATAAGACCACTGCTTTAAACTTATAAAAAACAAAGTATGCAAATATTTGTCTGTCTGTTTATGTGTCTAATTGTCTGTATATAGTGTCTATATGTATGTATATATGTCTATATTTATATCTGTATGTTTACATATATGTGGATGAATGGTATTTTGGGGAGCCTCTTTGTCTATTGATTGCATGTGTGCATGGGTGTGTGAGGTTTGCTTGAGTTGTCTGCCAAACAGGTATGCTTTTGCATGCTCCTAAGTTTAGTAAGCGATAAGCAGTTTGGAGTGCTATTAGGACTCTAAGCTTCCAGCAAGCCGGTGTTCACTGCTGAGCCATTAAGTTAAAAGGAACTAAGGTTTTTCTTTTTATAACCCCTTGTATTTACAGAAAGAAACTGTCAGGGCTGCAGCTGCTTGTATTCTGAGTTAAAAGAGCCACCTGGCTTAAGTGATTAAGACCCTCCACTGTTAAACAAGAAAAGTTTTTAGCCAGAGAGCTGTTTTGGTGGCAGAGAAACCAGAAGGCCTGGATAGCTCAATTGATAAAGCTTCGGGAGTCTGAAAGTTCAGCGTTCAACTCCCTGCTACCTCTCTTCCTTTGGAGGCTCTCAAGCCAGCAGCCCCTGAGAGCTAACCTGTGTATCTGAGAGACCCAAATAGCAAGACTACCAGCCTGGAAGTTGGAGTTAAGAGTTAAGGTGTATATAGAGAGAGCCCAAAACAGCAAGACCACCACTCAGAAAGACTGAGAGTTAAAGTACAGAGACAGAAACACCAGCTGGTCAACGCTTCGACACATCCCATGTCCTGGAGCTGGCTTCTAGCACCCTCAGGCCCCCAAAATGGCAGCTGTTACCTGTGGCTACAGAGTTGGGCTCATTTTTTTAACATTACATTTACTTGTCTTTTATGTGTGGGTATGTATGCACACATGTTACCTTTACTCACCGGGCCATACTGTGGAGCATGGGACCCGGGGCTTCACACAGGATAGGCAATCACTTTCACTGAGCCACACCCCCAGCCCCTGTTCTTAAGATTGTCAGCTACTGGCATGGCGTGGATGTGTTCTGAATATGTCTCTCAAAGGACCATGTTCCTGGGATAGCAGTGTTGAGATAGTAGAACATTTAAGAAATGGGGCCTAGCCCTGGGGTCAGCCTACTACTCGTTCTGCTAGAGCAGTGGTTTTCGACTTTTCTAATGCTGTGCAACCCTTTAATACAGTTCCTCAAGTTGTCCTGACCTCCACCCATAAAATTTTGGTTACTTCATAACTGTAATTTTGCTACTGGTACACATTGCAATGCAAATATCTGATATGCAGTATATCTGATATACGACTCCCATGAAAGGGTTATTTGACCCCAAAGGGGTCGCAATCCACAGGTTGAGAACCACCGTGCTAGATGTACACAGCGTGAAACTAACTGCCCTCCAAATTGGCATCTCTGTACCTGTGGATTGGCACGATTATGAGACCTCATTAGAGAAGTTTCTTTCTGCCTGAATGGCGCCACAGAAGTCTGTAGAGCACACAGCCACATATGAGACCTTCATATCACATTCCCTTCTTCCAGAACTCAGGGACCTTGGAGGAAGAGGAGGAAGAAAAGAATGTAAGCGATAGAGGTCAGGGAGGGCCAGGGTGGAAGTGTCTTCTGGGGACGACAGAACCACTCCACTCATGGATTTGCAGTCCCTGGGCTTGAAGCTAGCCAACATTCCAACACTGAGAGGGGCTTACAAGACCCACTCCTAGCTGAGGATGATGGGCTGTTGACAGCTGGTGGCCTGTGAAAGAGGGAGAGTCAGTTTCTCTTAAGGGTGCGGCCCTCAGTAGCGTGACCACACCGCAGTGAAAGGTCCCACACCAGAAGTGCATGGGTAGCGCAAATCGGACTTGGTGGGTTAGTTTAAAAGCAGAAAAGAAGAGGCGAGAAAACACGAAGCTGTGGGAGGGATTCAGGATCTGGGAGGAGTTAGGGGCAAGAATCGGGTGAATGTGAACATTACTGTGTGCATGTATGAGAATCTCAAGGAATTAATTAAAAAAACAACGTTTTAAAGAAAAAAGAGAGCTCAAGTCTGGTGATGTGACTCAATAGCAGGGCACTTAGCACAAAGATGCCCTGTGTTCAAACTCTAACACTGACCAAAAAAAAAAAAAAAAGAGTTGAAAGAGGAAGAGAAGAAAAGACGAGAGAAGAGCTAGATAAAACTAATTTCATTAGAAACTAAGCAGCCTCATATCAACATGAACAGATTACGTAACTGCCGAGTGTGGCGGTTCACAAGAAAAAGATCATGGTACAGGCCAGGTGTGGTGGTACACACCGGAAATCCCAGCATTTAAGAGGAAGCAGAAGAATCTGTGGTTTTGAAGCTACCCTGACTGGCCTAGCAAGGTCCAGGCCAGCCAGGGCTAAACAGCCAGGGCAAAAAACCCATCTCAAAAACAAAAACAACTAGCTTATGATTTTATCAGCCATAACTTAAAAAACAAGAAATAAATCCAAACGACCCAACTCACTGTGAGAGGTTATTTACTTACTCCAGTTATAAAGTTTTACAGTTCTAAGGGGAGATAAACCACCAATGTTGGATTTTGGAAGATGACAGATGGATATTAGGGGTCCACTAAACTTGGTCTGTTTGAGTATTATTGAAATGCCGCCTATCAGCCCCTGGAAAGTATTGGCTGTACTCAAAGGTCAACTAGTGCTTGAGTAGCATAATGTCTTGAGTTTAAACCTCAGCCCAAATATGGGTGGGGATAGGCAACCTCCCCAATATGCATTTTACTGACTCACTTAGTTGAAAAATAGCCAGAAGGAGCTATAAATTCAATGTTTTGTCTTGTTTTTCTGGCTGTTGTTGTGTTAAAGGAATCATGTGAGGCCCCATCACTAGTCAAGAAGCTCTCCTTAGTTAATGGCTGCCAATAGTGCGCGCACGCATGTATGGTACTGAAAACGGGAGCTGGTGCCTCAGCAACTGTTAGGCACCCTACCACTAAGCTACACCGTAGCCTTCTATTTACCCTGAGAGGGACTCTCGAACACTTACTTATTCAGGCTAGCTTTCAACTTGAAATCCTCCTGCCTCAACCTCCTAAGTAGACGGGAATTCAGACCTCTATTACAAGACCCAACGGTAAGTCAAGGCTGGGCATGTAGCTTAGTTTATAGAGTCTACCTAGTATGAAGGAGGTCATGGGTTTGCTCCCCAGAAGCAAAGGTGGCACATACCTACAGCTTCAACACTTAGGAGGTGGAGGACCAGGCGAGGAGGACCAGGAGTCCAAGGCCATCCTCTACTATCTGCTGTGTTCCAGGCAAACACGTGGGTAGGAGACTCGTTCAAAAACGTCAGGTCTGGTACTGTGGTGCACATCAGCAAGCTCGGTACTCAGGAGGCAGAAGCAAAAGGATGGCCGCAAATTCAAGGCCAGCTGGGGCCACGTAGAAAACCATCATCTCAAAAAATGGAAGAAAGACAAACAAACTTAAAGGGTGAAAGAAAAACTTAGGGAACTCCCAAAGGTAAAGTGGAAAGACAAAGGAAATACTGTCAGAAGTCCAGAGACATGGTTCATTCAGCAAGACACTAGTCGACTGAAAGGACCAGAAGAAACCAAGACAGTTGACGTGGGGTGGAGACTGCAAGACAGGGTGAGGTGAGGAAGAATACCCACCCAAGGGAAAAACAGCAAGGAAGGTTTTTATTAAAAAAATAATAATAATAAACAAACAAACCAAAAACAACAACAACTGGGCCACACAGTGGTGTCGTACATTTTTAAGGGAGGCAGAGGGAGATGGAACTCTGTGAATTCAAGGCCAGCCTGGTCTACAGAGTGAGTTCCAGGATAGCCAGCACTACACTGAGAAACCCTGTCTTGAAAAAAACAACAAAAGAAAAAAAAAAAACCTGAAAAGGCTAAAAAACATAATTTAGTAATTTGATTTTCACAAAAAAAATGGCTATTATAAATGGAAAAAAATGCAAGAGGGGAAAAAAACAAAATTTGCTGAAGTAAAGAAACAGACAGGAATGTTCAGACTAAAAATAAATAAAGTACACAGCAAAAGAAATGGAAATTGCACCTGTACATAAGTTTTAAAAAGTACATTTTATTTAGTTTAAGCTTGAATGTGTGGGGGTCAGAAGACAACTCTCAGGAGTGGGTTCTTTTCTGCTACCAGAGGAGTCCCAGGACTGAACTCAGGTTGTCAGGCTTGGTTGCAGTACTCTTACCTTCTGAGCCACTCACTGGCCCAATTTTGTAATTTTACAGTACATAAAATACAAACAGGACATTTAGACACATGGTTCTGATAAAGAGTGCTTACTGTCCTTCCAGAGGCCTGAGTTCAGTTCCCAGCACCCACATCAGGTGGTTTATAACTGCCGTCACTCTGGATCCGGTGCCCTCCAGCATGCACATGGTGCCCATAAACTCCTACACAACTAACCAATCGTTTTTTAAAAAATGAAAATAAGTGTCTAAAATAAGAGCTGGCTCAGCAGTTAAGAGCGCTTCCTGCTCTTCCAGAGGACCCAGGTTCAACTTCCAGCAACTACATGGTAGTGCACAACCACCTGAAACTCCAGGTACAGAGGATCGAATGCCTTCTGCTAGCCTCCTTGAGCACTACAAACGTGGTGCTATAGGCCTAATTTTTTACCAAACCTACTCTATTTAGGGTTCTTTTGCCTCCCACCCACTGACCAGAGGTAGGGAGAAAGAAGGTTATTAGGTAAAGGAGGTTGTAGACCTTTTTACAAGTAGTTCCTTGGGATGAGTCTACTCTTCGTTGTCCAGATACCAGCAGTCCAGTCCAAAGGCCAACACCAAGCCACAACATGAATCAGCATGATTCAGAAGATCAGAACAAGTCAGCAGGAGCTGAAAGACTCAGTGGGAGTGCCCTGAGGAGTTCTCTGGAACATTTCTCTCTGTGAAGTCAAGTGCTGAAGCCTGAAGATCAGTGCAGCAATGCTGATCCAAAAAGGGATGTCTCGCTGTCCATGGGCTTCTGTATATCTCCTCTCCTCAGAGTCCACCCATGGGTGTTCTCAGCTGGCCAAGTCACGCCCCTTGCACAAGACAGCTCACAGCAAAACATCATGTGCCCTCCTACAAGCCAGCCTCCAGCAAAACACTGCATGCCTTCTCACAAGACAGCTTCTAGCAGAACATCCCATGACTCCACTGAGTCTTCAAAGGAAACAGAAACGTCCACTTCATGGTGCATTGACAAATGTGGGCAAAACACCCTTACACACACACACACAAAAAAAAAAGAACGTACAGGGCATTTTACTATTTCTAAGTACTAGATTCTTCCTGAGAGTCTATGACCAGACAGTCACAGGCCTTTGGTCTAGTTAATGATACCAAGCATGAGCTTCTTCTTGTGGGGCAGGGTTTAAATCCATCCAGGAAGTGGTTGCTTACTCCAATAACATTCATGCCACCACTACACCGCTGTTGTCCTAGCTTGCCAGGTTAGTTATTATTGTCGCTTGCAGGGTTCACAACCGGGTAAGACCGTTGATAGCTCTTCTCCCCTGCCAGCGTGCATAGAACCTTCCAGCACTGGGAAAGCTACCTAGCAGAGATGAAAGTTCTAGGTGGTCAGGGCCCATTCTCTCTTATGCAAATAAGTGACAGGCTTCCTGTCTGCTAAACAAGAACAAAGCCGGAGCAAGTCAAAGTCTGAACCCAGTTTTCTAGTTGCCATGACGCTGCCTCTGGATTTCATCAGCAAATGACTGACACACTATTGTATGAGCAGTATCTCTTTCCTACCATTTGATGTTTTGTTTTTAGTGAAAAATAATTGTGTCACAGAAGTGACAATGTTATTTTACACAGGAAGTCTGTCACGCTCTGACTAAAAGGAACATGAGGGAGGGTTTAAATGGGACTCTAAGCAATATCAGCATATTTTCTAAGAGACTTGATAATGTGTTCTAGGGGAAGGGGAAATTGCAGTTCTTTGGTTGTAATTATTTTGTAGTCACATGCTTAACACCCCATAGACTGATTACTTTTATACGTATCCACTGTTTTCCAGTGTCCTGCATTTAAATATGTAACTTTACAAGAAATATTAACAGGGAAAAAAAAATGTCCTTTGGTTGAATGTTGGTTTGGAAACTAGGAAATCTCCATAAACACATGTTGTATTTCACATTCTTAAAAATCATGTAAGAATTTATGTGTTCTTTCCCTAACAAGAGAGTAAATAAACCACAGATTCTTGAACATCTAGTGCCTATGAGTTGTTCAGTCAGAGAGTTCCCTGTAACCCTCTACTTACCCAAGTAATACAAGCTATTGGGATTTGTGATGGTTTGACTAAAAATGACCCCAAAAGGCTCATATATTTGAATGCTTAGTCGTCAGGAAGTGGCACTACTTGAAAAGGATTATGAAGTGTGTGGTCTGTTGGGGTAGGTGTGGTTTTGTTGGAAGAAGCGTGTCAATGGGAGTGGGCTTTGAGGTTTCAAAAGCCCAAGCCAGGCCCACTGGCTCTCTTCCTGATGCCTGCAGATACCTATGCAGAACTCTCAGCTACTTCTCAAACACCATGTCTGCCTGTGTGCTGCCATGTTCCCTGTTACCATGATAATGGACTAAACCTCTGAAACTGTAAGCAAACCCCAATTAAGTGCTTTCTTATGTAAGAAAGCTGTGGTCATATTGTCCCTTCACAGCAACAGAACAGTGGCAAAGACTGCGCTACTCTGGATTTCCAACCAGAATTATGTGGTAAGACGCTGTTAACGAGGACACCACACATGTCTGGCTCTCATGGTGCTGGGAGGTATGATGCATGCTTTTCAGGGGCACATGAGGGAAGTCATCAATAATCTTATTCAACTGTGGGCGCTGAATGCTACACTATGGACTTTCGAAGACAGGTGTACCCAGTGGCACAATGATGGCATCACTGATGTGGGGTAAACAATCGCTTTCTGATTGTACTTGTGACATGCTTCCCAGGAAGGAATTCATGCCTGATGACTCAGACAAGGTGCTAATTCGCCTTTCTATTTAAGTAAATTCAAGTAGCTCATGGCTTAGGAGATTACTATGTTGGTTTGATAAATGGACATGTTGTGCCTGTTAAACTGCTTTCTAAGTATTTCTATCTGTATTGGTTGCTTTGACCAAGACAACTCACAGAAGAAAGATTTATTTGAACTTATGGTCCCAGAGAGTCGAGGTCCATAAAGGTGGGAACAGCCTATCAGCAGGCAGCAGACATGGTGGCTGGAGAACTGATCTGAGAGCTTACACCTTTAGCCACAGGCGTGAAATACAGAGCAAGCTGGGAATGGAATGAATCATCGAACTCTTAAAGCCCATCCCCAATGACATACTTCCTCCAATAAGGCCACACTTCCTGTGTCCCCAAATAGCACCACTGAGGACCAAGTGATGGGGACACCTTTTTCCAGCCACTGTCATGTAGGTGCTCACGGGTTAGTGCTGATCTCAGTTTTGGTCACAGAAGTTTCTTTTGTAGTGTGCAACAGTTACTACAGAGACTCATAAGGAGACTAAAAACTGCGTCAAGCGCTGAGAAGCAGGAACTATTGAGTGCTTAGCCCGAAATGGGAAATCTACTATCACCTCCTCCAGCGTTCAGAGAACATCAAAGGGGGCGGAGAGATGGTAAGAGAGGAAGAGGAGGGGCGCTGTGGAATGGAATGCTGGCTTCTCAGCATGATGTGGCCGCTGCATTCACGGCTCCCAGCAGCTGCAATTATCCACACAAGCTCTGCCTAAGACTTGGCCCCTCACTGCTTGGTGAAGAACAGAGGAGGGGCTCAGGAGGCTCCACCCCTCCATGAGAGCTATTGATAACGAATGGTATCTTGGGGTGGGGAGAGTTTTTTTTTCCTCCAGCCTGGGAAAGGGGAATAACTCCTCACCTGTGCTTGTGAAAACAACCTTAGAGTCTGGAGATATGCCTCAGAGGTTAAGAACACAAGCGCGCTTACTCGAGTGCGTATGAGCACACCCACTCACATGCAATAGTGTGTTGGGACAAGAGGATTATTGAGAGTGAATATGATCAAAATGCCTTACTTCATGATAAGCATGTATAAAATCACAAAAAGTAGAAATAAGGAAAAGGAAAAGAAACAGGAAAGAAAACGAAATTGACTTGAACAGTAAGGGAAATCAACAGGTGAACACAGAAAGTCCAGAGGTTACTGGCTTCAAGAAAGGTTTGGTTTGGGGCCCAAGTGATCTAGACAAATACTGGAATCTTGCTTTCCATTGATTGTCCCATTACCTCATCGTTTATTTCCAGAAGTTTGCAGGACCTCACACAGAAAAGACAAACTCTCCGAACTCCCATGTGTCGTGTCGTTGACCTTGGTCGCCCCGACTGAGGTTCTGTGTTCCTTCAAAGCAGTCGTGGAGCTCAGAGAAGGGTGTACTGATTGGGTACGAGTTTCTACTCCTTACCCGTGTGCAACAGTTCAGAAGTTTGAAATAGTGTTAAGAAGAAAGGAGAGGGGAATCCTGTAATCTATAAATGCCTTCAGGGAATGTTGCTAAATAGTTAAATAGAGCATTTAACCTATAGTTTAATCCCCAGCACAAACATCCACGCGTGCGTGTGTGCGTGCACGCGTGTGCACAGACACACACACACACACACACACACACACACAGATGTGCGGGTAGAGGAGAGACTAGCACTTGAAACCAGACTCACTCATTTGCTGATCCATTAGTCCAACTTTTCTTTAAGTCTCACCATATCCAAGGCCTTAAAGCCACTCCTCCACCGCAGTGCGAAGGCTCAAGCCCAGGGCCTCAGACAGGTGAGGCAGGCACTGAACTGCTGAATCTATACCTGCACCCTCGGTGTTTGGACACAGGCTCTGTCTCACTGCGTAGCTCACGATGACTTTGAACTCACTGGCCTGAAACATGCAATCCTGTCTCTGCCTGAGATCATCCATCTCCATGCAAGAGCAAGCAGCAAGAACTGGACTTTAGAAAAGGGGCAGCCTTGTGGAAGTGACTAGGGAAACTAGGTTCCCAAGAATGTCCTTATTTTTAGTCTGGCTCCTCACATTGTCAGCTCTCTTGGAAAGGAAAAGAGAAACCAGCCAGCGTCCCACATACCACACCAGGCACATCCTCCTACTGAGGCATTCTCCGTCGGCGCTGGAGGCTGAATATGTTCATCTACCAAGGTCGTCCTGGACCTTTCTAATGCTGAGACCCTTTAATACAGTTTCTCGAGGTGTGCTGACCCCCAACCGTAAAATTATTTTCATTGCTACTTCAGAATGTAATTTTGCTGTTTTGAATCATAATGTAAATACCTGTTTTCCAGTGGTCTTAGGTGACTTACGACTCCCGGGTTGAGAATCACTGCAAGTCTAAGCCCATTCCCAACTTGTGACCTCTTAGATTCTTCCTGAGACTGGAGGTGTAGCTTGAGAGACGAGGGTCTGCCTACTCTGTACTCTGTGCAAGGCTTGGGTTCAGTCCCAGCGCTTGAAGTGAGGTGGAGGGAGGAATCCTTTCTGGACACGAGGCAATAATGTTACTTTAATTGGCATCAATGACACTGAAGCAGTGCTGTGTTTTGAACCACCTGGGAGAGCCTGTACATTCTACTTCTTGAGGAAAAAAAAGATCACCTTTGGTTCGAGTGAAGCACTTAGCGTATTTAGCAGCTGAACTTAGAGGGTGGCCGTCCCCAGCTCCAACCCACCCCAGACCACTGAGCCCTGCTTGGAGTTTGCTCAGAAAACTAAATCTCAGCCTAGTTTGGCTCAAGCCTTTAATCCGGCACTAGGGAGGCAGAGCCAGGGGGAGCTCTGTGAGCTTAAGGCCAGGCTGGTGAGTTCCAAGGCAGCCAGAACTACATGGTGAGACCCTGTCTTGAGAAAATTAAAGAGAACTAAATCTCTCTACAGTTGTCTGTTACATAAAAGACTTACTCATACATTTTGGGCCTTGCCACTGCCTGAGCAGGAAGCTGCATGGCGATAAGGGATGACTAAGGCCTCCCTCTCCTCAGGCTCCTTTTGGGAAAACACGTGAAGGCATGAGAAGCTCAAGCAAAACCGTGCCTTGACTGGGCCAGCCCTGTTTTCACATCATTCTGAAAGGCCCAAGAAGTTGCCTCACATTCACAAAGAAAGGGAGATCCTGTGATTGTGCTGTTCCTGGCTGTATCTGCAGACCTAGGGGACCCCCTTGTGTTTCCTTTCCTTGGTGTCCAGTGGGATGTGCTAGGCCTCATAGCACAGGCTTTAGTACTTGTCCTTAGGTCATTCAGGGAATGACACCTGAAGCCAAGTCGGGAAGCATAAGAAGACCAAAGACAAGCCAGAAAATAAAGGAAAACAATAGAAGGCTGGCAAGTTGCTGGGAAGTAAA
This sequence comes from Psammomys obesus, assembly GCF_907164565.1. Classification (NCBI taxonomy): domain Eukaryota; kingdom Metazoa; phylum Chordata; class Mammalia; order Rodentia; family Muridae; genus Psammomys; species Psammomys obesus. The sequence goes on from NW_026596120.1 coordinate 6,512,999, forward strand.
CTCCCTTTGTGATTGCTGCCAGAGTTAAACTGTCTGGTCTATGGCAAACATTGTCACGGAAATCCTTTAGTGAGAAAATGGAAATTTAGTAGAAAAGTCTAATTGTGTGTGTGTGTGTGTGTGTGTGAGTGAAAGCCAGAGGACAACCTAGGGTGCTATTGCTCATGAGCTGTTTATCTTGTTTTTAAGACAGGGTCTCTCGTTGGCCTGGTACGTGCCAAGTGGGCAAGGCTGGGAGCCATAAACCCCAGGTATCAGGCAGTCTCCATCTTCCCAGCACTGGGATTGCAAGACCCTGACACCAACTTAGCTGTTAAATGTGGGCTTTAGGGAATCAAATTCAGGTTCCCATGCTTGAAAAACAGGCACTGTGTGGCTTGAGTTATCAACCCGGCATGGGCCTGAACTGTTTCTTTTATTATTGTGTGGGTTTCTTTTATTATTGCACATGCCTGGGTACATCTGTGCCCCGAGTACATGCAGTGCCCACAAGGTCAGGAGAGCTTTGGGTCCTGAAGTGGAAGTGTCTGGTTTCTTTGAAGACTCAGTGGAGTCACGTGATGTTTTGCTGGAGGCTGGCTTGTGAGAGGGCACTCGATGTTTTTGCTGTGATCTGTCTTGGAAGAGGAGTGTGACTTGGCCAGCTGAGAACACCCATGGGTGGACTCTGAGGAGAGGCGATTTGTAGAAGCCCACAGACAGTGAGACATCCCTTTTTGGATCGACGTTGCTGCACTGATCTTCATGCTTCAGCGCTTGACTTCACAGAGAGAACTCCTCGGGGCACTCCAACTAAGTCTTTCAGCTCTTGCTGACTTGTTTATCTTCTGAATCGTGCTGATTCATGTTGCGGCTTGGTGTTGGCCTTTGGACTAGACTGCTGGTATCTAGACAATGAAGAGTAGACTCAGCCAAGGAACTACTTGTAAAATGGTCTACAACTTCTTTTTTCTAATAACCTTCTTTCTCCCCTTTCTCTGGTGAGGGTGTAAAAGGGAGGTAGAAGCATTTAGGAACCCTAAATAAAGTTGGTTAGGTGAAAAATTCTAAGCCTACAGGATACCTTGGAACTGGAGTTACAGATGGCTGTGAGCTACCATGTGAGTGCTGGAAACTGAACCTGTGTCCTCTGGAAGAATTGCCAGTGCTTTTAACCCTAGAGCCATCTCTTTAGTCCCCCATTTCTAAGACAAATTTAAGTCTGGGTAGAGGAAACTGAAATCCAGGGTTGGCCATGGGCTGTTGGAACACCCTGCAAGGCTTTCACCGGGAGCTGACCACTTCTGAGAGTTCTGGCCCTTAGGAATAGACTCCCTTGAGAATGGAGTGCCAACCAAGATTAACCTCTGTCGCGCGCGGCCTTTGCCGATAAGGACGACGCAACAACCGAGGATTTCTTCAGCGGCAAGTTTATTGTTACAGCTCTTTTAGCAGATGTTACAGCTCTTTTAGCAGATGGTGAAGGACCCAAACCCCGGGTTGTGCTCTGCTTAAATAGCCAGCAGCGCGACCTGTCCGTCTGTAATTGGTGCTCTGCTCGAGTCCTCATCAGTATATGGCTGGCAATTGGATTGCAGCCTAAACCCTCATTAGCATAAAGCTGCGCATGCGTAAACTGCAGGGCGGCGCAGGCAAGAAGCGCGAAAATGCTGGCAAGAAGAACCAGGAAGCAGGAAGCCGGCGCCATCTTGTAATGGCGGGAGCGGCTCCCGACAAACCTCCTTCTACATTCCTCAGATTACAAAGAGGGCTCCTCTCCAATAAGAAGCTTTTGTCTGGCCTTTGGACTTTCTGCATCTGATGCTCAGGCAGCCTCCTGTGCTTGATAGCACCTGACTTTGGGGCTCACAGGGCTCATTTCCTTGCCTAGTCTGTGGAAGAAGGGTCTGTCTAGTGATGTCCTCAGACATTCTGGACTTCCTTGATGATCCAGCTTCCTAAAGAAAATGTGTTTTGGTTTCTGGATTCAAGCTGCAAGTTGCCAGGTGGAGATACACACCAAACCCACAGCTTCTTTATGAGTTCTTCCAAGGGTCAGTTCCTCCCTTTCTTCCTCTTCCTCTTCCTTTTTCTTTCTCACTCTCTTTTTCATATCTAATGGAACCCAGGCTCGCCTCAAACTTACTAAGCAGCCACAGTGACCTTGAACTCCAGATCTCCCTGCCTTCACCTCTCAGGGGTGCACATCATAGCTGGCTTCTTTTCACAGCAATACTTTGTGAACCTTTTCTGACAGCAGTTCAGATTCGAAAGACAGTTGGTATGTCTAGGGTGATGCATGAACTTGTCTTAGGACCTTTCCTGGCTCTTAACCAACCCTATAGTTTACCCCCAGGCTCAATCCTACTGCCTCTAAAACCCAGACAACTCTAGGATGGGCTGCTTTTGCTTTATCCCTTCACTGTTTTGACCTTGACCTCAAGATTCCTTGCAACTAAGCATGTGCCTGTTTTCCCCCATCTTTGGCTCACCCTGGCTTTGTTTCTAAGTCCCTAGTAACTTTAATGCCCTCCCAGGTCTCCAGGAAGGTAGCTGTCTTCTCTGCTTGATTAACTGGATTTGTCCTAAACTGCCTGATTCATCACCTCACATGCCATACTTCCTGGGCCTGGAGCCACTTGGTGGCTCAGCCAGCAAAGGCATTCCAAAGCTAATCTTTTCACTTGAGGCATGTAGCATGTATTCATTTAACCTTAATTTCTAAATAAACAGAAAACTTCACATCTGCACTACTAATTTATCGTATATCCCTGTGATGTTTAATATTGTCAACTTGATAAGATCTAGAATCACATAAGCCTCTGGGCATGTGTATGAGAATAAACAGATGAAGTGAATTAGGATTTAGGCTTCCTAAATCCTATCAGACTAAAAAGGAGAAAGCTCATTATCATTCACTGGTGGCTGCTCCCTGCCTGTGGATACAGTGTAACCGGCTGCTTCGAACACCTGCTGCCTTGACTTCCCTCCAGGGACTCTGTCCCCCCAAACTGTGAGCCAGACTAAACCCATTTAGGCTGCTTTTGTCATGAATTTTGTCCCAGCAACAAGACAAATAACTAATACAGATTACTGTTACTGAGAAGTTGGGCTATTGCTGTAAGAAACCTGGTTGCTTATGGTCACATGGTTCTTAGGCCTTCTGAACTGTTTTTTTTTTTGGAGTCCCTAGGGGGTTAGAGGTAGAAGAGTTTGCTGCCGTGGGCAACTAAAGCCCCCAAGTGCTAAAAGGTAGCTTAATAGGCCATTCTGTCGGGAGCTTGGAAGCTGAGAATCCTGAAAGAAATGTTACATGTGACATTGGGCCCCTGAGGTTTCACATGGCAAACAATGACTGTTTGGAACTGGGCTAGAGGCCTTTCTGTTAATACAACAGAAAAAAAGAAAAGAGGAGGAAAACAAAAAAAAATCCATTCTCAAGTTTGGTGTGGTGGAGCACAACTTTAAACTCTGTGCTTAGGAGGTAGAGGCGGGCAGATCTCGGCGAGTTAAAGGCCAGCCAAAAGCTAAGTGGTGAGACCGTCTAAAAAGAGGATGAGAGACATCTGTCAGCATCCTGCCTGTGTCCTGAGAACCTGAGTGAAGCTGAATACAGGAACGAGGGACCAATTTCTTTGGTGGAGGAAACTTTCAGATAATACACCATTCAGTTGGCACAGCAACTTCTCAGCGCTCTTCAGGTCTACAGGGAGAGAAAGCAAAGAGAGACTAAAACCCAAAAGTCCAGCTAGGGAAGCTGTGTGAGCAAGTGTTAAAGTATGGACAGAGAAATGTCCATACTGTTATGGAGAAATCTTGCTCCTCCTTGGGACAAAAGGTTCCTGAGGGCAAGACTCCACCTATGAAGGTCACCAGCCTGTGAAAGGACAGAAGGGAACTGAGAATGTCACAGAAATCTTTCTCAAAACCAACTGCCTAGAAGGTGATTTTGTTGGTTATCCTTAGGCTTGCTGACCCACTCCTGGTCCTATGGCAACTTTAGGCAAGAATTTCCCTTCTCTTAGGAAGGTCCGAGTTTCTCACTAATGAGACAATCTCTCACCTCGAGACATTTCCTATCAGATGGGACCACACCCTCCTCAACATCCCCTCGAGGCCTTATGTTTATAGCTCACATGGCATTTTTTTGTTTTTTTTTTTTTTTGTTTTTTTGTTTTTCTCTTTTGCTCTTTATTTGGTGTTGAATGGTGTGACACAGAGTATCTTTAAGCCCAGCCTGGTCTTGAACTCACTCTGTGAACAAAAATAATCTTGGACTTCTAACCTTCTTTCCCACCTCCTCCCAGGTGCTTGCTTGGATTACACACATGAGCTACCTTGCCCAGCCACGTGGGAATTTTTTATTTTTGATGGTAAATCTTGGATTATTTGTATCTTGTTGATAAACTCAGCCTTTCTGCTTCCTGAATCTTTTTTGCTAATTTATATTTTTCTTGGTGATCTGAATTCTTAAATTTATTGGAATAAATGAGGACACAGTATCAAAAGGAATTTGGCATCTCAGCATCCTGTTTTAATTTGGCACGCTAGCTAGTGTGCCTTTTTTTTTTTTTTTCCTTTCTGGTTTATATTTGTCAAAGGCTTTTTATGTTCTGATCTTATCAAAACATAGAACCTAGGTCTACTGCATTTGGTTTTCTATTTGATATTATCTACTTTATTAATTCCTTCCTTCTACCTTCTTTTGTTTGCTATTCTGTTTCCAGTTTTTTAAGGGTAAAAGCGAAGTTCATTTGCTTTTTATTCTTTGTTGCTTTCCAACATCTGGATTTAACATTGCAATTTTCTCCCTAATAAACAATTTTGTTATGTCTGAATGTGGGATGCTTTGTTCTGCTGGCCGTTGATTTCCAGATAATTCTGCTGCCCCTCCCTGTGGGAGAATTAGATTTCCTTACCTCATGCTAGACTTGACCATGTGACTTGCTTTAACCAATAAAACATGAAGGAGCAGGGCGGGGGGAGGGGGGTGGCTACCCTGGTAATCCCAGTAATCCCAGCACTCGGGAGGCAGACACAGTCGGATCTCTGTGAATCCAAGACAGCCAGGGCTACACAGAGAAACCCTGTCTCGAAAACAAAAACAAACAAACAAAAAAAACAAAAACGAAGGAAATGAAGTCTCCGGTGGGGCTCTATTATCTTTGATCTCCATCTGAGGGGTAAATTGAAGGGGTTCACCCATGCACATGGGGTGCCAGAAGTTGATGTTAGGTGTCTTCCTTGGCAGCGCCCCACCTTAAAATTTTTAAAAAGCTGGTGTAGTGGCAGGCTCCCTTAACCCTCGCATTCAGAGGCAGGTAGGTCTCTGAGTTCCAGGCCAGCCCGGTCTTCATAAAAAAGATACAGGACAGCCAGGACCACACAGAGAAACTCTGTCTCAAAATTAATTAATTAATTAATAGAAATGAAAATAAAAGAACGTTAGACAGGGTCTCAGCACAGGCTGGTGTCACACTTACTATGAAGCTGAGTATGACCCTGAGCGCCTGGTGCTCTCCTCATCAGTGCTGGAGTGGCGGACACATTCAGCCACACTTGCAAGAGGGTCCTGGGTATCTGAATTCAGGTCCTCATGCTTGCACGGCAGGAATTTTATTGATCTCCCAGGTCTAATTATCTTCTGTTTCTTTCTGCGATACACCAGCATATCCCAGACATGGCTGTTCCTTCAGCCTCCACTCCCTGTGAAAATGGCAAATGAGAGTGGCAACCGGCACGTGATCTGTTGAATGAGAACTCACTGTTGCATCCTGCAAGATAGCTTGGCAGGTAAAGGTGCCCGATGACCTGAGTTTCATCCCTGGGACCGACAGTGACGAAAGGAGAGAACTGACTCCCTCAAGCTCTCCTTTGATCTTCACATACAATCTGGCATGTGCCTACCAATAAATAAATAAATGGCTATTATTGCACATTTCTAAAAGAGCCTAAAACAAACTAGGATTTCTTTCTGTTTAGGGGCTGGGAGAGTTACTGGAGCTGAAACCAGGTCTTTACTGTACTAGGCAAGTACATTTTTGTCCATACCTACGGCCTTGCTGTGTAAAGGTCTTGCTTTTCTTTCTTTTTTTTTTTTTTTTTTTAAGCATCTCACTGTGTAGCCAAGGCTGGTTTCTAATGTACGATCCTCCCGTCTCCTGTTCAATATTGCATTTCTAAAGAATAAGGTGCTGGAGAGATGGCTCAGAAGTCATGAGCACTGCCTGCTCTTTCAGAGGACAAGAGGTCAGTTCCCAGCACCCACAGGGTGACTCACAGCTGTCTGTGAGTCCCAAGTAACTCCAGTCCCAAGGCATCTCACACCATCTTAAAGCCTCTGTGGGTACTGCATACATGTGGCGCACAGACATACATGCATGCAAACACCCACGCACATAGAACTAATAAAAAACAAAAATAAATTAAAAACAAAAGAATATCTTCCTATACAGTCCAAACAACGTTTTCTTATTTTTTTATTAATTTTTTAGGTTATCATAGAAAAGAATGGGTTTTTTTATGTCATTTTTTTTTCATCTAATGATCTTCAAATATTATCTAATACTTAATACGTATTTAATATCCTCATTTTGCTCTTAAATGCTTTTTTGTTTTGTTTTGTTTTGTTTTGAGATGGGGTCTCAGAGATACTGTGTATCTCTGGCAGCAACTCCCAGAAATCTACCTGCCTCTGCCTTCTGAGCGCTGGGGTTAAAGGTGCAATGCCTGACCTCAAATTCTGGTTTCTGCAAACTCTGAACAAGGCCACCAAACATTGCTCTCAATTACAGCTTTTAACTATCATTTTGCCTGTACTAGTGCCTTTCTCTGTTGGCAGAGTGTCACTCCACAGCCCTGACTGGCTTGGAACTTGCTGTGTAGACCAACACTCAAGGCAGAAGAAGGCAGATCTCTGTGAATCTGAGGCCAGCCTGGTCTACACAGCAAGTATGGCACTTGAGGCAGGCAGTGACCTCAACACCATTATTGGTGTCAGCTGTTAGATCTTGTTCTCGATACAGTGTAAAGTACACAGCAACATGAATCTGTGTTTTAATCGAAACCACTGAACTTATATGTAACTAAATACTTAAAAACGAGCTCATTGAAAAGAAATAGAGGACTTAGGGTAACATCTATGTGAGGAAAAGACAAGCCTGAAAGAAGATCCATTCTTCAGGAAAATTAACCTGCTTTCCTTAGAAGGTCTTCGAATAAATTTTCATATTACTTGATAATCCTTGCTTTAGTCAATAACTGTTTAAGGGGCAGTCAAAATGACATAGGCCCTATAAGTTCAGCATTGTGACATAGATGCAGGAGGACCAGGAACTCAAGACTAGCCACCACTACACAGCAAATTCAAAGCCACCCTGGGCTACATGAGACTCTGTCTCAAAAACCAAAATCCTGGGCCTGGGCATGTCGCTCAGTTGGCAGAGTACTTTGCCAGCCTCGGGTTTAACTCTCAGCACCTCACAGACCAGGCTTGGTAATACCTATCTGTAATCACAGCACCTGGGTGGTGCAGGAAAGAGTATCAGGAGCTCAAGGTCAGTTTTTAGGCCACCTGGGCTTTGTGAGACCGTCTCGAAAAATGAAGTAACCGGGACTTAAGAGATGGCGTCGAGGTTAGCACTTGCTGTTCTTCCAGAGGACAGGGGTTCAGTTCTAATGCTCTCAACCCAGGCAGCTCACAGCTGCCTCTAACTCTGGCTCTAAGAAGTCTGATACCTTGATTTGTCCCTATCTCCAGGGACTTAAAGAATGGAGAGCCACAGTCCTCCTTAGCTCCCAGAAAGAGTCATCTCTGTTTATCACTCCTCTCAAATGGCCAAAGTGTTTTCACCGGGCTTTGTCGATGAGTCAAGGATGGTGGGTTGGTCTCTGGAAGATAGACATCACAACATAGGGGAAAATCGGGCAAACCACTGTAGATTAATATCCACTTCTAGCAGACAGGCTTCTTAGGTGACATACAGAGCGAGTTAGTCACAAGCTGAAAGTGATAGCTCTCACTCGTAATTGAGACAGAAAAGCCACAGAAAAAGCAGTTTGCTCCCCCGTCTGTGTTAGGACCACAAGCCTGAGGATACCTGGGGAGAATCCAGCAGCCAGCAGAGGCTGTGGCTACTTCCTAGTTGAGCAATGGGGTATTATTTGGGACAAAACACTGGTCACACGGGTTCCGGGATAAGATGAGATAGAAGAGGAAGCAATGTTTAATGTCATTTTGGTTTAGTTCTTAATAACAGGAGAGGGTAGGCAATTGTGCAAGAACACAGGACATGACATCAGGAGACCACTATGAGCCAGCCTCTGCCAACTTCTCATAACTACGTGACCCAAGAAGGACTTACCCATTCAAAACAAAGCCCCAAACAACAAAACAAATAACAACAACAACAAAATCCTCCACACCCCCTCGGCTATCCATAAGGAGAGCACTGTCCTGACATGGTTTGAAGGGAATTTACAGGGAGGTGCTATAAAGAACCGCAGAATGTTAAAACATTTCATGTTCAGAAGACACTTGAAACTGTTCAGACTCCGGGGCATGCTGAGCAAACCCTGCCCTGCTCCACTGCTTGTCAGATCTCCTGGTGTTATTAGGCTTGATGGACAATGGGAACTCATAAAACCATCATGAAGGGTCAAATTTTCCCCTCTTGGCAACCTAGGAACTCAATCATAAGAGATTTTAATTTTTAAGATATTTCTGTGTTAGTCCTTTGAGAGGTTCATGCACATACTCATTCACCCCCATTCCTCATCTTAACTTCTCCCAGACCTGCCTCACCTCCACCCCAAATCTTCTATCCTCTTTTTTGTTTGTTTTGTTGTGTTCTCTCTCTAAATAACGCATGGACTCTTCATGCTGCCCATATCCTCCTGGGTGTGTGGGTATCCATCGGAGCACAATCAACTCACCAGGGCTCACCTTAAGCCAGCAGGCATTCTAGTGTAGAAAGGAAATGGTTCACAAGCAGTACCATGCCAAATGAGGAGCTATGGCCAGCTGATGGCTTCTGAGCAAGGGAGAGTCTGCTTTCTTTAGGGTGACCCCTGGTGAGTTCAGAAGACACTTTTCACTAGGGTCCTCCCTGACCTCTCTTACAATCTTCTTCCTCAATGGTCCCCGAGCCTTATATCCCACTTGAGCTTGAGCACTCTCCTGACACTTATTCTTTGCACTTTGATCAGTCGTAAGTTTCTCTGTTAACAAATGTTAACTGTTCAAAGCAGCTTCTCTGACGAGGTCTGGGTGCTGTACCGATCTACAGAGAGAGCTGAAATTAAGGGGCAGTTTGATACTATGCCCATATAGTAAAAAGTAGCACGTGTTTCCTTCTGTAGCTGGGCCTGAAATCCAATCAGAATGTGGTTGGTTACCCCCGTATTATTTGTGCCCTTATTGGGTGTATCTTGTCACACACAGGTCATTGTTGTGGTTCATAGAGTTCCCCGCTGGGTAAGACTTGATGACTTCCCCTTAGAATAGCTTACATAGTGTTTTCCAGTATGATGAAAGCTAGTCAGCGGAAGGGAGCTTCCTGGTCAAGTTCAACGTGATTTTTCCATATCCTGTAAGCAATGTGTCTCATGTCTCCAGCAATGGGATCTTAGTATCAATTTTTTCTTTTTTGTGGACAACCAAGAGCCATGGCAAGAGCCTTCATTGTTTTGGGAGTCTCCAAGATGCCTCTGTCCAAGAACTCAAGGAAAGATATTCCAACCCAAGTACTGTGCTTTTTTTTTTTTTTTTTTTTTTTTTAAGCAACTTATGGCTGCTGGGAGGAGCATAGCCCACCCTGCGCAGTTTAGCACCACTTAAATTCTATCGTGTGAACATAAAATTGTAGGCTTCCATGTGATCTTTCCAAATAGCTATCCCTCCTCTCCACCATCTCTGCTTCACCCTCCTATGCCTCTCCTCACTGAAACCTCTGCCTCCACTTTCCCTTCATATCACTGTGTTCTGTTATTTCATCTTCGTTTATTTATGTGTGCAGACAAGGCAGGGGGAACATTCTGGTGTCACAGTGAGCGGTGGAGGTCAGTGGACAACTTGCAGGACTCAGTCCTCTCCTGCCACGTGGATCCTGGGACTGAGACTCAGGTTGTCAAGGCTGGGTAGGAAGCCCCTTTTACCCACTGAGCCATCGGGCCCTCACAAGAGAATTTAAAAAAAAATAATGATGTGAACATGAAAGTTTCTAAATAATGGGCTATTTTTTGTTTTGTTTCTTTTTGTTTGGGTTTTGATATGTAGCCCAGGCTGGCTTCTGCCTCCCACATTCTGGAATTGCAGGCATGAACCACCACACCCAGCCCTGTTGTTTTGTTTTTAATGTAGTGCTGGGGTGAAATCCAGGGCCTTTTGCATAGTTACCATGCATGGCTTTTCCTCTTGTCACATCCCTTCCCCCTTGTTTTTATTTAGCCTGGGAGAGAAGAATCGCCTGTCTCCTTTCCTAGGCTGGACTCGAACTTGTGGCTGTCTGCCTAACACAGTCCCATGGCAGAAGGAATGCTAATGAGCTCCGGAGCCTCTGGATAGAGTGCTGAGGAGTGGTACCCAGACTGTCCCCTATTTCAACAAAAACAAAAAAGGAGAATCTGTGCCGTGTCCTCACCCTCCTTCCGTGTGTGTGTGTGTGTGTTTGTGTGTATCACCGTATGACTGTGACATCCATTCTCTTCTATCATTGTGTCCTAGAGAGCAAACTCCTCTGGTCAGGCTTGGTGGCAATCACCTTTACTCACGGTGCCCCCCCACCCGCCCCAGCGTGCTTTAGCACAACACGGAGGAGTTAGGTCACGCACGCCAAACACTTCTCAGGTATTTCTGTATCTCATGCAAGCCTCTGAGGAAAGTATTCTTGTTATCCCCGTCTTCAGACGGTGAGCCTCAAATAGCATGGAACCTGCCTAGTGTTGCCCAGTGCACCCCAACCTTTGGCGGGGCTATGCTTCCCCCAGGAGCCCCCGCAGGCTGTTTTCTCCCTGGGAACAGCTTGGACTTACCTCTCTTACCTCAAAACTGTGGGATCCGAAGATCTCAGCTTGCGGTGGTGTGGTTCAATGGTAGAGTGGCCCAGCACTCACAAGACCTGGGTCCCATCCCTCCATCCACCCACAGCACTACACACACACACACACACACACACACACACACACACACACGAGAGCGAGAGAGAGAGAGAGAGAGAGAGAGAGAGAGAGAGACTCTCAACTGTGACTCCTCATGAAATACTTCCCTTTGTTGACTCTGAGCTCACTTCTCTGGACTTCTTAGGGTTTCATTATCTGTCACTTTTTTTTTTTTTTTAACAAGTTCATGGTAATTCCCCAATCCAACCCAACCCACCGGGCTTGCCAGCGCCGGCCTGCCACTGCCTGGACTGTGACTGCCCTGCCTACATCTTGACCTCCCGCCTGTGTCAGAGGCGAGCTCATCGCTCACCAGATCTATTTGTTCCTCTCTCCTCTTCCTCTGTGGTTAGGCGTGGCCCCTTGGCTGAGTTCCGAACAAGGACTGTGTGGTCCCCTGCCCCGCAGAGCACACTCATTTTCTGTAAGGCACATGAGCATTGCCAGAGGTGGGTGCCGAGGCCCCGGAGCAGCGCCAGTGGAAAATCCACCCCACACGGACTGGAAAGGCAGAAAAAAACCCTGTGTGTGCTGGATGCCCAAGCTGGAGGGGTCCTCTGCTGCATCAGCCGGCTTCGATGTCAGACAGCGATCACCAATAAACTTCCCCTGCCCCATTACCTCTGCCACACCCTTTCTCAACACTCTCAGCACCTTCCTGGCCTCAGCTCCGCTTTTCTAGTCTTTAGTTCTGTGGCAGCAGCACTCGGGGGGGGGGGGGGGCAAGGGGAGGGTCCTCTGAGGTCCCCTTTCTGCCTGTGCTCAGCCCTCCCAGATAAGCATCCCAACCAGCTGTTTTGAAATGAATGATCAAATAACACCTCAGGCCAGGCTTCGCTGAGAACTGGCTAAAAACCTCCCACACAGCTACTTCTGCCACTTCTCAGCCCTTCTGTCTTCCCCTCCTCCTTCCACTCCCCTTTCGCTTCTGTCCTAGCTGTCGGTTTCCAGGGAGAAAAACAGCCACAGTGAAAACAGCTCTCCACTGGCCACACAACCAACCGGCCTCATCAGGGAGCCTGTGCTTCTCCAGCATATACGTCTGTCCGGCCGTGGTCTTCTCTCTTCTCTGCAGCATGTTTAATTTGCTTTTTTGAAATGTATGGATGCTGGGTGTGGGTGTGCATGCTTGTAATTCTGGTATTCGTGAGACAAGAGCATTGTGAGTTTGAGGCCCGGCCTGGGTTACACAATGAGACTCTGTCTCAAAAATAAATAAACAAAAATCAAGCGAAGACTATAAAATGCACACATACTTTAGATGTACTGAAGAAGAGCATTCTTGAGTGTGTCGCTGGCGAACTTTTTCGTGACTGTGCACCTGGACTCCTGGGACCAGACAAAGATGTAGAGAGCTGCTCTCGCCCCGAGTGAACGCCTACATCCTACATAGGGAAGGACCCGGACAGGCCTGGCCAAGAGAATATGGCAGGTCATTTGTTTAATGTTTTAAACCTCTCTTTCTCTTCCTCTCTTTCCTGTGTATGTGCGTGGCGTGGGGAGTAGTGGTGAACGCAGATGTACAAGCGCCACCATGGTGTGTTGGAGGTCAAATGATGCTCTAATTAGCTTTCCTTTTTTTCTAAATCTATTTAAATTTTTATTTTATGTGCATTAGCGTGAAGGTGTCAGACCCTTGGAAATGGTGTCACAGTTGTGAGTTGCCATGTGGGTGCTGGGAATTGAACCCGGGTCCTTTGGAAGAGCAGACAGTGCTCTTAACCACTGAGCCATCTTCCCAGCCCCATCTAATTAGCTTTCTATTGCTGCAATAAAAACTCTGAACAAAAGCAACTTTCAGAGGAAAGTGTTTATTTCATCTTACACTTCCAGATAACAGTCCCATCACTGAGTGGAGTCAGGGTATGAACTCCACACAGGAACCTGGAAGCAGGAACTGAAATAGAGACCAGTGATTATTGGCATCTCCTAGTTTGCTCAGCGTGTTATCTTACACAACCCCAGAACACCCACCCCGGAGTGACACCGCCCACAATGGGTGGAACCCTCCCCATTAATCAGTAATCAAGAAAATGCTCTGTAGACAGACATGCCCACAAGCGCATCTGATGGAAGCAGTTCCTCAGGTGTGAGTCTCTCTTCCCAAGGACTCTAGTTCGTTGACAAAAAGTAACCAGTACAACTGAACGTTTATCAGCCTGACTCACAAGCATATTACTATTCAACATAAACTTTCCTCAATCCCAAGATCTCATGTTAGTATCGCCCTATAAAACACAATATGATGTTAAAATCCTGTGGTCTTTAAAAATTCCAATGATTGGCAGGGCAGCAGTGGCCTTTAATCCCAGCATTGGGGAGGCGGGAGGCAGAGGCGGGCAGATCTCTGTGATATTGAGGCCAGCCTGGTCTACAGAGCTAGTTCCAGGATACCCAGAGCTACACAGAGAAACCCTGCCTCAAAATACAAACAAACAAACAAAAACAAAAGCAAAAAAAAAACCAATCCAATGATTTAGAAACCTAAGTTCGCCTTAAAAATCTAAAGTCTTTTAACAGCAGGCTCCTGTAACATTCAAATCAAGGAAGAATTAGGGCACAGATCAAAGTGAAACCAGACTCCAGCATTGTAAGTAGCTCATTGCCCAGTGTCTGGGGCTCACTCTTGATCTTCTGGGCTCCATATGGGTTGGGTTGCTCCACCTCTTTAGACAGCACATGCATCTGCATCTTGTTTTGTAGCCTCAGGCTCGTATCACTCTCTACCTTCCTCTTGCCCTGGGTAGTCACCCCATGGTCCTGGCATCTTCAAATATGTTTGAGTTTTTTCTGCAATGGAGGTTGCACCTTTCCCAACAGCCTCTTGACCTCTTAAGGGATTCTGACCTTGCCACAACATGGTGCCAAGCCTGAGCGTTTCTCCATGCCCCTTTTGGTCCTTCGACTTTCATGCTGCCAAAACCAGTATCACGTGGAAGACCCTTAAATATTATTTGCCAAGTCTGCTGCCAGCTTAATGTGCAGCCTTGGCTTCCTCACTGGATCAAGCTTTCATGTATCAACCCTTCAGAAAAACCTAACTGGATCTTGCCTCAAGGATTATTATTTTGGGTTTTCCAGACAGGGTTTCTCTGTGTAGCCCTGGCTGTCCTAAAACTTGCTCTGTAGGCGAGACCGGCCTCAAACTCAGGGATCTGCCTGTCTCTGCCACCCTAGTGCTGGGACTAAAGGTGTGCACCACCACACCCAGCTTCAAAGATGTTTTTTCAGGCCCAGCTAACCAATATCAATGCCCTAGTAAAGCAAAGAACGTTTCACTTCCCCAGATGCTCAATTAAAATCGAGCACACAAATGGCTCTTGTAGAGTCTTTGCTTCCCTCTGAAACTCCACAAGCCAGGCCTCCATCATCTGCATCTCATTCAACATTCTTGTCTTCCAGGATCTCACAACAGCCCATTGAGGTCTGAGCACTCGACAGCCTTTGCTAGCCCAAAGTTCCAAAGGTCATTCCACAATCCATCAAAACAAAACAAACAAAACAAAACAATACAGTCAAACCTTTGGGCATGTTGGCACACGTCGAGTCCCAGCACTGGATGGCAGATGAGGCCAGCCTGGTCTACAGAGCGAGTTCCAGGACAGCCAGGGCCAAACAGAGAAACCCTGTCTCAGAGAAAAAAACAAAACAAAACAGCAGAAGCAAAACAAAAGAAAACAAACATTTCTTGGTCCCACGTCCTTGCTCCATTCTTTGCTTCCCTTTACAGCAAAGTTTCTGGACTTACCTAAAGCTTCTGTTTTCACTTCCTTTCTTGCTCTTCTCCCTTGAGCCTGCTCTACCCATTGACTCATCTCTTCCTCTCTACCTAAGTGGTGCTTGCAAATGTCAGCAGGGCCTATGTAGCACCAATTCACTGAGAGTTTTGTCCCCTCTGGTACTCAAGCCACATTTAGCACACAACATCCCCTCTCCTTTCACCCAGAGACTTCTTCAAATGGCTTCTGGGAATTCATTGCCTTGATAGACCCTCCTCTTCATCCTCTATCGCTGCTGGTTGGTTTTTGTCCACTCCAGACCTATTTGGGAAGAGGGGATCTTAATTGAGAAAGTGTCTCATAAGATTGGTCTATAGGGAAGCCTGTGGGGTGCCATCCTGATCATCCTGATTGGAGGTTGATACAAGAGGGCCTGGATCACTGGGAGCTGTGGCTGGGCTCTGGGGGTCCTGGGTTGTGTAAGAGAGCAGGCCTGCAAGCCTCGGGGGACAAACCAGGAAGTGCTCTTCTCCACAGTCTCTGCATCAGTTCCTGCCTCCAGGTTTTGCCTTGAGTTCCTGCCCTGGCTTTCCTCAGTGACCATGTGACCTGGGAGCTGCAAACGGAAATAACTCTTTGCTTTTGGCTATGGTGTTTTTATCACAGCAATAGCAACCCTAGCTAAGATACAAAGACAATAGGTGCTATCAGTCCAACATCAAGGCTTGAAATACCACCCATCGGCTGATTTCTTCCAGATTTACATCTCCAGCCTTCTGCCTTAACCTCAGCGTGTATGACCTCATCCCTCACCTCGGCCTCTTGCTTCTGTGATGCAGCTTTGCAGGTCTCTTTCTTCCTAGAAAGTTCCAGCCCAGCCCAACGTTGTATCTCTGGCTATCTTCTATTTGTTTAATCTTTCTCTATCATCTATCTCTATCGTCTATATCATTTATCTATATCTAGCTTCTATCAAACCTTGATGATCACAATGGGCTCAATGGTCACATAATTCTTTAGAGAAATTTTAATTTTACTTTTTAAAATGATTTACTCATTTTTTATTTTATGTGCATTAGTGTTCTGTCAGATCACCTGGAACTGGAGTTACAAATAGTTGTGACTGCCATGTGGGCGCTGGGAATTGAGCCTGGTCCTCTGGAAGAACACGGAGCCTTCTCTCCAGCCCGGAGAAATTTTCATCTTCAAGATACCAAATAGCTAGGCTGAAGGACATTTTTCATCTTCAAGGTGTTTTGCTTTAAATCAGAAACTAGACATCATTAGAAGTCACAATCTTGTTTTGTCATTTGTAAAAGGAAAAGGAGCTGGAAACTTCATGTTTAGTCAAATTACCAAAAGAAGACATCAAGTCTTAATTGGATATTTATTATACATGGTTCCTGTTGTGTGCATATGTGTGTGTGTGTGTGGGAAACTGGGGTTCAGTATCAAATATGTATGATATTATTTGATATAATTATCCTCCTCATGGTTCCACTAAGCCAAGGAGGCTGCCCAAATTGACATTGCCAAAGCAGCTTGTGCATGAGGGACACCCCAGTCTTTGTTTTTAGAACAATACAAACTTAGTGCCATAAGCCTACTGTGCCCGTGTGTGTGTGTGTGTGTGTGTGTGTGTGTGTGTGCACATGTGTGTAAGTGCAGGTGCCTGCAGAGTCCGGAAGAGAATATCCAGTTCCCTGAAGCTGGACTTATAGGCAGTTGTGAGCTCGTTGCTATGGGTGCTGGGAATACGGATCCTCGGCAAGAACACCATGGACTCTTAACTGCTGAGCTGTTTCTGTCCCCAACTTATTTTTTCTAAAGACCAGTGATCAATGCTAATTAAAACCAGATTAGTAAGAAAAAGTTGATTTTCAAAAATTGTTTTTGAGACACAGTCTCACTTTGTAGACCTTTCTGTCCTGAAACTCGTTAGGTAGATTGGGCTGGCCTCAGACTTCACAGTACTCTGGCCTCTGCCTCCCCAGTGTGGAGATTACAGATCTGAGCCACTACACTCAGCTTTAAAACATTTTCTATCAAGAAACATTAGCCAGGTGTAGCGGAACATGCCTGAAATCCCAGCAGTTAGGAGACAGAAATAGATTTGGTGAATGAAAAATGAGGACATGATTACTCCTAGGTATGGTTGAGGAGAAGGTTTGAGGGTAGGTAGACATTAGAGAGAAAGCAGCCAGAGGCTTCTGGAAGAGTCAAGACAGAACCAGGCCATGGTGGAGGTAGGGAGGAAGAGAGGAAAAAGAGTGGAAAGAAGGCAAGACAAGGCACCAAGAGCCAAGAGGCTAAAAGAGCAAGAGGGAACCAAGAGACTGCATAGCCAAAACCCACTGAGTTTATAGAGGAAAGAGAAGCTGGGAAGGGAAGCTAAGCCCTTAGGAAAGAGAGGTTTATATGAGAAGTGGGGGCAGGAAGAAGTGTTATGATATATTTAAAAAGGATGCCAGCCATACAACTGATCTGACAGGAAAGAGTTTTATTCAATAGAGGTGGAGAGAGAGAGAAAAAGGGAGAAAGAGACATGGTGGAGACTCCCCTGGAAAGAGAGCGAGGCAGAGAGAGTGCAAGAGAGGAGAGAGAGAGGGAAGAGGCAGAGGTCCTTTTATCCCTGGGCCCCTGGCAGTGGCCACCAATGATGACATCACAAGTGGCTAAGCAACCTAGGAGTGGGCTAGTGCGTCGACTTGTGAACTAACAAGAAGTGCTGGCCAGAGCCACCGGCATTTCGAGGGACCGGCTCCGGTTCCTTTGAAACCTAACCTCTGTGAGTTCAAGATCACCCTCAGTAGCTACATAGCTTTTGGGTTTGAAGCCAGCTTCCTGTTGATCAGACAGAGAAAAGGAGGAGGAGGAGAAAAAGGAGAAGAGGATGAAGAAGAAGACCAAGAAGAAGGAAAGAAGAGAAAAAGAAAAACTGATGGAGCTGGGTGTGGCTCGGTTATAGAGCCCGTGGGAAGCCCTAGCTTCACCGCTAGCAACAAGCAACAACAAGACAAATTTAAAAATTCCTCAAAACTTTAATCATGAGTAGAGTGTTTGTTTCTATGGTGGTGCATATCTGTTCTGTCTTTCTCCTTAGGATCAAATTGTTGCTGGGGTGGGGAGGGGAGGGGAGTGAGGGTATAGAGGGGTGGAGGGCGGGATGGGGATGGGGGCTCAGATGACAGTGCTTCCTGCCATGCAAGAAGCCCTCGCCTCAAACCCCAGCACCACTTTTACCAGCACGGTGGCTCACACCTGTAATCCTAACCTGGAAAGGTCACACGTTCAAGGCAGTCTTCATCACACAGCGAGTGTGAGGTCAGCCTGGGCAGCATGGGACTCTCTCTAAAAACAGATATATCATATTGTTAAATATTGGTTTGCAGCGTTTTTTGTTTGTTTTTCTCTTACGTTAAACAGTGCCCCATGCCACTGCAACGTCTTTGATAGACTTCGCATAAGGATGTGCAGGGACTTATTTAACTGGCTTCTCATTGTAAGGGCTGTCTCCAGTTTCCTGTAGTATAAAACAGCGCTTTGGTACGTATTGTCGTTCTATTCCATGGGTGCTTCGTCAGGGGCAGGGAGGGGAACCGAAAGAAAAGAGTACCTTCCCGGCTTCCGATTCCTAATACCAAATCCTCCTCCCTGAACATGGTGGTGCTCCCGCCAGAGGTTGGTTGTAACATCCTGAAACACCGCAAACACGAAAATAAGCCTCGTTAGTGGGTGGTTCCTCTCTTGGGTGACCCCCAGAAGCCTCGTGCTACAGAGAGAGCCTCAGGGGCTGGGTTCAGTCCCCAGCAGGGTGGTCTTACTCTACCGAACCTTAGTAAGTAGCTCCGCTGCAAACAACCTGTAGGTCAGAGAGACAACCTGCCACACACGCCGCGCTGTGGCTCAGTTGGCTCGGCACCCTGCCTGCAGCTCCTCCAGGCCCGGGTTCTAGGAGCTCCACAGTGCAGCAAGCTCCGGGCCCACCCAGCTCCCTGCATGGTCTGCAGCTATTGGCTGCACAATCTTCTCTAAAATTACGATCGGTCGTGTCCCGGCTAGGGGCAGAGGCCCTAACAGCAGGCGGTGTAGCCTGCCACCTCGCCTTGACCTTCCCCTGCGCAGAGGTAGAACCCCTCTCTCCCAGATCCAGGCCCAATTAGCAAGGACACCAGAAAACCCAGCACTTTCACCTCCGTTTTCCCCAGACCTGAAGGAAGTGAATAAGAATTCTTTTCATGCCTTTAAGTAGTGTGTGTGTGTGTGTGTGTGTGTGTGTGTGTTGCTATTGTTATCCTAAGTCAAATCTGAAGCAGAAAGGAAGGGGAGCCTCCGGGAACTCTTTGACCTTCTATTTCTTTACTAAGTCAAGGTCCCCAGCTTGTGTGGCAGGGTTTTACTATTTCCAGAGGAAATGCAGACAAGGTGGTAAGGGGTGGGGAAGGGTGTGTTTGTAGGGAAAACATTGTTTCTGGACAGTAAAGAGAGAGAGAACACCTGTGGGTTTGTAAAGATGACCGCTTCAGCCTGGGATGGATTGCCAAAGCACCATTTCCCATCACAGTCTCCAACTGGAAGCATCTCCAAAGCACCTACCAACCCCCAGCCCCCGAACAGAGAAATAGCAATGAAAAACCCAAACTACCCTAGCCCCCAAATCCTGACCCAGAGGGGGGCCTATGGAATGACACCATTTATGCAAGATTCAAGATTCGGGAATGGGCACGAGGCAGCTACAGTGTGTAGACATGAGAGTGTGAAGCAGAGAGAGAGAATGAATTCCATATGGGAGCGGAGAGTCCTGAGAAGGCCTCTGGGCACTGTTGGCAAGCCTCTCTCCCTTCTTCCCTCCTGTCTGTCTCTCTCACCGTACCTCCAGCTGCTGTGGAATTTAATATGCAGTCCAGGCTGGCCTCAGACTTGCAGCAATCTTCCTGCCTCAGGCTCCGGGGTGTTGGGTTGCAGCTTGTCACAACATACCCGGTTTCCTTGCTTGCTTTCGTCTTCCTTCCTTCTTCCTCCTCTTTCTTCTTCCTCCTCTTTTCTCTTCCTCCTCCTCTTCCTCTCCTTCCTTCTCCCCCCACCTCTCGCTCATAGGAACAGTATTCTGCTAATTACTTTTCTTGTTGCTGTGATCAAATACTTGACACACAACACAACGTGAAGGAGGAAGGATTTATGTTGGCTCACTCTCCGAAGAAATACAGTCCATTGTGGAGGGGACAGCACCGTGGCTCCGTGGTGGCCGGAGTGTGCAGCTATGGCTCCTTGCCCTTCCACTTCTTTCTGTGACAGCTCTTCTCATTTTCATACGAAAAATACTTGTTTTGGATAACACAATGAGCCATTTTTTGATGTGGGAGTAAATTACATAGATGCAATTTTTACTTCAAAATACTTCATTCCTTTTTTTCTTATATTTTGTGTAATATATATATATATGATATTGTGATATATGTAATGATATATCACCATTTAAATTTGTATTTTTCTTTTCTTTTTTATAGTGATTTGCATATGATATATACTGGCATATATATATATATACCTTTTCGTCTTTCTTTCTTTCTTTCTTTCTTTCTTTCTTTCTTTCTTTCTTTCTTTCTTTCTTTTTACAGTAGTCTCTTCACACTGCTGAGGCTAAACTTGAATTCCTGGATTCTCAGTTGATCCTCCTGCCTCAGACTTAAAAGAGAAGCTAAGTGTCTCACGGTGCCTAGCAGTTCATAGTCTTGCATCCATATGAGTGTAGAAAGGGTATTTTCTGGGGTAGGCAAGTCACACATGGACACAATCACAGGCTGTGACAAGATGGCCTCTCTGGGTCTCCCCTGTGTCAGATGACAGTAAAACTGTGCCAAGTCACAGAGGGAAGGTGGAAAAGCAAAGGCCCTACAGCACAGCACTGCCGTTGCTTTCCGAGGTCTCCGGGCACTCAGTGTCAGGGCCAGGGCTGTGGGTCAGCAGCAGACCGCTTGCCTGCTGTGTGTGAGGTCCTCCTGCATTTGATTTCAAGATCCCGAAAAGGTAAAACAAACAATAAAGAGGAAATAAGCGCAAGGTGGCAAAGACCACGGAGGTCTGTTCCAGCTGACAGAGGACAACCAGCTCTCAGGGCACAAACCTGTGCTCCAGCCACTCGGGAGGTTGAGATCTTTTGACCCCAGAAGTCTAAGGAACTGTTAAAAAAGAAAAAGAAAAAGTGTGTCAGGGTGGGGCGGGGCAGAGGCTACTCTGTTGAACAGAAATGTCTATGTGTTGGAGGAACATAGTTGAGACTATGCCTGAGGATGCTAGAAAACTGAGCTTAATCATCAATCCATCCTTCCAGGGTGTGCACCTCATCCTCCAGCTCTGCCTCCCACCATCTCCCATCAGCATCACTGTGTTCAAATCCATCAGAAAAAGGCACCCAAGGAATGATACCCAAGATTGCCTGGCTGCACATTCATACACGTGGGGTGGACATGTACACACACAAGACCCTAATAATAACCTAGCTAATTATAAATCTGAATATAAATAAATACAGGCTTAACTACCCGTAAGTAATGTGTGTGTGTGTGTGTGTGTGCGCGCACACGTGCGTGTGCGTGTGTGCTCACAAATGTGAGTTCGGGCACATTCGTGCCACAGTGCGTGTGTGGAGGTCAGAGGGCAACTTTAGGTGTTCATTCCCACCTTCTGCCTGGTTTGAGACAGGGTCTCTTGCTTGCTGCTGCATTCAACTTGGGGATTCTGTCTACCCACCTCTCACAGTAGGACGCTGAGCTTGCAGATCCTTTGCTATCACATCCAGTTTTACTGGGTTCCAGCAAGATACGCTCAGGTCCCCAAGCTTTTGTGGTAAGCGCTCTCCCTCTAAGACATCTCCCCAGCCCAGTATTTTACAAATTGGGAATTGGTTGTGAGCATATCATCCATCAGCTCAGCACTCCCGTGGGATGGATGATTTCACCCACTTCCATGATGCAGATGAAGAGCAACAAGGACAAGGCCAAGACTGCACAGCTGGTAAAAGGCAGGATTTGAACTTGTGATCCTTAAGGCCACATGCTTCCCATTCCCCACTGTTCTCCCCTCTACATCAGCTGTTTACAAGATTATTTATATTTTGGAAATTTAGCCTTGGGATTTCTAAACTTTTAAAAAGCAAACTTTCAGGGCTTTTGGGATGGCTCAGTGGGGAAAGAAAGCTTGCAGCCAAGCCTGACAATGTGAGTTTAATCCCTGGACCAGGCAGAGGTCTGTAAAGAAAGAACCAGTTCTTGAAGATGTCCTCTGACCTCCACATATACACTGTGGAATGTGTATGCCTTCCAAACAGTGACTAACTAAATAAATGTGTAAAATAACACAAAGCAGCTGCCCGCGGTGGCGCACACCTGTAATCCCAGCACTTGGGGAGACAGAGGCAGGCGAATCAATGTGAGTTTAGGGCCAGCCCGGTCTACAAAGGGAGTCCAGGACAGCCCAGGCTACACAGAGAAACCCTGTCCCAAAAACAAAACAAAAACAGACAAACAAACAAATCAGCGGTTGGAGAGATGGCTCAGAGGTTGAGAGCACTGGCTCTTCTTCCAGAGGTCCTGAGTTCAATTCCCAGCAATCACACAGTGGCTCACAACCATCTATAGTGAGATCTGGTGCCTTCTTCTGGCATGCAGGCATACATGCAGACAGACCATTGTATACATAATAAATAAATAAATCTTAAAAACAAACAAACAAAGCTTTTATCTTTGAATGCAACGTATAAATCAGCTAGGAGTTAGAATTCCAAAAGTAAACAACTTTATTTGAGTCTTAGAAACTGGAATTTGGGAGACACAGGTTCAAATGATGCTAAATTAGCGTGCCAAGAAAGGGAGAAAAATGTGGGTGTTTCTACGTTGAGGATGATAGCAGCTTACAGAAGTGGTAGAAAATAACAAGAAGGATGGATAAACAGAATATAATTGTCTGTTAAACAAGAACCAATCGAGCATACATGTGCAGGAGCTCGTGTGTGTGTGGTGTGTGTGTGTGTGTGTGTGTGTGTGTGTGTGTGCATATGTGTGTTTTATTGGTGGTTGAAACAAGTCTCTCACATGTGCTAAGCAAGTGTCTACTAGTGAGTTCCATCATTTTTATTATGAGACAGGGGCTCACTAGCTTGTGCAGCTCGGCCTTGAACTTGTAATCCTCCTGCCTCCTGAATATCTGGGATTATAAATGTTTGCCACTACCCAGCTCAACAGCCTGTTGATATACATCTCAAGCCTCTGGCACAAACGCAGCAACATGATCCACTGTACGGACTTAACCTGCTCAGTTATCTCTCTCTTCTCTGATTTCATTAAGATTTTACGAAGTTCCGCAGCACAGGTCAGCCATATTTGTATGTTTTCCAGAATTCTAAAATTATGAGTGAGTTAGTATTCAGAACACATTTCAGAGACACACGTGACCCTCAGTGTTGGTGACAAATATTCAATCTGCTGAGTTTGTGAAAGTAACAGGAAAATTCCAACAACTGCAGCATTAGAACCTTCCAGAACAGAGCTGGGAGGCTAATGCCTGGGGAAAGTCAGGGATGCCTGCTCTGTCTCCAGAGAGAAAATGGAGGTTTCAAAGGACAGAATTACAGTTTAGTTTTACAAGCTTTCCTAGCTTTGTTTTTGAGTCTAGGATTGGGCAACATTTTATTATGTAAAATACAATTAAGTGCTCCCACAAGACCAGTAGAAGTTGCTTTTTGTTGTTTTGTTTTGTTTTGTTTTTTCCCTTCATTTTAAAATAACCACAGGTTGGCCTCAAGCTGGCTTTGTAGCTAAGGATAGCCTGGAGATTCCTATCCTCCTGTCTCTCTCTCTGAAGTGCTGGGATTACAGACCTGGACTATCCTATCCAATTTATCCAATTTATGTGGTGTTGGGTTTGAATTTGCAGCCTCTTTTGTCCTAGGGAAGCCCTTTACCCAGTATGCTGAGAGGTGAGTTTTGCAAAATCAGAAAATGACTAAAGAAAGCAGAAAGTAGATTGGTTTCTTGAAGGTTGCTTTCCTTGGAAATCAGGGGCACAGAGGAGGAACAATGGAAAAATGACTGGTGAGAAGGCCACAGGTCACTTCAGGCTGTTTGTCTTGTGTAAGGATTAAGACAGAAGGAACTTCTTTGTCATGACTATTGAAACTGGCCTGTGGGGGAATTTGGCTCTGATCTCTCTAATACTGATTTCTCAGAAGGTAGTTTCAGCTTGTTGAGGGAGAAACATGAGTGACTCCATTTTTATTTTGCTCTTCTGAGGCCTAGTTTGGGAGCTGAGTCTGAATCAAACACCTGTGATGACGGTATGGCGGTAAAGCCTAAGGAAAGAATGAAGGAAGAGGAGCATTGGCAGCCACAGGCCTCAGGGAGTTAACAGGCTGTAATCAACAGGCCCAATTCCCCAGAAATCAGAGTGCTAAAGACTGGCGTTACACAGAGATAGGAATAATAATGTTTAATAGCCATAAGATCTGCCAAGAAGCCACTAAAACGCACACCTAGGTAAAGGAAATGTACTAAGGCATAGCAATGCATACCTGTAACCCCAGCTTGAGAACTGGACTTTTCCATTAGGTTGAGCTATGTAGAGAGTTCAAGGTTAGCCTGAGCGACATAGGGTGGCAGGGGGCAGAGATCTCCTGACAAAGACTAAGAGAGAAGGAATGTATTTGGTTGGTGCGTTCAGGGTGTCCTCTGTCCCACCTTTTAAAACATCCTTCCTAAATTGCCTTCTTGGTAGCCCTCAGACATGGATGAATTGCTTGAACCTTGTGGCTAGCAAGCCTTGTAGCAGGCCCACCAATGCTGGGGAGAAAGTCCAGTGTTCCAGCTCTCTGTCTCCAGCTCACAGTCCCAGACATCACAGAACACATTGTGGCGATTCCTTTCTGGTCAGAATAAAAACACGCCCCAGCTCAGGGGGCTTGTGTTGCTGAGCAAGCTTTGGCATCAGAGGAAATTAATTTGAAGCCAGGCTTTTCCTAACACAAGGAAAAAAAAAAAAACAAAAAACAAACAAACAGGTAATTGAAAAAACTAAGGAAACAAGCTGAGAAAAAAAAAAAAAAATCCCCAAACAA
Source organism: Psammomys obesus (assembly GCF_907164565.1). Taxonomy (NCBI): domain Eukaryota; kingdom Metazoa; phylum Chordata; class Mammalia; order Rodentia; family Muridae; genus Psammomys; species Psammomys obesus. The sequence goes on from NW_026596120.1 coordinate 6,537,962, forward strand.
AGAACAATGGTTGGATGATTCATGAGGTGGGGTTCTCCTTTCTCACACACAATTATTATCCCAAGATTGCAATCTGCCCGAGGCTGTCCTATTCTTTAATGACCGTATTCTCTTTCAGAATTTTAAGTGTAGGTTAGGCCCTGACCCAGGCAAGAGGAGAAATGAAAGGCCTTTGTTAAAAGCAGGTTGAGTGTCTCTGCCAGCCCTTCCCTTGAGGACCGTGGTCGTGACCCCCTTGGTCAGCCACAGCGGCCCCTGACCCGCTGGTTCATTACCTGTTTCTACCTTTGGGGACGTAAGGATGGAAGTTTTTTTTTTTTTTTTTTTTTTTAAATTTGCCTTGGTTTCCTCTGAGAGACTTTGAGAACTCCTTGCAGTTTCTAGTATTCCAAGGCTCCACGGAGCGTTTTCATTGTTTTAACCGGTAACAACCCGGGAGCAGCCAGTCTGCTTCTCTCCAGACTGGAGGACCCCAGGGAGAGCAGCCAGTTCTCACTGTTCACCACACAAAACGGGCAGGCGCCAGTCGTTTGTAGAGCCAGAAGCCTACACTCTGACCGAGATTCATTCCAAAGGACTGTGAATGCTTCTCAGAAGAGGCCAGGGAAGAGTTTGCTCTGAGAAGGACAGTTTTCTAATCACCAAGTTAGACTTAAATCTCTCCGTGAGGGCCTAGCGGGTAGGTGTTGGGGTGGTGGCGTAAGAGCACAAGATTCCAGTCCCACACGTGTTACTGGAAAATTGGGTGGGGACCAGACTGGCCTGAAAGGAACCTAAGAGAGAATATTTTTCTTTCAAGGGCTAAGGGCGTGGCTCCTCAGTAATAGACCTATTTGCAGAGTGCACGAGGCCCTCAGTTGCACTCTCAGAGCTGCAGCCGGCCAGTGCTGGCTACCAGTGCGGGGGTGGGGCTGGGGCTGGGGTGAGGGAACCTATCAACAATTGAAAACTAAGGGATGCAGAGACCAGTACTCCAATCAAGGACCATGCATGGAGAGGACTTAGACCCCATGCTCAGATGAAGCCACTGCTCAGTTTCCAAGTGGGTTTCCCAGTAAGGGGAACAGGGGCTGTCTCTGACATGAACTCAGTGGCTGGCTCTTTGATCACCTCCCCCTGAGATGGGAGCAGCCTTACCAGGCCACAGAGGAAGACAATGCAGCCAGTCCTGATGAGACCTGATAGGCTAGGGTTAGATAGAAGGGAAAGAGGGCCTCTCCTATCAGTGGACTAGGGGAGGGGCATAGGGGGAGAAGAGGGAGGGTGGGTGGGACTGGTGAGAGATGAGGGAGGGGGCTACAGCAGGGATACAAGGTAAATAAATTGTAATAAATAATAATAAATAATTTTAAAAAATAAAAATAAAAACTAAGGGATGATCTGGGAGCAGTGGTGGTAAGAGGCTGAAACAGAATCACAAGTTCAAGGCCAGCCTGGGCTATATGAGACCCTGTCTCAGACAAGTAAAAACAATGAAGTATGAGTTGGAATGTGGCTGTCAATAAAGCACTTGCCTTGTAGGAACAAGGACCTGAGTTTGATTCCTAGCCTTCACGTAAAAGTTGGGTATAATGGTATGTGTATGCAAACTCAGTACTTGGGAGAGACAAAGGAGACCACAGAGGAAACTGGCAGCCAGTCTAGCCTGACTGGTATGCTCCAAAGCAATGAGAAACCTGTCTCGAAGGAGGTGAGGGACAGTTGAAATTAGCTTCCACAGGAGCTAAAACACATGTGTATGGACACACTCATTAATAAATTAATAAGAGAGCAGGGCAGTGGTGTGCATGCCTTTAATCCCAGCCCTCAGGAGGCAGAGGCAGGCAGATCTCTGAGTTGTAGGGCAGCCTGGTCTACAGAGCGAGTGCCAGAACAGTCAGAGCTACACAGAGAAACCTTGTTTTGAAAAACAAACAAGAAAACCCAAGAAACAAAACAACAACAAAAAATAGGTCTGGTGGCGCAAGCTCATAATCCCAGCATTGAGGAGGCAGATCACTGGCTTTACTAGACAGACAACCTAGGCTAATTAGCAAATATCAGCCAAGAGACCCTGCCTCAGAAAGCAGGGAGGCTAGAGCCTGAGGAAAGACACCTGAAATCAAGCTCTGGTATACACACCTGAATAAGTACACACACACACATACACACACACACACAGAGTAATAAAATTTTAAAAAATCTTTACGAAAAACCAGATAATATCTATTTATCTATCTATCTACCTATCTTTCTACCTGCCTCCCTATTCACACACCCCTGTCTCAGACCCTTGAGTGCTGGGTTCCCGGTGTGTCAGTGCATATCTTACCTTGAACTGTACCCCAGCCCACATTCATTACTTAAATCACAACAGAGATTCAGAAATTCGGCTACCAACGCTCACCTAAACTTCAAAAGAGTCTGGCTGTAGGACATGCTTGCAATCCCCAGATCTGCTGGAGGAGGCAAGGAGGATGGAAGGTTAGGGCTAACCTGGGCTAGATAAACTTTTAAAAATATTAAACAAGGCTCATTGTGTTCAGAAGTATGAAGAGGGTAAGGATGCTCTCGGCTTTGGTGGGTCTGATGGGTCAGCGATGACGTCTGGAATCTAGGCTGTTCCGTTGTGTCTGCCTGCTTCCTCGCACACGGCTCTTATCTGAAAGTGCGTAACTTGTGACCTCAAAATGTCTGCAGGGCCCAAGCATCATTGCCCTCTTATAATGCATTTAGGAGGAAGGAGTGGATCTTTCATGGATCTTTCTCATAGATTAAGAAAACCAAAAGAAAAGCAAACACCATTTAGAAAGCATCCCAACAGCATCTGATGACTACCCTTGGCCAGGTGTGGTAGTTTGAATAGGAATGCCCTGCACAGACTCATGCTGAATGAGTTGGTTCATAGGGAGTGGCATTGTTAGGAGGTGAGGCCTTGCTGGAGGAGGTGTGGCCTTGTTGGAAGAAGTGTGTCTCTTTGGGGGCGGGCTTTGTGGTCTCATCTGCTCAAGCTACACCCAGTGTGGCTCACAGTCTCCTTCTACTGCCCGCAGATGGAGATGTAGAACTCTCAGCTCCTTCTCCAGCACCATGTCTGCTGCGTGCCAACATGTTTCTCACCGTGATGAGAATGGATAAAGCTCTGAAACATAAGCCATCCCCAATTAAATGTGTTCCTTTGTAAGAGTTGCCGTGGTCATGGCGTCTCTTCACAGCAATGAAACCCTAACTAAGACACCATGACTACACCCAGACCAACAACTGACAAAGGAAACAGTGGTCTTCTAGCATTCATTGTTAGAAATAGTCCCACAGCAGAGACAAAAATTCAACCTGTAGGCAAGGCTACACTGCCTCCCATAGCGTGACACCTTCAGGCAAGAGAAAGTGGTCGCTGTCTCATAACCCTTTTTGATCCTCTTATGTCCTTCCCTCCCACAGACCTGGGAAGTACATGAGCTAGGCCAGGATCAAGATTAAATTCAGGGTCAGAAATCAGAGGAATGGTTTGCTCTTTGGTAAAATCCATAGTTTTCCTTTACAGAATAATCAAAGAAATAGGAGAATAGCTATGGGATAATAAATGGGCAGGACAGCAGATCCTGCTAAGCTGAAACAACTTCCAGCAAACCACGCCCTGAAGCCTGCTGGAGTGGCTCGCATCTGTAGGCCCAGCCCTTGGAGGATGAGGCAAGACGATTACCATGAGTTCCAGGCCTGCATAGTGAGATCTGTTTGAGAAGTGGAGACAAGTCTTAGAAGAAAACTCAGAAAAAAAAAAATATAAATAAAAATGAGAAATATGCTAACATAGAGACAGGGAAATACGACCAGAGCCTATTGCATCATTAGATAATGAAAATCAAAAACCCAGCTAAAGGCTGTTAGAAAATTGGCCTTAGCTTATCCTGCTACTGTACAGGTGCCAAAAACTGGTGGCCACTCTCAAAGTTTGAAGAATTTACATGGCACCTCATAGATTCTAAAAAATGTAAGGCTATAACTTAAATAGGAAAAGTAATCTCTAAAGGTTTTAGGAAAAAGTAACCTTTAGAGATTAGTCAAAGTGTCCAATGTTGTAACTGTGGCAAGCAAGGACACTTGAAACAGGAGTGTGGTCCAGGTGGTCCTAGAAACAATGTGTTTTCTAGAGACAATACAAAACAAAGGCTCCAGCCTTCTGGAGAACGGTGTGGCAAAGGCCAGCACTGGACTAATGAATGTAGATCAACAAGGGACAAACAAGGACACCTTTTGACAGGAAATGTCCTAGGAGACCCGATATCTGAGGTAGCCTTTCCATTGGACCTGAGATGGTCACGTGCGTGCAAGTCATGCTGGCTGGCCATTCTTGTTGTTTTCAGCAGACACCTAGTTTTGCCTAGTTAAGCCTCCTGTTTTTCTTGGTTAAGTTTTCTGTTTTGCTTTGATATGTTTACTTGGAAACCTATATAAGTGGTTTACTCTGTAATAAAGATGGCGCCTTGATCAGCACCGTCTTGGCGTCGCTTCTTCATGTTCTCTGTCTCTTTCAATTCCCAGCCCCTTGTGCAGGCGGTTACTATTGGTGGTCCCAGGCGACTACAGATATCAAATTTAAGTTGGCCATTTTAGGTCAGCAGTGAAGAAGCTCATCCCCTGAGCAATTAAACAGCACTGCTACAGATATAAACATTAATAACCCAGATATCAAAGTCAGAGCAGCTTGGGGAGATAAAACAAAAAACTCAGGAGAGGTGAGAAAACAAGTATTTTGGCAAGCTGCTGTAAGTGATAAGAGACCAGAGTTAAAATTAGTTAGATGGAATAGAGATTAAAGGCTTAGTGGTCGTAGGAGCAGATTCACAACTTCACAAGATTCCTGGAATCAGCTTGGCCACTTCAAAGCATATCTACACAGCTCCTAGGAATTGGGACATTATCTGAGGCAAAACAAAATCTAAAATGTATTAAATGCATAGGACCAGAAGGCCAAATAGACAAATTAAAGCCATATATGGCTAAAACAGCTTCAGCTTTAAAGCAACATTAAGGCTCTATGCCATCGGGCAGTTGTGCATGCCTGTAATCCCAGCATTCAGGAGGCAGAGGCAGGTAGATCTCTGTAAATTCAAGGCCAGCCTGGTCTACAAAGTGAGTCCAGAACACCCAAGGCTACACAGAGAAACCCTGTCTTAAAAAACCTAAAAAAAAAAAAAAAAGACCCTAGATGCTGAGTTAAAAATACAGATTTTGTTCAATAATGCTACCTTAGAGCAATGTCATGCAATAGATTATTTGTTTATTTGTTTATGCGTTTCTTTTTGTAGAGGTTGGAGATATGTACAGATATCAATACTTCTTACTGTCGATTCAAACTCAAGATTTCAGTGTTTCTGCCTTGAATTCTGAAAAGACTGACTCTGAGATTACACATTTATTAGAAGTGATGACAATTATGGGAACACCTGTACAAATTAAAACTGACAATGCTCAAGCATATGTCTCTAGAAGAATGAAACAGTTTTTTGCATATTATAATATAAAGCACATTACAGGTATACCACACGATACTACAGGACAAACAGTTGTAGAGAAAAAGCTAATCATACTTTAAAGAGATGCTCAATAAACAGAAAGGAGTAAGAAAGACCCCAAAAGATAGATTACATAATGCTTTATTAACTTCAAATTTTTTATGCTAAGGAACAAAAAACAGCAGCTGCTGAGAGACATTGGATTATGGAAAAAATTACTGAACTAAATCAACCTGTTTATTTTAAGGATGTTTTAACTTCAGAATGGAAAGCAGGGAATGTGTTACAGCGGGGAAGAGGTTTTGTCTTTGTTTCAACAGGAGAAGAAAAACTATGTATTCCTTCAAAATTAATGAAGATTAGATTTGACCATCTGAAAATCTTTACTGCAGACATGAAGGAAGAAACTAAGAAAAACAACAAAACACGTAATAAAAATTGCTGGTTCCTCTACATGGAGACAGCTCTGAGACTGGCTGAAACATGAGAAAATGTCTCTGCACAGCCAATAAGTCTTGTTGTCTACTGAGTCCTCAGGAACTATCATGTCATCCTTTCATATGACATGGATAAAAAATGTTTTTTCTTTATTCTTTTTTTCTTTTTCTTTTCTTCTTTTTTATTTACTTTTTATTCATAATCATAAACTTAACTCTGTAATCCAACTAGACTTGGAGGGGAACGAGGAAAAAATATGGAACTCAGAGAACTTCAGTGAGAGCAGAGATCACAGGGTATTTGGAGCAAATGGGATGGAGGTGCTCTCCTGAGCTACAAAAGGAATGGTCTGCTGGGCAAGATGCCTACAAGTCAAAAGAATTAGAGTCGTCCACAGTTGGAAATTGTGATCTTCTTGCTGATCTTGCCATTCCTGGATCCAAAACGCTCCATGGCTTCCACAACGTTCATGCCTTCTTCACCTTCCCAAAGACCACAAGCTTGCCATCCAGCCACTCAGACTTGGCGGTGCAGATAAAGAGCTGGGAACTGTTTGTGTTTGGTCCAGCATCTGCCATGGACAAGATGCCAGGACTGTATGCTTCGGATGAAGTTCTCATCCTCAAATTTCTCCCTGTAGATGGACCTTTTGTGGGTGCCATTACGGCGTGTGAAGTCACCACCCTGGCACATGAATCCTGGAATAATTCTGTGAAAGGAGGAACCCTTATATCCAAATCCTGTCTCTCTGGTGCTCAGAGCATGAAAGTTTTCTGCTGTCTTTGGAACTTTGTCTGCAAACAGCTTGAAGGAGATATGGCCCAAGGGTTGGCCATTGGCCTCAATGTTGAAGAACACTGTGGGGTGACCCACAGGGGTCAACAGGGGCAAAAGGCAACAGGGGACAGTGGTGTCTGCAAAGCACATGGATGAAAATTCTTATCACACTTTGGTTATACAATCTAAACTGACTACTAAAGAAAGACAGATGTCTTTCACCTGGTCAAACAAAGAGCAGAGTCATCTTTAGTTGAATTGTGCACATTGCACAATCCACACAAGTGTTAATGCAAAAATGTATATTGCCTTTAAAAGTTTATGTGTTTAAAGAGGACCAGACACCAAAGGAAAAAAAAAAAAAAAACAAGTAGCCCAGGTGATTCAGCCTTAGGTTGGCTACAAACTGTTAACGGTCATGGTCTAGGGAGGAAACAAAAGAAAGGAGGTTAGATTCAGGGCTCTCTTTCTCTCTCTCTCTCTCTCTCTCTCTCTCTCTCTCTCTTTCTCTTTTTCTTTCCTCTATCCTTATTCCTGCCTATTTGGTGTTAAGGGAAAAAGGGGAAAGAAGAGATGAAAAGAAAAAAGGAAGGATGTAGGAATGATAGGATAAAAGGGTATGTTATTGAATCTACTTTCTAAACTAAAAAGCATTCAACAAGCCAAAATTTTTCCCTTGGTTTGGATCTTTGTATATTGATACAAATGTAAGGTTACTTTTGTTACCACAGACTGTACTTACGTTTCAACACTTGTATAAGGTATAGTACCTGTGCGACTCACTCAACACTGCGATGTGAAGTTCTCGTCCTTTTGTAAATCTGCCATTACAATCTGTTCAGGATAATTAAAATAGGAAAGTTACCAGTCACTCAAACTAATGGTCATTTTTAGTGACTAGTTTAATCACAGAAATAAGCTTTATTTGGCCTCCTGTAGATGTTTTCAAAATTAATCAGCTAGGAAAAAATCTAAAAACAGACAATGTTTGCCTATTCAGATATATATAGATAAATGGTCTTCAAAACCGCAGAATATGGCATTTAGAGATGTTATTGTTAATAAAAGGCTTTTGACAGTGAGACATGTCATCTCCTGGCAGCACCGCCAGCCTACACACACAAGAAGATGATGGGCATCGAAGAACTTCCAGATGGAGTTTGCTTCAAAAGTGGCAAGCTAGCCGCTAGGCAAGAAACTCCCATTGCCTCAACTGCAGGCAAAATACTGTCCAAACTGGACAAATGGGATGCAAGAAAGAGGACTGATGAAAGCTTTGCCAAGACAAGATAATCAGTCCTTTGTAATTCCTGCTTCACAGAAAAATCTGTCATATACTGGCCTAGAAGTCTGAAGAAGATGCCCCAACATTGCTGAGGAACCTTGGGTGACTGTCTAGGCAGCCAGCTCTGCCATTTCAATAGTTTTGGAAACTGCTTGCTTTGTGTTTCCTGTCTACTCAGGTAAATATTTATCCTTCTTGAGTCTCTGATGGGGTTGAAGACTAGATTGCAATTCAGCTTAAGCTATTTAGGATTTAAGAAAATGTTTTAAGACCTAAGAAGGTATTTAAGAGTTGATAAATGCAAGTTATGATAGAAAATTATTTGAGTTCAGAACTTTGAACTCACCAAGATAGGATAAGTAATAAAGTACTTTTCCCAGGACTGCCAAATACAAATGTACTGGAAATTGTGAATGTAATTCTTACCTTATAGTTTTCTTAATTATTCTCACTGTACATAGATTATTATTGTAAGACAAAGAGGCTTTATTGGACTAAAAGGGAGAGATGTCTGGGGAAGGTTCTGTACACTGTGTGTTCAGAGGCTGATTTCTGTGCCCAGAGATCAGGAGGCAGTCCAGATGTGGGCTTTGTCATTATTGTTGAAGAATCTCCAGTTTCAATGTTGTGTAAAAGCTGTTCTCCATCACCTCTGATTGGTTAATAAATAGCTTAACAGCCAATAGCTGGGCAGGAGAGTTGAGGCAGGACTTGCTATCCTAAAAGGAATAGAGGAAGAGGAGAAGATCACCAAGAGGAGGTCTTGATAAGAGAGTCATCATGAGGACACAGATGAACAAGGCGGTCCCATAGTGAGGCTAAAATGGCAGGTAACTGGTGCCTGGGAAATAGCCCAGACCAGAACGATTAGGTTAGAATAGATGAGCTGGGGCCTTGCTCACTGGATGCCTGACCCCTCTCCCTAGTTGCACCCCCCACCTCCTGGCCCCTGCTTCGTGCTGCTGTTTCTCTGGTGAAAACCTGTGCTGCAGCTCTGAAACCCACCAGCTGAGTTAGCTAGCAGCTACTCAAGTGCTTGGATGCACAGCAGGGACTCTTAAAAAGCCATCCCTGTGAAATGCATTCACCCTTGGTTCCCCATTCTTACCCAGTAGCTGCGTTTCTTGCTCAGAGGCAGAGTCTGTTTGGCTGTGAACAGGGGCACAACTGAAAAATCAGTGTATATTTTAGATACTGGCTCTTGGGGTGAAATATACAGTCAGTTGGCAGAGCAGTAGCCTAGCACTCATGAGGCCCTGGGTTGGATACCGAGCATCCCATACACTGGGCCTAGTGGCGCACAATGGGGAGATGCAGGCTGGAGAAAAAGACGTTCAAGGGCATCTTTACTGTATAGGAGTTTGAGTCAGTCCAGGGTATGTGAGACCCTGTCTTGAAAACAAGCCAGGGCCTTGGAGGTGGCTCCGTGGGTAAAGGCACCTGCTGCCAAGTCAGATGACGTGAGGCTGAGGCTCACGTGGTGGAAAGAGAGTCAGCTCCACACGGTTCTTCTCTGACATGTGTGCTGTGCTGCACATACCCATTCACATACACGTACACACATTCAACACACACACGTAAGAAAAGTTAAAATCAAAACCAACAAAATGAGCTACCTCTCCATAAAAAAGAGAGGCTGTGGCAGGACCTGCATATTTTGTGGTGCAGGCGTACCCGAGGTGTCTGCTGTAGATAATCCACTTGCTGAAGCTGTGCTCCTGAGAGAACAGAGCCGCCTGGTGACCTCCAGTAAATCAGTGGCCACGTGTCAGACAGATTACTTCCTCCACACAACGAAGAGCTGCTTAAACATTCTGGAATCTTCTCCAAAGGAAACCGACCGACTACCCTCTCCTCTCCCCTGGGATCTGGAATTTGCTTCCCTTTGGTTGGTTTTATTGCTGGTTGGTAGCTCCAGCTGGCCTTGAACACTTGTGCAGCTTAAGAACCCCTCAAACCTGTGATCCTCCTATGGACCTCCTTGGTTGCGATGGCAGGTTCGAGCGGCCACGCCAGGCTTGGATTTGGGACTGCATTTTGGCTTCTGCTCTTAGCCCTGTCCTACCCCCTAACTCTGTGAAGTATTGCTGGCCTCTTTGTAAAGGGGTGCAGAAGGCAATCCCCCAATAAAGGCCACCTGTATGTTCTGCAAGTCTCCAGCGTTGCGCACAAAAAACCATCAGCTTGGGAGGCATCTGGGGAGAGTTACTTGAGCTGATTGGTCTGGGTTGACGCAGAGACAGGGCAGTGGGTGAGAGAAGGTGAGCCGATGGAGCCTGTCGTTTAACATCCCAGAGAGTCCCAGACTGCAGTTGATGCCTTTGATCTTTCTAAGTTCCTGCTCCAAAAATCAAACGGATATGTTTCTCTCCCCTTTTTGTCAGCCTTACGCCCAGCGCGCGAGCGCCGAGAATAGCAAGATGACCAAGGATGGATTGTGCAGGTAGAGAGACATGTTGACAGACAGACTCCAGGCTGCAGATCAGGCTACGGTGACAGCATTGGTGGAGCATAAAACAAGGGTATTAAAGGTTGAGGATGAAGACTTGCACGGTCTAACAGTTCCCGAAAACCCGCATGTCGGGGCAACGCCCTATCCTGAGTCAGCTTCGCCTTTATAGGCCTGGCACCAGAACACAACAAGCAGAGAGGCCAGACCTGGAGGGCACACTCCACCCCCCACCCCCAGAAGCGAGGTGCAGACGAGGGCATGGCAAGCGCGCTTGAGCCGTTTTCACCATTGTCTGCTGCCTTACTGGTCATGACATGTGCGGAATCAGCCCTCGCCCCCTCATTCTTCTGGCATCCGTTAGAATAACACTTGCCAGTCCCGGGTCTGGATCTGTCTTCCAGCCTGGCTGTAACTTTCCACTTTTGTGGGGGTGTTGTGAGAATTTACAAGACTGAATTTGACAAGCTTTCTTTATCAGACACTTAGAGGAAACTGGGTTTGGCTTCAACCAAAACATGACAAACTTTAGACAAAGATTATAGGAAGTGGCCTGAGAGATGGCCCAGAGGGTGTAAGCCTGAGAGAGTTTGATCTGTAGGAAGAAAGAATTTAACCCCCCAAAAGTTGTTCTTTTGTGAGTCTGTGAGTTCGTGTACACAAGGATCTGCATACACACACACACACACACACACACATACACACACACACACACACACACACACACACACACACACCACACAGAAGCAACTTTGGCAGCAGGTGGAGGCTACCACAGAGACCCACAACTGATGGAAAGGCACAAGGTAAGTGCTCATGGGGAGCCCCAACTGAGCTGTCTATAATACAACCCTTATTAAGCCGCAGGGAACAGCACCTCAGAGGGGGGGATAGAAAGAGTGAAAGGGCCAGAGGACACTACTTGTTGTGAGAGAGTGTCTTCAGGACAGGGCAGGGAAGCAGCGCCCGTGAGCCCTCAGTGACGTGGTTGCTGCACAGGACCACACCAGTCGACACGCCAAGGTGGATGGTGGAAATTTTCACACGGCCCCATGCTTAGAAAAGGAGCAGAAGGCTCGGGAGTTCAAGGCTGGCTTTGGTTACCCTGTCTCAGAAGAGCAAAAATAAAAACCAGGGGCTGAGGAAAGAGCTGAATGACTAGTGTTTTCCTAGGACGCCCTAAGCCATGGGTTCAATTCCCAATGCCAACATAAAGGGTATGTGATAGCATACCAGCACTTCGGAGCTGGGAACAGGAGGATCAGAAGCCCAAGAACAAGGGTTGAGGATGTAGTTTACTTTCTCGTGGGGTGTTTCCCTGTGCTACATAAGCCTGCAGTCTAAACTCTCAGGAAGACAGGTGGATGAGAAGTTTGAGCTCATTCTCAGCTGTAAAGTGAGTTTGAGGCCAGCCTGGGATTAATGAATCTGTCTCAAACAGCAGCTAAGCTCAAGAACGTTCATGGCTGTATAGCAAGTACACAAGACCCTGTTTCAAAACAAGCATTTTATTTGCCCACTAAATCTGATCTAAGCTCTGTAGAAGAGGTATTTGTTGTTGTTGTTCCTCATCTAGAAAGGGTCTAGCTCAAGAAACAGGTTCTGTCTGTTTTCTGTGTATGAGGAGACAACCTTCCATTCCACTTCTTCCTGCCTCCACATCCGAAGTTAGCTTGTCCCGGAATGAACAGTTTAGGCAGTGCTGGGGACTGAGCCCCAGTTTTTGTGCATGCCAGGCAGGCACCCTACAAACTGAGCTCCACCCCTCCTTCTGTGGGAGATATTTTAAGGAAGATGTAGAGACTTAAGTTTCTGCCTTAGGCTGCCAAATCCTTTCAGAAAGCCTTGGATTCGTCTTAGCTCTTTCTGAGTCTTGGGACAGGTAGCAACATTTCTTTCTTCCTCTGTGAAATGCAATCAGCTAAGCTTTGCACTGCGGTTGTGAGCATGGAGGAGTACCTCGAAAAGTTTCAAGTACCGTGCCTACCAGGAAGCATTTGCTCCTTAGGTGGGTTCTTCCGGAAGCATTGATGGTTGCAGAGGCCAGCAGCACCAACCAGACAGCTTCCCTTAGGAGAAAACAAGCCAGCGGATTAGCCTCTAAAATAGCCAGAAGCTGGGGTGGCATGATGGCTCAGCAGTCAAAGGTGATTCCTGCCAAACTCGATGACCTGAGTTCAATTCACAGAAGCCTCATGGTAGAAGGAAAGAAGCTACTCCCAAAGGTTGTCCTCTGAGCTCTGCATGTGCCTACACACGTGCACAAATGAATGGATAAATAAATATAATAGAAAAAAAATTTAAGTCCCATAACACTGAGATACAACCAAGGATAGATCTGGCAGGTTCATGTCAGACTCGGGTTGGCCTCAGAGGGTCATGTTACTTGTAAAAATAAGTATGGGCTTTTCTACGCCCACTCTAGCTCCCGAATAATGACACGGAGAACTATTACATTTATTAGCAAATATTCATCAATCCTATTCCAACTATGCTGACGTGGTCTACTTCCCAGAGATGTGCCTCAGTTACCTATCAGCTTAGCCTAACCCTGGCTGGTCCTGCGTCATCCCTCCTCCTCATGGCAACTCCCTAATGGCACCCTCCTCATGGCAAACTCCTCACCGGCCTGGTGACTTTGTGTACTGGCCGCCTTCTCCCTTTCTCTCTCCTCCAACTGGGCCCTTCCTCGTGGGCTCGCAAGCCCCACCTCAACTTTTCTGCCGATCTATTGGCTGTTTAGCTCTTTATAAGCCAATCAGAGATGATGGAGAACAATGTTTACACAACATTGAGACAGGAGACTCTTCAGTAGTAACGACAGTGCCCATGCCACACTGTGACTAGATCTCTGGGCACAGAAGCCAGCATCTGAACGCACAGTGCACAAAACCGTCTCCTAACAGTTACTCGGGTCGGTTTAAGTTTTCCTGCATTTTCACTGAGCCTGGCGGTAGTCTCCTCTCACTAGATCTGTGTAGTAAGACTACTGGCAAGTTTTCACTGTAAGTGTGAACCATGCAACATTCCACACATCCAGGAAATCCAAATTCTTTTTTTTTCCCTCTCTCTCTCTCTCTCTCTCTCTCTCTCTCTCTCTGCAACTCAGATTTAGCTGGCCTTCTGGCTTTTTTTTTTTTTTTTTAATATGGCAATCCTCAGGGAGCTCGGTGCAGAGACCCAAGAAACCACACCTGCCTTGGGTGTGCCTGGAATGCGGTTTACACCATGGCCCTGGGGCTCAGCACACTCTGCTCTTCTAGTGGAGGAGCCACTGACATCTTCCTCGTATTTTTGGCTCCTGGCTTTCTCCCGCCCCTTGCTTTCCTCAACCCCCTACAGCTCTTCTTGCTACATGTAGGGGCTAGCTGCAGGAAAGGACTAGACAGCTGGCAAGGCAGAGGAGCAGGCTGGCTTAAAAATACACACTAGTCAGCTGGCATCTCACCCAAAGCCCCCTGGGAAATAGTGGCTGTCTTCTGGGGTCACCAACCACATCCCCACACCCTGTGTGTTTCAGGAGAACAAAAGAAGAAAGCAAAGAACTTCTGCTTGTGGGACAGGAATTTCAAAAATGAGCCTTGGGTTTTGTGCTCTCGTAGGGGTATGTGAGGCTGTATGGCTAGCAATCCTTCAAATAAAGGTAGAGTCGTAGGGAAATTAAAGTGAGCAGATCCAGAAGATTTGGTTTAACTCAGTTATGAAGCTACTGGCAAGGTGCTACAATAGCCTCAAAGAAGCAGAAGGAGAAAAGTACAAGTTCACGGAAAGCAGTGCTGAAGTGGATGAGCAAACTGACCTAAAATTGGTTTGGTGGTGTTCGGAGGCCAAACTGTGTTTCTCAAAAATTCCAGTGTTGAAGTTGCAATCCCAGGTACTTCAGAAATGTCTGTCCTGGAAACTAGAATCTTAAAGAGGTATTTATGTTAAGACGAGATCAGTACGGTGAGGCCTAACCCAACCTAAGTGGGGAGATTAGGCTGCACACAGCAGGAAGATGCCGAGTGGACACCAGGAGAGGAGAGCCACTACAAGGCAAGGAGCCAGGCCTCAGCTGCCAGCCCTGATCTCAGAAGTCAAGTCTCTCTCGCTGGGGCTGATCCCTAGAGCTTTGCATAGGCTTGTGCTCTACCACTGAGCCACACCCCTACCTCCTGGATTTCTGGAGTAGGCTTTGTTTTAAGATTTATTTCATTTGTGCGTGTCTGTCCGCCTCCGTCTCTGCATGGGTACGTGTGTGCATGTGTGTGTGACCAGAGAATGTCATCCACTGTTTTCCTCAATCACTCGCCTGCTCCTTAGTGACTACAGGTGCATGCTATTATAGCTAGTTTTCTTTTGGTTTTCAAGGCAGTGTTTCTCTGTGTAGGTAGCCCTGGCTGTCCTGGAACTCACTCTGTAGACCACGCTGGCCTCGAACTCAGAGATCTGCCTGCCTCTGCCTCCCTGAGTGCTGAAATTAAAGGTTTGCTCCACCACTGCCTGGCACTAGCTGGCTTTTTATTTAGATGCTCAGGATACAACTCAGGTCTTCCTACCAGCCATCACTATACCAAATAAGCCGTCTCCCGGGCCTTACTATCTGGCCTTTTATAGAAGAGAGCCCCAAAGCTTCTATAAAGATCTTGCATTGTTTTCCGTTGAAGCACAAATATTTCCCTATAAGTGTAATGTGGTTCAAGGTCATTCAGCCTAAGAATTCTGTCTTGAGATTACATGAGGCAGTAAATTTTCAAAATTTAAAAATATATTTTTTTGAGGGCTGGCCCTACAGTCTCCAATGTCAATTAGTTCATTAAAAGGAGCAAGTAAGCTACCCCTCAAAGAAAATGTCCAAAAGCATGTGGAAGGCTGGCCACAGTGTCCTCTTTTTTTATTTATTTTTTTTTATTTCTCTGAGTTGTTGTAAAAAAACCTTTACCTCTGACCAGATAGTGCCTGGTCTGGATTGTGCAATCATTGTTTGGCCCAACCTTGGGTGTCAGTTGCTGTCTGTGTCCAGGGAGACTGCTGGTGTGGATTCAGAGTCTTGGTGCCCAGAACTCAGACCCATGCCCTGTGAGGGAAGGGGGTTGTCTGGGAGTGGGAACTGGTTGTGGCCACAGTCAGCCCAGGCATGTTCCTCACCCCAGTTCAGTTACGATGGGCTCCTTCTTGTTTTAAGTCACACATTTGTGTATAAGAAAACGTTCCGTGTAGAAATTTGCTGAAATGGGCAAATTATAGAATTCATGTCAATTCAGAGAGGTATAAAGATGTATTGTTTCATGTGGGACTGGGGAGCCAGCTGGCTTGGAGCAAGAGTGAGGCCAAGGCATGTCCAAACCCCGAAAATCTCGTCCTGAGACTGGCAGGAGTACAACTACCCCTTGCAGTTCTGGGCCTGCATGTCCCAGCACACACAGCCTTATGAATTTCTACCTCCTGAATTTCTGGAGTAGGCTTTGTTTTAAGATTTATTTCATTTGTGCAGGCGTCTGAAATTCTTCCCAGCACCTTGGCCCCCGTCAACGATGCACAATCACCCTGATGGCCTCTACCCATTCCCCCTATTAAATGAGCTGTCTCTTGGAAGCTGCCTCCCAAAAGTCTGTTTCTCGAGCACTCGCTGCTGCCTGAGGTCTCTGTCCCAGCCATTCCTGCCTTGCTCCCCATCCCCAGATCCAATGTCTGTGATCACAGGCGGTCACACCATTATGGGTGGGGAAGGGGGTCAGGAACAGCAGCTTCACAGAGGGACCGTTAGAAGATTTTCTAATCTATTGCTCCCAAAGAGACACAACTCAACACACCTCCCTAAAACAAAATGGGGGCTGACATAAGGCAGGACGCAGTATCTACTGAAAGGGTGACGAATCAGAAATCTCTGTAATCGTTTCCCTAGATGATGCAAGCATTCAGCAAAGTGTATTATTTTTCTAAGATATTGAAAATTGTTGTAGTAAATCTTCTAATATCTCAAGCACATTTTTCCCTTGCTTTCCTGATATGACCCTTCCATTAAGGCTTATATTGCTAAGAACAACTGTTGAAGAAAAAAAAAGGGCTATTTGTTTTTACTAAATTAGTGTCATCATCATATTTTACTGTTCAAGACTTTATAAGAATGAAATCATATTATTCAGCTCACTCAGTGATGCATACAATACAATTATCTTTACACTCTGACTGAAGAGCTGGTCGTGGTGGTTCACATTTGTAATCCCAATACTCAGGAGGTAGGAGCAAGAGCATCCAGAACTCATGGCCAGCCTACATCACATGCTGATTTTGACACAATCCTAAACAACACCTGACCTTACTTCAAATAAATGAATAACTTAACCTTCTGTGGCTTGTAGCATCAAAGATTAAGAGCTCATCACTCTTTTCTATGAAAATATTGTCCACGTCTTCTGATTTGCAAAGATATTCTAGGATCCTTCAAACAGTTCATCAAATCTGTCTTCTTGAGTGTAGGCATGTGATTCAGTGGTACAGACTGCTTAGCTCTTCGATTCCCAGAGCCATCAAAACAAACAAAACAAAGAGTATCTTCTGTTTTCAAGAAGCAAATACTAAAAATCATTTCTGAAAACCTGGAATAGTAACAGTTGCTTCTTCACTGATAATTAGCTTGACACGTGTGCATGATGTCCTCACAAAGATGGTCGAGGATGAGGGCAGCGGATGGGCCACAGAAGGGGGCCGGGATGGGTTAACCAAAACTAAGAATATATGAAAAGGTTTTATGGACATCCACTACGTTGTCCACTAATTAAAAAAAAAATTAAAGGAGTTTAAATAGACACGCCCTACGTGGATATCCAATGCCTCTCTCAGGATACGTGCATTATTAAATGAGAAATCTAAATGCCAGGAGCAGGGTGCCATCCTACAGGTTATTGGTCAGGAAGAATCTAGAGACCCCTAACACAACACCAGTTATTGCCATTGCTTTGTGTGTGTTGGGGGGGTAGCTTTTTGTTTTTCTGAGAAACGGTCTCGTTAATGTAGCTGCCCTGGACCTCACTATGTAGACCAGGCTGGACTCAAACTCACAGAGTGCCTCTACCTCCAATGTGCCGGGTTTAATGGCTTGTGCCACTGTTCCCCACTATTGTTATTGCTTTTGCACTAAATTGACAATTAAAATCAGCTAGGACACACAGCTTCCTTCTGAGTCCATTTCTGGAATTATCTGATAGAAACTTCTTAGCAGAGGAATTTCGAGGTCAGATTGGCTATGAGCATGTCTATGGAGATATCATGATTGCTTTGTTTTATTGTTATTAATTTTTTTTTGGGGGGGGAGAAGTTTTCACTGTGTAGCCCTGGCTTTCTGGAGCTCGCTCTGTAGACCAAGCTAGCCTGGAACTCACAGAGACGTGCCTGCCTCTGCCTCCGGAGCGCTGGGATTAAAGGCATGTGCCACCACTGATGTCTTCATTGTTAATTGATGTAGAAGGTCTTGCCCATGTGGGTGGTACCACCATAGGCTGGGCTATGGAAGAGAGCATGAGCCTGTGACCAAGCCAACAAGCAGCGTTCCTCCACGGTTTCCGCTTGAGCTCCTGCCCTGACTTCCCTCAGTGACTGTGAGCTGACATAAATCCTTTCTTTCCCTAGTTACTTTTGGTCAGAGTGTTTATTGCAGCAGCAGAGAACAGTCTGGAACACTCAAGGACAGTTTTATTAGAGTCTGGAAGAAAAACAACAGGGTGGGCAGGCTGTAAATTTCAGCAGCTTCCAGCAGAACGGAGAGAGAGGGAAAAGAGAGAGGGCCACACCTGTGGAAGGTGGAGAGTGGACAGGCAGCTGCACCACAGAAATGGTGCTGGGCAGAGAACTTCAGAGAAGTGAGAAAGCAGGGGCGTCTGGGAAAGCATATCTAGGCTTTGGCCAGTCTAGAAAAGAAGGAAAAGAAAGAGTTACACTTTTCAGCGTAATTCAGGAGAGCAGGCAAGTGCCTCAGTGCTCATGTGGAATCTCTGCAAGGGTCTGCAGGAAGAAGAGGATTCTGGGAGGGGAAGTCCCATTAAGGATCATTATTTTCCCCATCTCTGTAGCATGGCTTCAGGACAACCAGCTTTCTGGGAAGGGACACTCCTGGCCTGGCCAGGTGATAGATAGGTCCAGAAGGATTAGCTCTCAAAAGGGGAGGACAACCCTATGTCATATTTTGCCAAATTTAGAATGTCAGGTCTCTCTCCAGGGACAGAGATGGAGATTAGAGTCTATTCTTTTGACTAAGAAGTAGCCTTCTCTTCAATGTTTATCTATCTATCTATCTATCTATCTATCTATCTATCTATCTATCTATCTACCTACCTACCTATGGTCACACTGCATAGCCCTGGCTGGCCTCAAATTCACAGAGATTCACCTGAGAGCTAAAATGAAAATTTAGCACCACCCCTACCTCACCCCACCCCCACCTCTCCACTGTTTCTTATGGTACTTGGAATCCAAGGAGTGACAAAGCTGATGTTTAATTTGTCTGGGGTCACCAGGGAAACAGGAGGTAAGGTCCAAACTAGACCATGAGGGGAGTTCATCTTCACTGTCTCCCCACCGAGGCTGTCGAAACTTTGAAACACGTTTTAGGGAGGACATCTATGTCCAGCTTCAAATCCTTTTCCCTGCAAAGAAGCAGATGACACACTTGAAGACAGGGGAAGAGAAATACAAAAGGGACAGTAAAATGACTGTTTACTAAGAATTGGAAATGCTCATTTTCCAGGCACACCACAAAGCTCCCATTCTCTGTCACAGGGCTTTACGTAACTCATGGAGACAGGGTCCTTCTCCCAGCCCTCGTGAAAACCGTGACCTCACTGATTGCCATAGGGGAAAGGAAAATGTGTCCTGGTTGCGGGCTCCCCTGCCTTTCCAATTGTTCTGGATGGAACTGTCCCATCTGAGTCCCAGTCCTCCCTCGGAAGGGCCTTCCTTGAGACCCTTCATCAGTTACAAGCTAGGCACTGTGGAGAACTGTGTCGGTGGAGACTCCCTGCTCCTGCTGCCTGCCACTGCCTGGCAGAGAGCAATTGACAATAACAAATCCACTCCAGGCTCATCCCACAACGTCATGGCCTGTCAGGGCCATTCAGTTCTGCAAAGGGACCCGTTTCTACCATTTCTTCCTGCCACTCAATGGGGAAAGCGCCTGCTGTAAATTGGAAGAACTTACCTGGGTCATGGAATCCCGTCACCCAAAAACTCTGGAAAAATCGTCAGTTGCATCAGCATCGTGTAAGCCTCCCATAAACCGCTGAAAGATCTGATACAAGCCAGGGAGTCAATTACATGGCTTTCAAAGGGGACTTCCTGGGTTCACCAGACTTTTCTCTTTGAGGAAGATGATTGCAAGAGACAGCTGAGTGGCCTTGATAAGAAACATTCTAACAATGGCATGGTAGTCTTTCTCCCATTCCAATTCAGTTGCAAAGACTACGATTTAATGATACAACTAATTGCTTTGAGGGCTGGAGAGCTAGCTGAGTCAGAAGGGCATCTCACTTTGATTCCTAGCATCCACACTTGGTGGCTTCCAACTGCCAGTATCTTCAGCTCCAGGGGACCCCGCTTCCTCTTCTCAGCTCTGCAGGTGTCTATCTGTACTCACCTACATAGACACACACTTTATTTATTTATTTACTTACTTACTTAGCTGGCTGGCCTAGAACTCACTATTTAGACCAGTTTGACCTCAAACTCACAAAGACACCTCTGCCCTCTGCCCTCTGCCCTCTGCCCTCTGCCCTCTGCCTTTGCCTCCCAAGAGCTAGGATTAAAGGATGTACCATCATGCCTGGCTAATAAATCTTTTTGTAAACAGTAGAATTTCTTGGAGACACTGGGGGTGTTGCTCAGTTACTGTGCCCTCGCTTAGGACACATGAGGCATTGTGCGCAATCTCCAGTACCTATAAACAGAGATTGCCGAGGCACACTGTAGTCCCAGCACCGGCAAGGGGCAGAAGGAATAAAGCCATCCTTGGCTCCAGCCCAGCCTGGGTATGATGGTTTGAATGAGAGATGCTTCCCCATAGGCTCATGGAGTTAACAGTTGTCTCCAGTTGGTGGCTTTGACTGGGAGAGAATAGAGACCCTTTAGGAGATAGGGCCTCGCTGGATGAAGTACATCAGCCAAGTCCACCTTTGACGGCACAGAACCTTGCTACCTCCTGCCGTCTGATTCATGATTGCAGAAGAAATGTGAGCTCCCTGCTTTTGCTCTGTCTTCTTGGCCATGATGGGTTCTATCTTCCTGGAATCCAAGCCAACACAAACTTTTTCTTACTGAAGTTGCATTTGCTAATGGTATTTTATTGCCACAACAGAAAAGTAGTTAATATACTGGATAGTGTGAGGCCCTGTCTCAAAAAACAACAATGAAGCAACAAAATAACTCAGCCAGGCAGTGATGGTTCATGCCTTTGATCCCAGCAGAGGTAGGCAAAGGCAGGCAGATCTCTGTGACTTTGAGGCCAGCCTGGTCTACAGAATGAGTTCTAGCACAGCCAAAGCTACACAGAGAAACCTGTTTTGAAAAAACAATAATAACAATAATGAAAATAAAACAACTCTGAGCCTACTGATACATACCAGGACACTGAGCTTGTTGGCCAGCCCATTTAGCCCAATCAGAGAAGGAAGACAGAAAGAAAAGAGAAAGCAAGCCAGTACACTTTGGTCCTACGAGATGAAATATTGACAAACTTCCTCAGGGAGAAAAATGCTATCTTGGTTCATTGCCAGCAGCAGCTTCACCCAGCAAAGCCCTCTCAGAAAGCATCTGTTGTTGTGACTGTTTGAGATAAAACTGTTTGTGACATTGCTGGAAAGCTTACAGGGAACAGCTGCTCTGTGAAAGAGAAAGCTGCCAACACTTTCATTCCAATGCTGTGTTTTGTAAAAATCCATCCGAATGAGACATTGTTTGCTATATGTAGAGGTATCCTCCTGAGCTAAGGCAGATGCCAGGCGAGTGTTACCCAAGGCAGTACCAAGGCCCTCTGCCTCCTTCATTCACAGGTTTCTGAGATGCATTAAATCCTTTCTTAGGGCTTCTTTTCTTCTTAAAGGCCTGAAGGCCAAGGATCAGAGGTCAGTGAGGACAGAAGCAAAACAGTGTCTTCTGGCTGTGACCGAGCGGCTGCGCTCAGGAACTGACAGCAGCTGTGGGTACCGGCACAAGATCTGTACAGGAGCAAGCTAACCAGCATCCTTTTGGAGGAGAAGGGGCAGCTGATGGCTTCTTGTATGGAGATTCAGATTTTTTTTTGTTTTTTTTTTTTTTAGAGGTGTGGCCCGTGGAAAGTAGGCCATATCTCAGCAAGTAGCCTGACATCCAGGAATTATAGAGACTACAAACAAAACTTGGTGGGTATGGTGGTTTCAGTAGGAATGGTCCTCAGAGGCGCATATATTTGAATGTTTGGTCACCAGGGAGTGGAACTGTTTGAGAAGAAAGGGTAGGAAGTGGGGCCTTGGTGGGCCTCAAGGTTACAGAAGCCCATGAAAGACCCAGGGCCTCACTGCCTGCTGTCTGCGGGTAAGGATGTAGCTCTCAGCTACTTTTCCAGTATCATGCTTGCCACCATGTCCCCTACCATGATGATGCTAGACTAACGCTCTGAGTTGTAAACAAGCCCCCAATTAAATGCTTTGTAAAAAAAAAAAAAAAAAAAAACAACAAAAAGAGTTGCCTTGGTTATGGTGTCTCCTCATAGGAAAAAAAAAAATCACTGACTAAGACAGTAGATTATAAAAAAAATGAAAGAAAGAAAGGAGGGAAAGAAGGAAGAAAAGAAAGAAAGAAAGAAAGAAAGAAAGAAAGAAAGAAAGAAAAGAAAGAAGTGGCCAGGCATATGGCATACACCTTTAATTTGAGCACTCAAGAATCAGAGATGGACAGATCTCGTTTAGTTCGAGGGCAGCCTGGTGTATAGAGTTCCAGGCCAGCCAGGGATACAGACACTGAGACACTGTCTGACTGAAAAAACAAAACAACAACACCAATGAGCTGGCAGTGGCTAGGTCTAAAGGCAGGCTGGATCGCTGCTGCTGTGGCCACGGCGAGGATGTAATCTGGCTGACATGTAGTCCAGTTTGCCTGCGACAGTCCCAGTTTACATTTGTCATCCCGGCGTCTCGTCTGGTTTCGCATTTGTTCAGACAAAAGGGTCCTGTGGGCATCTCTGGGGCCCAGGATGGCCTATTCATCTTTGTATCCAAACCCAGACATTTAGCATCCAGTTTTCCTTGGTGTGCGTCCAACACTATGATTGTTAAGTAAACAAAAGCAAGTAGATGTTTTCCAGGCCAGTGCGCAGCAAGCATTTATTAAGCCATACTCCCGAAATGAGTTCCCAGGATATCAAGGCTTAGAAAGTTCACTCTGCCTTTGATAATTTAGACTGGCGGAACCAGACAGGTCAAAAGGTCAATTCAATAAAGCAGCATAAATGGTAAGATGGAATGTGAAGTGAAGATAAACAGCTGTGTGTGTGTGTGTGTGCGTGTGAGTGGTGTGTGTCTGTGTTGTGGGTACTTCACAGAGATGTATCATTCTGAGAGTGTGACGGATGTCACACCTGAAAGGCTATCCAGGCCATCAGCACTGTAAGACATAGAATCAGGAGAAATATGGAAGATATTCAGGAAACTTGTGACGAATCTGTGTTTCTGGAAGGCAACATTTTTGAGTCTACAGCATGCTAGGATGGATTTGGGTTCTGGCCTTATGTTGTGAGGTGTCCACCAGAAAAGCTTGCTTTGACATGGGTTTAAGACAATGGGAAGTCTTTACTAGCCAGCAGGTGACTGCACTGGGTGATCGGGATCCCAGTGTATCCCTGAGCTTTCTCAGGGTGAGCTTCATGCACAAAAACCATGTTCTGGGTTGACATACTTCAGTTAAGAAAAACAGCCAGAAGTGGAACTACAGAAGCCAAAAAGCAAGGTTAGTACATTTAGAGACTTTCCCCAAATGGTGGGCTATGATGGATTAGGTCTTTGTTTTCATTTTGGCAGGTGGTGATGTCTACATGTTGAGTTTTATGGCCCGAATGATACTTCCATCATGGAGTCAGTTGTGCTAAGGTGTCACAGCTGGAGGCGTGGATAAGATTGAGAAATTCTCTGCCGATGTAGAAAAAAACACTTTCCACTTTCACATTTCTCTGCCTCCACCTACCAAAGAAGCCAGATGTCTGAAGACACCAGCTTTCCACATTTTGTACTTTTGAACAGAAGTGTGGTGTGAGCTTTGAGAGGTGAACAAGTGGAAGATGCTAAGAGTAGGGAAAAGGGGAAGGGGCTTGCTTGGAAGTAGAACTGAACAGGATGGCTTAAATAGATGGAGGATGGCTACACGGATAGATAGACAGGTGAGGTAAAAATCCAGTTGTCCATTAGTGGCAGAGAATGGAATATTGTATGCTTATATAGAATGTAATTGTTATGACATGTAAAAGAAACTCTTATTCACCTGGCTCAATTGTCTCAGTCTTACTGCCTCCTTCTGCTGACCTAGGCCTAGTCCTGGAGGCTTCTAGCCTCCACACAATCTAACCTAGGCCTAGAATGTTTTCAGCCTCTGAGACTGCTGAATAAGCTCACCCTCTGTTGTTCATTCTGAGCTCTGGACTGGTTGCTTCAACTCAGCTGTTCTGGGTCAAACTCCTCTCCCAGCTGACTTATTCAATATGGTTTCTCTCTCAGTCCCTGAATTGCTCGTACTAACCCCAACAATCTTCTCTAACCTCCTGGATCCTTCTCATTCTCTTCACTTAAGTTCTCTCTCTCTGCAACCTGTCTTTATTACTGTCCTGGTAAAACTGCCTCCTCTCTCTCTGCATTGCCCATTAAGTAGCTTCCCTTTCCTTTCTTTTCTTGGGAGAGCTGGTATGTCCTATTTTGTCAGGTCTTTCTCTGCTTTATCGCTGTTTCTGCCACTCAATTAGACATCACTTTCAAACATGGGTGCTTCCTTCTACAAACTAACTTGACCTCCATCTTTTGGAATTAAACGCCTGTACCGCCACACCTTGACCTAAGCTTTTCTTTACCTGTAAGTTGCTCTATACCAGGCTGGCCTTGATCTCATATCTGCTTTCCTCTGACCCTGGAATAAAGGTGTGTTTTCATTCCAGCCAGATCACACAGTCCTAGAAGGTCTTTGGATGTGATCTCTTTCCAGAGCAGCCATGTTCTGAATCAAAATTCATCTATAATGACATTGCTGGATCTTGAAAAAGTTGTGTTCAACAAAGGAAGCCAGTCATTAATGACTATACTTTATATAAGCATATTCATATCAAATGTCCAAAATAAACAATTTCACAGAGACACGACGGGGACTCTTGGTAGCTTAGTAGGGGGAGGAAATGGGAATCAATTGCTAAAGGTACGTGGTTTCTTGGAGGTGAGGCAATGGAAATGACCTAACATTTATGTTGGTAGCGCTTGGTTGTTAAAAGCAGTAGACTTGGAACTGGAGAGATAGCTCAGCAGTTAAGAACATGGAATGTTCTTCCAGAGGACCTAGGTTCAAGTCCCAGGACCCACGTGGTGGTTCATTAATCCTCCATAATTTCAGTCTCTGGGGATGAGACACCCCTGCCTCCCGGGGTGTCAGGAAGGCACGTGGGGCATAGGCAAATATGCAGGCAAAATACCTGTTCACATAACATTAAAAAACAAAACAAAACAAAACAAAAAAAACCCCAGGCTTTCCATAGGCAGATTTTCTTTTATTTTTAAATTATAGTTCAATGAAAGTCATTGAATATATATTCTAGATAGTATTTCACATCTTGAGCATGAAAATATCCCAACTTTCTTGTGTATTTAAAAAAAAATTATAATAGAATATAAAAGGGGAAGAAAAAAAAGCAATGCTAAGCTGGCTGCTGATTCATCATCAGACGGAGAATCCAAGTCCTTCCCATCTCACAAACAGTTAAATCCAGTATTCTTCTTCAAAGCTAACTTGTCCCTATTTCCAGACTTAGCATCCGACCACTGCACAGCGTGACAGTTCATCCTGCTGAGGAAGGGAAGGCAGTTTGGCCTAGCTGAGTTGTAACCGGGATGGTCCAAGGGAGAGAGCTGTTGGGAAGGGTCTGAGGCCCAAGGCCCAGTACCTGACATGAAGTTTCTCAGTTTCGTGCTCTGCCCCTGCTCTGTGCATCCTCAGTGTTGGTTTTGAGCGGACTCCTCAAACCGGAAACCAATTTCCTTATATAATTTGATTATTTTCTCTCTTCCTTTCTTTCTCCTGTTTCTTAGCCTTTTAAAACTTTTATTATTTTTTAATTTAGCTGAATGAGTGCTGACTTATGATTTTCAACTTTTTGTTTGTTAGGTTGGCTTTTCAAGACAGGGTTTCCTGGTGGAGCCCTGGCTGTCCTGGAACTTGTTATGTAGACAAGGCTAGCCTCCAACTCACAGACATCCTCCTGCCTCTGTCTCTGCCTCTCTAGTGCTGGAATTAAAGACTATCACCATCGCCTGGCAATCTTCAACTTTTTAAAACAATAATTTATTTAATTTTTGATGTGCACTGGTGTTTTGGCTGAATGTATGTCAGTGAGAGAATGTCCTATTTTGGAGTTACAGACAGTTGTGAACTGCCATTTGGGTACTGGGAATCCAATACAGGTCCTCTGGAAGAGTAGTCAGTGCTCTTAACCGCTGAGCCATCTCTCCAGCCCCAATTTTCAACTTTTTGATAGTTCCAAACTTAGTGATTGATTCTAGCACTCGGGATGCAGAGGCACACAAATCTCTCTGAATCTGAGGCCAGCCTTGTCTACATAGTCAGATCCTATCCTAAAAACAAATAAAAAATAAAACAAGTCTCAAACTCATCTCTATGTTTGTTTTTCTTTCACTCCTATCTCCTATCTTCTACTTTTTTGTCCTTGAACTCTTTAAGGAGGAAGGCAACTTCTACTTTTTATACAGCTCTTCCACTTAAAAGACAGACAGACTGCCAGGCGCGGTGACACGGTGCAGGCCTTTAACACCCCCCCAACCCCCCCCACCCCCGCTCGCTCTCCACAGCGAGCCTAGGACAGCCAGGGCTCTGTTACACAGAGAAACCCTGTCTCAAAAAACCGAAAAACCAGCCAAACAAAAAAAGCAAAAGCAGAAAAACAAACAAAGAAACAAAAAAGGCATTTTAGTACGGGAAATTTCAAACATTTGGAAGAGGGCCTGTCTAGAATACACTGTTAGGATAAAGGCGGCAAAGGGTACCTTGGCAGACTGGGGACCAAGGTGTGGTGCTAAGAAACAGATTTAACCCAAGAGGTTTATTGGGGTAGAGGGAAGGGTGAAAGGCTGTCTTGTTGTGGAGACGTACGAGAGAGAAAGAGAGAGAGAGAGACTGACAGATCAGACACAGACGGAACAAGAGAGAATGAGAAGAGGCCTTTTAAAGAGTGCATGTTGCATAGCAAAATGCACAACTCTATTAAGGGCTGAAATGTGCTGCTTTGGCAGTGGTGAGTGATGACTATGCTTCTGGCCCTGAGTCAGGGCAGGCTGGGGGAGCGCCTGATTTGCAACTGTACCCTTCCTCTGCTTCAGTGACTATCAAGCATGGGCGATCCTGATCCTCCCATGGCCCGACTCTCCCCTACCCTGACACCAGCTATCATATCACTGGTGCTTCACTGTAAATCTAAAAGATAGCCTGGGATATAGCTCAGCGACAGGGCAACTGGCCTACCACGTGCAAATAATTGCGAGCTAAGAGGAAAATTGAAAATAATGCTGGATATGATTAAATGCTCGTTACACGCCAAATACTTTTAAGTGCTTGTTTGAATCTCATTTTTAATTTATTCTTCCTAATGACCCTAAAGACAGCCAACCCCTGCCTGCATTTTGTAGTTTAGAAAACAGAATCAAAAGATATTAAATATTGCCTGAAGTCACCCTCCTAAGTTTCCAACACAAACCTCTCTTTTGTTTACTTGGCGTTCTTGTTTTGTTTTGAAGGGTCTTCTGTAGCTGGTCTTAAATTTTTGATCCTCTTGCCTCTACTTCCCAAATGCCAGTCTGTGCCACCATATCTGTTTTGTTAATATGGTTTTGGGAATCAAATTCAAGGTCTTGCACATGCTTTAACAACACTCTATCTTAACAGACCTATATTGTCATCATCATCATCAGTGGCAGCGGCAGCAGCAGCATTGGACTTCTGAACCTAGGCCCTCAAGCATGCTGCTAGACAGGTGTTCTGCTGTTGAGCTTTATCCTCAGCCCTGAGACTGTGTGTCTAACCCCCCCATCCACCCTCAATGGAAATGGATGAAGTAACTTTTCTTCGGTCTCAGGGACCATCCATTGATATGTTAAGATGTTTCCCCTCCCCCCCCTTTCCAATATAGGGTTTCTCTGTGTGGCCTTGGCTCTCCTGAAATACCTTTGTAGACCAGGCTGGCCTCAAATTCATAGACATCTGCCTGCCTCTGCCTCTGGCATGCCGGGATTAAAGGTGTGTGCCACACTGGCAGGAGTACTTCCCTGCATCCTATTCCAGTAAACTCTCTCTGCTTTGCCTCTCTTCGCTCACCAGCCTGGCTTTCCTCCTCCACCCAACAGAGGTTCCATGGACTTGGAAACTAGACCCTGAGCTACACCGAGATAACCTTTCTCCCTTCCCAAGAAAGCTCATGAAGAACTGTCCCCTCCGATAGGCATGGTGACACCTGAATTTCAAGGCCAGCCTTGTCTACATGGTGAGCTTGAGGCCAGCCTGAGCTACATGAAACCTTGTGTCAGAAAACAAAAGCCACCAACAAGAACTGGCCTCTCATCTGCACAGTCCTTGGGCCCTTGGTATACTGGAAAGAGCACAAGATTCATTCCCAGTGCTCTTCAGGACTAAATTATCTACCGGTCCTACAGAGAAGATGTGGAATCTGAAGGGCCCTCCAGGAGGTACTTCCCTGAGAATGGAGGCAGAGGCAGAGGTCCAGGCCAGACACCCACATTCCATCACGGCCTCCAGCTGAAAAAATTAATTGCCTGCCCTTTGTGCCATTTGTCTTCTGCTGTGAACTGAGTCCTCAGTCCTCAGAGTGGGGTGGGCGGGGAGAACGACAGGCAGCTTGGAGCAGGGTCCAACTTGCTACTCTTTTAACTCCTTAGGGTGACAGATCCTCCTGCCATGAGTCTCTTGGCATCAAAACAGCCCCCTGGTTGGTACGTGTGACCAGAACTGCCATTGCCCGGGCAATGCTAGGGATCACAAGAGTCAGCAGCCCACAGACCCATCAGCCTTGTGTTTGCTTCCTGTGGGTTTGCTGTTGGCTTTTCAGTTGGCCTCTGGCACAGTCAAAAGTTCCACGCATGCTCAAGCCAAACAAAGAATACCCAGCATGGCCTTCGCATCTCAGCCTGCTTGGGACCATGGCAAGATCTGTCTACCCACTCGCCCCCTCACCGTCCCCACCTGGAAGGAGAAAGTCTCTCTAGTGCAGCAAGCTCTGCGGATTGATTAGGTCCAACCTGTCACTCACAGGTGACCTTGGAGGTGGACAGACCGTGACTCAGACCCAGATCCTGCGGGCGTCTGCCATCTATTGCTATTGCCCTGACTGAAGGGAGAATGGCGGCGCAGCCCGGGCAGGACAGACTGCATCCTGTGTAGTCCCAGCGTGGCCGAGCACAGCTGTGGGCTGTGACCTTGGCCGGGACGACAGCGGGGCGGGGGTTTTCGAGGGAGCTGAGAGACGCCAGGGCTCCCACCCTGACCGTTTTACAAGGTCTGCGCTGCAGTTCTTTCAGAGCCAAGGTCACGAGTCAACCTGCAGCCCTCACTGCAACACACTCCATCATCTAGAGAGAGCAAGGCCCGCGTGGGGCCCTGGTGGGGCCAGGCGGTCTTCGCCGGGGACAGGCAGGACGGAGAGCCTTGCCATCGTCCAGCAAACAGAGCCAGAAGCCGCCCGCGACGCCTCCTCCTCCAGCTCTTCAAAAAGCAGAGCCAGTCCGCGGCGCAATCCAAACACGGGAGGGAACGAGAACGTACATCTTTTGTTTGCCGTGGCAGGAGAACTGTTGAGCGGAGGAAAAAACAAGCTGAGCTTAGCGCTATCAGCTGCTTCCTGGGGCTAGCTCCTTCCTTCCTCCGAGGGGGGCCTGGCCGCTTTGTTCTCGTTCCCAGCTGCTCCTCTGCGCCTTTAAGCGGTGGCCTTTGCAGACCTCGCAGGAATGCAGCCCTGGGACCCCAGGGGACTTGGCTCCGAGCTCCGCCCGATGGCGGGCCCCGGGCTGCCAACCAGGGCGCTCCTGGCCTTGCTAGGTATCGCTCTTTCTGCCAGCCACTTCCTGGCTTGTTGGGGAGGGGGCGAGCCTCCCCCCGAGGGGCTTCCTGTTTTCTTTGATAACCCTGGGAGGACAAGGTTTCCGAGAGTCCCACAAGGAGTCCCAGAAGGGGTGTCCGTCGCAGTACTTGGTGCGGTGATTTTTTCTGGGGGAGAGAGTGGCATCCGTTTGCCCTGCTTCACATCCTAGCTCTAGCGGTTTCTAGCGGGTCACACCCCCAGCCAGCTGCCCAACCTCTCTGAAGCCGAGTAGCTACCTAGAGAAGATTAAAGCACTAACAGATTTGGATGCCTTCCCAAATCTTGGCCCAGTGGGGCCCCTCAACAGGTGTTAGCCAATTGTCACTATGCCTGGGTTTTGGTTACTTCAGTGACACAAGAAAACCAAACAGAACCTTTTAGGACTATCTGCCACACAGTCAGAGCTCAGCAGCTGGGCCTTCTCTGGAGTGTTCTTCAGCGTTTTTCATGATTCGTGGATCAACCCCCTCCCCCTCCTCTCCATTCCTACACACACACACACACACACACCAGGATGTGGCAGATTTCCCACTGTGCCTCTAATTCGGCTGAATAAAACTGCAAGTGGGACCCCGGGTGGTTGCATTTCCTGGCTGAGATGAGACAACTGCAGGTGCCCGGGTTCAGCCAAAACACGCTGCAGACTGCATTCGCTCAGCCAAGGCCTTGAGGACCAGGGTGACCACCCTCGCTCCCAGAGATGCGCGGCAGTGACCTCTAACAAGAAGATCTGCTACAGTGGCGACTGTTTGTTTCCAGACCTTGTTTCAGGTAGCCCAGACATGCTCTAAATCCACAGTGTAGTTAAAGATGAACTTGGGCTTCCTGTCTCTGTTTCCTAAAAGCTGGGATGGCAAGTGTGCCCAGATCATGAAGTCTAGGGAGCCAACCCGAGGCTTTGTACAACACCCGAGGCATGCACTCTTCCAGCCGAGAAACACTTCACTCTCCCTTCTGAAACAGGAGCTCGCCAAGTAGCCCAGGCTGGCCTGGAACTTGTAGCTCTCAGTCTCCCAAATGCTGGGATTATAAACTTAAATCACCCCACTTGGGCCCCCCCTCCCTTCTTTCTTTTCTTAACTTTTTTTTTTCTTTTTTGGTTTTCTGAGACAGGGTTTCTCTGTATAGTCCTGGCTGTCCTGGGGCTCTGTAGACCGCCTGGCTTTGAGCTCACAGAGATCCGATTGCCTCTGCCTCCGAGCGCTGCGATTAAAGGTGTGCGCCCCCACTGCTCTGCATCATGTAGTCAGCCTGACTAGATGGCCAGGCTTGCTGGACCAGGCTTAGGGAAGATGTCTAAAGTGCCTGCAGCCACGTTCAGGGCTGTGATCAGCCTGTGTGCCACATCTGTGCCAATAGGAAGACACTGAGGGGTCTGGTGTGCTGAACAGTGGCTGGATGTCAGCCCATTCTCTCTCCCATAGCCAGGCACCCCTCGTGAGGAGTCAGTTTGTCCATCCGCATGCAGCAGCCAGGGGACAGAACCAGGATTCCCTCTCTCAGGGAGGCGTCCTCTCCTCCATCTTGCTCCAGAACCACATTTCACACTGTGAGTGATCGAAGTGTGTGCTCTGAGCTTCCAACCTGTATTAGATACCATCACCTAGACTGCTATGTCCTTTCCCTGACAGCCTCTCCACTCAGTCTCCCACAGCCTCCTGAGATATGTATGCCCTTGTCCATCCAGGTCCCCAAGCCTTTGCTTCACTCCCTTCTTTTATCTCATTCCAACTCCCTTTTACTGACTTCCCTTTGAAGAGAATTTTGTTACTTCTCTGCTTTCCGTTTCTTCTGCACTTCCGGGTTCAAAACATCTTCCTGCAAAGAAAGCCTCTTTCTCTCTCTCTGTTTCAATGTAAATATTGTAATATAAATATAAATACACAACAGGTGTGGTACAAGGAAGTTTACTGAGCCATGAGGGCAAAGAGAAAGAGTCAGGGACAGAGAGGGACAGGAGGAGAGCATAGGAGAAGAGGATGCACTCCAGGAGAGAAAGTCTGAGAGAGGGCTCCAGCAGGCAGGCGGCTTTTATCTGCCTGCTGATGCAGACTGCAGAGGATGACATCAGAGGTTGCTAGGCAACCTAGAGGCGGGCTGCCTATATACATGGTCTCTCTCTCTCTTCTTCCCTCCCTCCCTCCCCTACATTATCTGATTGTGCCCCCTTCACAGAGGAAGGAACATTGAGGGAAGAACCTGCAAAGACACGGCCTCCCTGGCTTTCCCACCCATTCGTCAGCGTTAGCCTATAGCCCTCATCCGATTATATTGCCACCCACTGTCCATGCTTCAGTGAAATCTCTAGACGGCCCCAAGGACAGAGTTCAGAGCTCCCAGCCGCGCCGAGCACATGGAGGCTGGCAAGGGTGGCAGGACAGGACCGAACATGGAAACTTCTTGACGATCTTATTCCTCGTTCTTCTGCAATGCCTGCCCTACTAAGCCAGTAAGTGTGCTTCCCAACCTATGACTCACTGAAGCAAGTTAATCAACACCAAAGAGCGGCAATAGGAACTGAACTTTTAGGAGGCGGGGCAAGAATGCTGGTAAAACAACTCAACTTGATGGGGTTGGGGAAATGGCTCAGGTCACTCACTGTACAAGCAAGGGGCTCTGAGTTCAAATCCCAGGATGTAGTAAGCTGGGTGTGGCCATGCATACTTGTGTAGTAACAGGAGAGGTGTGGAGGGCAAGAACAGGAGAGACTCCCCAGCTTGCTGCCAGCCTAGCTCCAGGTCTTCCTGTCTCAGGGGAAAAGGTAGACAGTGACAGCAGAGCGGGACACCTGGAATGCCTCTCTGTTCTCGGTTCGGAGCGTGCAAAGGCTTAGGCGCACACACACACACACACACACACACACACACATTCAGATTTACCAAGCACACATAGAACGTACACACCCATAACACATCCAAGAAACAAACATGCTTGTGATTGGCACCTGGGATGGGAGTGGGGAGGGGCGAGGTCCCGGGTGACTTGAGCCCTCAGTCCGTGTATCTGATGCTGCCTCCAGGTACAGAGTCAGAACTGAGTTAAGTCGGGACCAGGCGTGGTGCTTTGTGCCTGAAATAACAGCACTGTGGAGGCAAGCGCAGGAGAATCAGAGTTCAAGGTCATTCTCAGAGGATTTCAGGCCAGACTGGACTGTGTGAGGCCCCATCTCGAAGTGAAGGAGCACAGAAGAGGGAAAGAATGAGTTCTGGGTCCACACTTAGAGTTTGCCTGCTTTCCCCATTTCTTTGCTGCTTAGCTGCCCTCACTGGCCCCTCAGCACCCGTGGCACTGGAATCGAATGCTCTTGTCCAATGTCCAGTACCCTTTAAAGCCTGGCGTCCGTTAGGTTCTCTGAATCTTTGTCACCCCCTCACACCTGGGACTCCATGCTCCAGGCAGGTGCACAGCCTTCTGTCCTGTGGCTGAGCTGCAGGACTCACCCCCGACCCCGGGGTATTTCAGCTGCCCCTGGCCACTGTGGGCTGGCTCATTTGCGTTATTAGGGCTGGGCTGTTCTGCCACTGATCCAGTGGATGCTGATAGCGCATTCCCAGCAGTGACAACCCAAACGGGCTCCAGACACTGCCCAACACCTTCTGGAGTTTAGACTGTTCACCTATGCCCTCCTCTGCCCTGCTTGAGTTTGCTTTTCTGTCTAGCTTGTGCCTTTTGCGTTTCTACTTGGTTATCATTTTTCTCTTGTAATCCCTTCCAGGTCATGTGACCCTGTGACCCCACAGTGAGTTGGGAGACACTCCTATGTTCTCAACTCAGACATTCTATCAGTAAACAGAAACAGTATGGTCACTGCCCACTGGCTTGGCAGGCTCCGTCCCTTTCCCGGTGGTTCATGAAAACCCCTGGTTCTCTTGTATACTCAGGGCCTAAATTCTGTGACCGTGACACAACTGGGACAAGAGTAATAGACCAACCTTGACACCCGCCTCTCCCTTAACCCCTCAGCCATCCAGTTAATCCCCATAGGTACCCACTGTGCCCTGCCTACACCATCACCTTCCCATCCAAGCCACCCCCCAATTCCAAATGGCCAAAATCCCTAAATCCCTCTAATCACTTCTCACTTCAGCTGGGGATAACCTTTTCAAAGCTCAATGCTAAGCAGATTGCTCCCCCGGCTAAGTCTTTTTAAAGGCTTTGCAGGGCTGCAAGGCAGTGACAGTGGAATTCCCTTTCGTGGCTAGCAATGCCAGGCTCAGTATGCCCCCCCCCCCACTCATTGGCTCTGCTCACTCCAGATGCTTTCTGCTACCTGCTTTTCTCTGGTTTCCCTCCTATCCCCAGAGAAGACAGGCGCCTTCTCTGGCTGTTCCCACCACACGGGATCCCCACACCCTTCGCTCTGGCTCCTTCTCAGCCTCTTCCAACCCAGTGGTTGGGCCCAGAACGGCCTCTGGTGATCTCGTGGGCTCTGAGTGCAGCCATATTCCTACACGCAAGCTTCCTGTCGGCACCTGGAGCCACTGTCGGCACCTGTAAGAATTTGTCTTGGAGCCTGTTTCCCCAAAGCCTTTTTAAACAAACAAACAAACAAACAAGCAAACAGTTTTGGTGTTAAAGCAGAGTACAGTGAGAGTTGGGGCAGGCACAAGAGACCTGGGTGCCTGTAAGAGTTTCTTCCAACCATTTAGTTGGTGATTCCAGAGCCTGTGTGTGTGTGTGTGTGTGTGTGTGTGTGTGTGTGTTTAACATTAAAAAACAAAGCCAGGCATGAGAATAAGATTAAAGCCAGGAGCCAGGCATGGTGGTGCATGCCTAAAATCCCAGCATTAGAGAGGCAGAAGCAGGAGGATTTCTGTGAGTTCGAGGCCAGCCTGGTCTACAAAGTGAGTCCAGGATGACTAAGGCTACACAGACAAACTCTGTCTCCGAAAAATAACAGAACAAAACTAAACAAATAAAAAAAGAGATTAAAACCAGATTTGTAATCCCAGCACCCAGGGAGGCTAATGCTGAAAGATAAAGCTATAACAGAAAAAAAAAAAAAAAAAAGGAGATGATAGACACTATGGCTGGGTGGCAACTGGAGCTTGGATATTTTCAAGAGGGCTACCACATTTTCTTTTCATACTGAGCCCTGCAAATTCTGTTGACAGTTCTGACGAGCCGACTAACTGCTCATATCTATGCCCTTCCCCTGAATGGCCTCTGTAGAAAGAATGGTCTCACCTTGGGACAGGTCAGAAAAGCCTTCCAATTCCAGGGTTCCCTGAACGACCGGCTGTGGTTTTGTTGTCCCCTCTCTAGGGTCACCTTTCCCTGCTGACCAAGCCTGCCTTGGCTGCAACAATAATAAACCCCTCTCCCCCAACCTCCTACAAATAAATCTGTCTCAGAGTCTGATTTAGGGAAGTCTCTTGGAGACAGAATATCATCCGCTGTGCTGAGTGAAATCCTACCTGTTGCTGGCCTGGGTGGTACATCCCATAATCCCAGTACCTGAGAGACTAGGCAGGAAGATCACAAATTTAAGGCTAAGGGGCCTACCTAGTGAGACCCTCTCTGGCGGGGCATGGTGGCACACACCTTTAATACCAGCACTCGGAGTCAGAGGTAGGTGGATCGCTGTGAGTTCAAAGCCAGCCTGGTATGCAGAGAGGCCCTGTATCAAACAAACAAACAACAAAAGACCCTTGTTCAAGTCCCCAACCACTCAATCAACTGTTAGCCATCAGGCACTTCCACGGACTTGGGGACCAGCTCCAGGGACTTGGGGACAACAGGAAGGTGTCATCACCAGCCACCAAGATGCGACACTCTTCCACTGTCACCATGAGCTGCTTGTCCTCTCCCTGAGCATGCGCTGCACCACCTCATAAGAGGGCCTGTTTCCTCCTCCCCCTTCCTGCCTCTCTCATCCAGAGTGTCTGTGTCTCCTCTCCCAAGTGGGACCAGACGCATGGTCTGACTTCACGGATTACGCAGTATAGTTCCGATCCATAAAGGACAACACCAGTCAACCGACCAAAGAAGCTTATCATCCATTCTGATCTCAACAGTTTCTACATGACTTTCTGATTATCACAGATCCTCAGAAAGCCATGCTTCACAGCTCTCTCTCGTTTGTTGTAACTGAAACCACGACTTGATATTTGTTATTGCTGATGTTGTTTTATCGTGTGTTCACTGAATGTGCTGTGTGTGTGTTTTATTTTTATTTTGAGATAGGGTTTTACTTTGTAACCCAGGCTGGCCTCTAAATTGTTGTAATCCTCATGCCTCAGACACTATGCCGGCCTACTTGATGCCTTACTAAGTTTTGGCTCTTCTGTCAGACAGACACATGATGGGCATCAGGGGGCATTGTTTTGTTTTGTTCTAGGATCCTGCTTAGCAGCTCAAACGGGCAGGGTGTGGTGGCTCACGCCTGTGACCACAGCACTGGGAGAGGCAGAAGCAGGTGGATCTCTGTGAGTTTAAGGCCAGCCAGGTCTACAAGTCAGGTCCAGGACAGCCAAGGTTACACAGAGAAACCCTGTCTTGGAAAAGAAAACAAAAAACAAAACAAAAAAAGCACCTCCATCAGTCCTGACAGGCAGAAGCTGAGTGCTGGGTGTGTGAGTGAATGGATGCCTCTTGACTGACCAATCCTGAGGGCTGGGGTGTAGCTTGATAGGAGCATGCTTACCTAGCAAGTGTAAGCTCTGTCTCTGAGCCCCAGAAACTGCCACCCCGGACCTGGCAATAGCAGTAAATTCTCCCTTGCTTGGTCTTTCTTGAACCACGGTCTCATGTAGCCCAGGCTGACCCTAACTCTCTGTGTAACTAAGGATGACCTTGGTTTCCTGATTCTCCAATCTTTATCTCCCACATACAGGGATGTGAGTATGTGGCTGTTTCAAAGAAAACATATAAAATCTCTTACAAAGCACTCAGTCCCTAATGCCTTTGTCACACTGTACCGGGCACAACAGAGGGCTTCAGGACAAACAGAATGGCCAATCTTTGCTCCCATGGTCCCTCTGAATGTAAGAAGTCAGTTCTCTGCTTCAGGCCAGGAAGAGGGAGCTCACAGGGAACTAGCTCCTAAGTTCCTGCTCCAACTTCATTCCCATTCCTGACAAAACATCAAGTTGTGATGACTCATGGTGCATAAAATTTGAAGGTCATTGTTCCCTAAAAAGAATGCTGAAAAAAAAAAAAAAAAGAATGCTGAGTTTGAAAACTCTCAGTGTGTGCTCCCCATGCCCACTTCCCCATTACATTTCTCCAGTCCCTGAAAACCAATATGTACCAGTTTTACTCTGCGCATGCCAGGGCCCTCTAGGCCCAAGGCAGCGGTGCCTCAATGGTATTAAGAATAAATGTCAGCTGGGCACGGTGGCTCACACCTGTAATCAGACCACTCAGGAGACTGAGATAGGAGAATCATTGTCCTGCCTGAGCTTGGTGGTTCAGTTAAGTTTTGGGTTAGTGTTTGTATCAGACCAGACTGGCACAATATTCTAGTATCATCACACGCTTAACCCGAGGTGGTTTTGTTTTTTTTTTTTTTTTTTTTTCGAGACAGGGTTTCTCTGTGTGTAGTCTTGGCAGGCCTCGATTTGCTTCGCAGACCAGGCTGGCCTTGAACTCACAGATATCTGCCTTTTACCTGAGTTTTGCTTGTTTTAATAATTTATTTAACTTTATTTTACGTGCTTTGTGTTTTTGCCTGCAATTATGTCTGTGTGAGGGTGTCAGACCCCCTGGAACTGGAGTTACAGTTGTGAGCTGCCATGTGGGTGCTGGGAGTTGGACCCAGAGCCTCTGAAAGAGCAGCCAGTGTTGAGCCATCACTCAAGATCCTTCATTTGTTTGTTTTTTGAGTCAGAGTCTCCTGTAGCTGAGATTAGTCTTGAACTCTTTTTTTGTTTTGTTTTACAAGATGGGGTTTCTCTGTGCACCCCTGTTTGTCCTGAACTCACTCTGTAGACCAGGCTGGCCTTGAACTCTTGACCTGCCTCCCAAGCGCTAGAATTGCAAGCATTTGTCACCATATCTAGCCAATCTGAGTTGTTTGAACTGTTTGTTTGTTTTTAGTTAAGACAGTAGAAGCAGCTAAGGTAGAAGGATCCCAAGTTCAAAATCCTTTACTACATCATTAAGCGTCCTGGAGAGGGAGGGGGAAGAAAAGAAAAGGGAGGGAGGTGATTCATAGTATATACACTGCATGCTCAGCCAACCAAGAACAGAAAGTTCAGAGGCAGAGGATCAGCTGGGAGTGTTTTGGCTCGGGCAGTGTGGGTCTCTGGGAGGTGGTCTCATCAGCCAGATGGCAGGCCGAGTTCTAGGTCAAGCAAGAGGCCAGATCTAGACAGTAGCATGCAGCCCATCGATTTGTCCTGGTGTTCCCACCTCCGGGATTCCTGTTTCAGCTCCTCTGTGGGTGCACTCACCAGCAAGGGACTTGGACTCCTGCCTTCTCTTTCTCTTCTTGTGCTTCAGCCCACACATTTCTGCTTCCTCCCCTTGGCTTTCATGTGGGCAGAGGGAGCCTCTTGAGTTTGTTTTCATTTTGTGTGAGTGTTAAGGGGGGTGTGTGTATGTGCCCACAGCAGTACAGTTTGCAGGAGTCATTCCTCTGAGCATGTGGGTTCTGAGAACTCAGCCTTGGTGGCAAGTACCTTTATCAGTGGAGCCATAAATACTGGCCAACCTTCTGAGAGTTGCTGAGCCCTTTAGGCCATTAAAGATGAGGCATCGTAGCTGGGTGTTGTGGCCCATGCCCCTTAATCCTTACACCTGAAAGCCAGAAGCAGATCTCTATGAGTCTGAGGCCAGCCTGGTCTACATAGAGAGTTCCAGGACAACCACAACTACATAGAGAGATTCTGTTTCTTTTCTCTTCTCTCTGGTTTTTCAAGACAGGGTTTCTCTGTGTAGCTTTGGCTGCCCTGGACTCGCTTTGTAGACCAGGCTGGCCTCAAACTCACAGAATTCCACCTGCCTCTGCCTCCCTGAGTTCTGGATTACAGGCATGGGGCACCATGCCCAGCCAGCCTTTTTGTCTCAAAAAACCAAAAGGGGGAGGGGGGAAGGTCTCATTGTGAGTGTCTTAGGGTTTCTATTGCTGTGAAGAAACACTATGACCATAGAAACTTGGGAGGAAAGGGTTTATTTCACTCACAGCTTTACCAAACAGTTCATTATCAAAGGCAGTGAGGGCAGAGATTCAAGCAGGGCAGGACTGGAGGCAGACGATGACACAGAGGCCATGGAGGGGTGCTGCTTACTGGCTTGCTCTCCATGGCTTGCTCAGTCTGCTTTCTTATAGAACCCAGGATCATCAGGCAAGGATTGACCCCATCTACCATGGGCCGGGCCCTCCCCTATCAATCACTAATTAAGAAGATGCCAAACAGGCTTACCTGCAGCCTAGTCTTGTGGAGGCATTTTCTTGATTGAGGTTTCCTCCTTTCTGATGACGGTTAGCTCGTGTCAAGTTGACTTAAAACTATCCTGCACAGTGGGGAAGGTTGCCACAGACACACCCAGAGGTGTGCACATACATATAAGCACCGAATAAGAGAGATAAATAAATCTAAAAATCAAAGAGAGAGGGCACATGCAGACACTGCAGGTTCCATTTCCAGTGCCCATACGGAACCTAACAACCATTTGTAACTCAGGTGTTTGCCGCTTTTGTCTGGCCTCTGGGGACTCCTGCATGCATGTGGTGCACATAGACTCACAAACACACACACACACACACACACACACACACACACACACACACACACACACACACGACAAATTGAAGAGTGCTTTTGCTGATGGTCCCGGGGTTCCACATTCTTTCCTCTGCTCTGGCTCCCTCCCCTAGAGGTCATGTGCTGGCCGATTTTATGTCGGCTTGACACAAGTTCAAGTCATCTGAGATGAGCGAGCCTCAGTTGAGAAAACATCCCCATAAGGTCTTGAGGTTGTCAGCAGGTCTGTAAGGCATTTCCTTAATTAGTGATTGACAGGGAGGGCCCAGCCCATTGTGGGTGGAGCCATCCCTGGGCTGCTGATCCTGGGTCTATAAGAAAGCAGGCTGAGTAAGCCAGGAGGAGTGCTCCTCCATGGTCTCTGCATCAGCTCCTGCCTCCAGGTACCTGTCCTGACTTCCTTCGATGACGAACAGCGATATGGAAGTGTAAGCCAAATAGACCCTTTCTTCCCCAACTTTCTTTTTGGTCATGGTGTTTCGTCGAAGCAATAGAAACCCTGACTAAGACAATTTGCTACTTACTGCTCAGGGCCAGCCTTGCTTCTGCCACACTAATTAGAACTTCCTCCGCCCCCAGAACAAAACAACCAAGGTGAAAACCTTGCCATGGTAGGTTTCCCTACAGGTGAAACCAATCAAGAAGCATGACATCTGGCATAAGCCTGTGGTTGATCTAGAGCCACCATGTGTTCAGATGTTAATTGCTCCCTGCCCTCCCACTCTTAACCGTTCTACCAGCAAACCCTCTCGTATGCCAAGCGATGCTGGGTAAACCTTGCCTCCGAAATGATCCTGGATGCCCTAAATAAAGTTGCCTTCATACCTGGGCCGGGCAGAAGCTAAGGTTCTCTGGCTTGGCGGACAGAGGGTTATGGGAGGGGGAAGAGGCAGAGGAGAGGTGTGCAAGAGGAGAGAACGAGGGGTCAGGAGTCACCGTGGATGAGCGCCAACAGGAGCCACATGGCTGGGAGGACCTTGTTCCGAGGACCGTGATGGAGAGAAGCAGCGCAGATGAAAAGAATGTGCGAGTATTTATGGAGACGATGGGTGGGAAGTAGCGCAGAGAGGAATGACTGAGACAAGTGGCGTGAGGCGTGGGGCTGGGAGGTGAAGACGGCCTGAGGGGTTAGTTTCTGCCAGCTTCCAGGGTCCAGGCATGTTAAAAATCTAACAAGGGTCTGTGTCTTTTATTGCTGTGAGAGAGGGCTGAGTAACTGCTGCAATACTCACGTGTATTAACAGCAAACATTAATAGCCACTTTACACAACATCAGCTGTCAGATGGGCTTCAAAGAGAGCGCCCAAGGGGGGCATACTCAGGAGCTCCGGGCATACCCACTTCCTCCTCCTCCTCCTCTTCTTTTTGACACAAGGTCATGGAGTCCAGGTAAACTTTCCACTCTTGGCAAATGCCCTTTTGCTCCTAATGCTTCCTTATTTTCTTCTGCCTGGCACATGTCCTGATGTCTGGAACCATACCACAGGGTTTTGCTGTGTAGCCCTGGATGTCTTGGAGCTCACTCTGTAGACCAGGCTGGCCTCAAAATCATAGAGATCCACCTGCCTCTGCCTCCCAAGTGCTGGGATTCAAGGTGTGCACCCCCACCCCTGGTGCAGCCATCTTGTACCACACAGAAAAAATAAAACAAAACAAACTTATTGAGAGGTCAATCTTATCACCCTTTAACCGATGACCTAATAGCAACATTGTCTGGTCCCCCACCTCGTTCTACGGGAATTTAATACTGTCTTGGTAACCCCATTGGCCCCACGACACACAGCCCAGACCCAGCTCTGTTTCTCTCAGCTTCTGTCCTTCTTTTCTTCCTTCACTGTTTCCTAAGTGATTCAGTAGGGCCTGACGGTTCCCACGATGACTCCAGATCTCTCTGTCTGGCCCAGGTTTCTCTTCACAGCACCAGAACAACTACATGGTTACCTGCCCAGAAGGCGGGTAACAGAAACACCTCTGTTATAAAATTAATAACGATCAATATTGATCCATATATTTATTAAGACATATATATAAGATAAATTAATTATTCTATTAATATTAATTAGTCCTGGTTATTAATATGGTGGCAGTTGTTCCTTAACTTAGAAGACACAGAGACTTTATTATAAGCCTTAAACCTCTTGGCCTGGGCAGATCCTAATCCCCTAAACTATCTTGCCTCTGTCCCAGCCAAATTCCCCATAAGTACTTGCACATGTTCCGTTTGTGTTAATTCTGCTTCATCATGCCAGTCCTCAGAGCAAGCTGCTCTAGGCCGCGTCTCTGGGTCACCCCATGGCGACCTGCTCCTTTCTTCCTCTTTCCTCTCTCCCTCCCTGCCGACCTTCTGCGAGCTCAAGTCTGGGAACCTCAGTCTGTCTCTCCTGCCCCACCCAGGCTGTAGGCCATTTTATTGGCCAGTCAGGGATGATTTGGGAGGCGAGGTTCACACAAGCCGATTTTGGATACACCTGAATGCACAGTAGTTCCAGATCAACCCGATACACCTCCTCGCTAAGAAAAACCGCTGAGGCACCCCTCTGCACTGCTTTCTGGCAGCACTGCCCTGGTTCCGGGGCTACAGACCCTCGCATATAAAGCACGCCCCCCCCCCCAAGTCCCATGAATCTCTTCTCAAAGACTCCAACTTGCTCCCATTCCTGCAGCCCCACCCTCCTGCACAAACCCCCAGGGTCTCCTGCCCAGGCCTCCCAACCATTTTCCCCAACCCCCACCTACCTTCCAAATTGTGCTGAGCCAGCTTCTTAAAAGCCAAATCTAATATATTAGCTACATATAGAAATAATACATAAATATATGCATGTAGTATATAAAATATAACTTTCCTTAAAATGCTTCACCGGCTCCGTGTTCCCATAAGAGAGGCATTGTCACTCTGTGGAATGACTGAATCCTGCATATCTTGTCAGTGCCCTTCACCTGCGCTTCCCAAACTTGCCGACTCCCCTCTGTTTCCTTGCCCCGTTGTTCTCTGTGCCCTCTCTATGGCAATTACGGACCCAATCTGAGATCTCGTCTTTCCGTACCCTGGCTGGAACTCTACGTAGACTAGGCTGGCCTTGAACTCACCTCTGCCTGCCGAGTGCTGGGACTGAAGGCACATGCCACTACACCTGGCCTTGTCCTCACTCACAGTGGCGCGTTCATCTGTCCAGTTGCTCTGGTATTAGCACCTGCTTCTTTGGGATTCCAACACAGACTGATGGCCAGCACTAGGATTCCTCCAGGACTCCAGCACCTGACTGGGACTGCTCAGACCTCCAAGCTCATGGACGGCGCAACTACCGGGTTCTTGGTCTGTCCATCAGGAGTTAGCTGATGGGACCACAGCCTCCAGCCACTCTAATAAAACCCCTTTAATATACATATATGTATTCATTCTATCAGTTCTGTTCCTTTAGAGTACTCCTGCTAATACAATATGCAAGGTGTTGGGAGTCGCTTTTATTTTTAGTTTTTGTGTGTGTTTGAAATAAAGTCTCACTATGTTGCGCCAGGATAGTCTCAAACTAACAGCAATCCTCCTGCCCCAACCTCGGGAACTTACTGAGATTAAAGGTGTGCATTACCATGCTTGGCCTCTTTTTTGTTTTGTTCTGTTTATGTTCTTTGAGGCAGGGTTTCTCTGTGTAGCCTTGGCTGTCTTGGCACTCACTCTGTTGACCAGTTTGGCCTTGAACTCACAGAAATCTGCCTGCCTCTGCCTCCCAAGTGCTGGGAATAAAGGCGTGCACCACCACCGCCCAGCTTATGCCTAACCTCTTTTTCTTACCTTATTACAATTTACATTTTAGGATCATGGAATTTGCTAGGTAGTGGTGGCACACGCCTTTAATCCTGACTCTCAAGAGGCAGAGGCAGAGACAGTTGGATCTCTGTGAGTTTAAGGCTGGCCTGGTATACACAGAGAAACCCTGTCTCGAAACAAAAACAAAACACACACACACACCACACACACACAAACCCAAAAATAAACACAGACATACAAAACAAAGATCATGGGATTTTAGAGTCTACCTTCCCCCATTTTTAGGAGAGTAAATCATGACAGCACTTACTCAGGATATGTTCTAGGTGGAACACAGCTAGACCCTGATTCTAGATTCCATCCTCTTCATCTGTTTTGAAGACCTAGACCATCCTCCATCTCACAAAGGAGGTCCCTGCTTCCCACACGAGAAGAGAGCAAAGTGAGTCCCAACAGCCCTTATCCTCCTATTTGGCCCCACCAAAGGCAAGATGACAAGACAAGGGAAAAGGGAAAAATAAAGTCCATGGTTCCGTGGGCTTGGGGACTAGGACAGCCCCTCCCCTCTGCTCCCACCGCAGTGGCCACTCACCCTCTGGGTGACAACTCGATGGCCCTCCTGCATGTGGACTGCCAGGTCGGGCAGCCTGCTGCTGCCAAGGTCATGCTTTGGGGCTTGAGGTGGGCACAGGATGCCAAGGCTGTGGAGGTGCAGCTCATGGCTGCTCCCCTGGTGCCTGTGGCTGCAGATAAGGCACTTGAGGTCCTCACAACTCATCAGGCTCACGACCAGCCTGTGATGGGACTTGCTCTCAAAGGCAAAGGCATCTCTAAGATGCCATCTTCTTCCCGTTACTCTTCTTCCATTACTTCTTGTCTAGTTTCCCTCCCTCTCTCCTTTGCCTCTTTCCTTCCTTCCTTCCTTTTCCTTGCTCAGTTTTTTCTTTTTGAGACAGGCTTTCTCTGTGTAGTCTTGGCTGTCCTGGACTCACTTTGTAGGCCAGGCTGGCCTCAAACTCACAGAGATCCCCCTGCCTCTGCCTCGCTGAGTGCTGGGATTACAGGTGTGTGCCACCGTGCCCAGCTACCTTGTTCAGATTCTTACAATTATACATCTTACAAGTATTTCTCACCTGAGCCTGAGAGGACTTAATCGCAAAGAGCCAGCCAGTTCCAATCAGAGTCCTGGAGCCCAGCTAGTCCCCATTGAGGTCTCGTAGCCACAGTAGA
Organism: Psammomys obesus; assembly: GCF_907164565.1. NCBI lineage: Eukaryota > Metazoa > Chordata > Mammalia > Rodentia > Muridae > Psammomys > Psammomys obesus. The sequence continues at coordinate 6,582,463 of NW_026596120.1, forward strand.
AATTTTCCTTTCTGGCTTTGAAAGGGGCCTGCGAGGTCCCCTCGGGGTTGCTGCCACTTTGTGAAGGCGGTGACCTTGGCACACTGGAATTCTCTGCAGAATAAACACTCTTTGTTTTTGCATACCATCTGAGTCTGGGGTCTTTCTTCGGCGATTCACGAACCCTAACACATCCAAAGACCTAAAAGAAGAGAAAGAAGTGGTGAGGAAGAAGTAAAAGTAGATGGCACAAGAGAGAGGAAGAGAAAGAAAAGTGTGTGGAAATCAGTGTAGAAGAAAAACTGCTTGCTTAACTATAACTGGAATAGAAAAGGAAAGGGCCGGAGGTGGAGGGCTTACCTTGATCTTGGTTGGACAGCTCTGATAAGAGGTCAGTCCCTTGATGGGTTTATAATTTAACACCCTTGGTAGGAAGTGTTAGTTATGCTTTGGGTTTTTGTTTTATTTTATTTTTTGTCAACTCGACACAAACTAGTTATCTGGGAAGAGGCACCTCAACTGAGAAAATACTTCCATCAGATTGCCTATAGACAAGTCAATAGGGCATTTTCTTGAACAATATCGGAGGCCTTAGGCTACTGGGGACAGTGACACACTGGACAGATGGTAAGAAAGAAGGCTGAGCAAGCCATGGATAGCGAGCCAGCAAGCAATGTGTCCCCATGGTCCCTGCCTCCATGTTCCTGGCTTCAGTTCTTGCCATGGATTCCTTTCCCAGTTAACTACAACTGTAAGCTGAAATAAACTCTTTCCTCAATTGGGCCTGCTCAGAGGAGTAGGACATGGAAGGCTATCCAGCTGCTGCTCCTCCTCTTCCTCCTCCTCCCCTCTTCCTCCTTTCTCCTGCCCTGTCTCCTTCCTCCTCTCCTTCCTCACCCCCTCCCCCTCTCCTCTGCTTCATCCTTTCCCTTCTCCCTCTTCTAAACTGTCATCCCTTTACTTCCTGACTTCCTTGAGCAGCTCTACTCTAGTACATCCTCTCCGTGACACTCTTGCCTTATGCAGGCCAGCTCTTCAAGATGTGTATATTCTTAGAGAGGCGTCCTGCTCACACCATCACCGAGAAAATTAACCAGAAAGGACTTCCATCCATTCTATGTCATTGCCCTAAGTGTCAAGGACATGTGAAGTCCTCATTCTGTTTGTCTCTTGTGCCATCCTTGGAACCAATAAGTAGATAAGCGGTTTGGGGGCTTGGTGGTTTCTCCCTCAGCCTGCTATTCGGGGACATTTACCTGTCCCCAGCCACCTTTCCCCAGCACACTGTCTAACTCAGATCACCTCCCAAGAGTTTCCACTGCAGACCCTTGTCATACAAGAGATTGGCCAGGAAGTCTTCAAATCATGGCATGGACCTTGACCAGGGCATTAGAACCTGTCCCTTTACCTGGGGGCTCCCTGTCCACAGCCTGGGAAATGTAGCTCTAGGCCCTGCAGGTGGGCAGAGAAGGGAGCGGCACGTCCAGCTTCCCATATGGGTCCACCGTGGCCATGTACCAGCTGGCCTGGGTGCTGCCTGAGTTTAAGTAACATGCAGGGACTGGCTCTGGTCTGCGACTGGGACCCATCAAGACAGATGAAGAGGTTTCCAGTGAAAAGCTTGGCTCCTGTGGATGGCCAGGCAGCCCTGCATCCGAGCAGCATGCAGACACCCTCCGTCTAAAGCTGGGTTGGGCCTGAGGACAAGGTGACCCGGCACACCTTCCATTAAAACAAAACAGAGAGGGTCATCCCGACCCTAACCAGTAAGGGATATAAGCAGAAAAGGCCAAATTCTTAAAACAGAGGGACAAGGGAGTCAGCTTGGAGTGTGGGCTCTGAATGACGCAGGAATTTTCCATGACCCTAAAGACAGGAAACAGGCCACCCTACAGCACGTGGTCTGGCTGTTCCAAGAACACAATCTAACAAATGAACTGTGGGCGCCAAGGAGCCTGTGGGACACCGGAGCGGTGACCTTCCAGCGGGCTGGTCCACATCCTTGCCTCCAAAAGCAAGGCTGGAGGACAGAGAAGACTCTCAGGCCGGAGTGCACAGGGCCCGGGAGCTCACAAAGGCTAGAAATTGTTTTAGAAGATCAGGCTAAGCACTTCTGCTCCAAAAATAACAACTGTGTTCTGAAGGAAAGAATATTCAAGCCTTTACATATCAAGGCTAAAGCAGCTTAAAAACAAAGTCCTTCAGTGTGAAGGCACAGTGGAGAGAGAGAGACAGATTTTTTTTTTCCCCAAACAAACAGCCTCTCTCACACTGTCAAACATTGTTGTGACTGCCTGTCAGCCCCTGACTATTTCCCAGAGCAGGTACAGCTCAGAAAATTATGTAATGAACTTGTGGCAGCCCTTTGGCTAAGCCCGCTGAGCTGCAGACCTGTGCCACGGACACAGGTAACAGGCACCAGGAGCCATTTGCTCAGCACCCTGGCATCGGTTCTGACACCCACAGGAGGGACAGAACTTTGTTGTTTTCTTTCTTTCTTTGTATAATAGGGTTTTAGCTGGGCAGTGCTGTCGCACACCTTTGATCCCAGCACTCAGGAGGCAGGGGCAGGCAGATCTCTGTGAGTTTGAGGCCAGCCTGGTCTACAGAGTAAGTTCAGGACAGCCAATGCCACACAGAAAAATCCTGTCTTGAAAAATCAAAATTAAATAATAAAATAGGATTTTTAAAAGTGTGTGTGTGTGTGTGTGTGTGTGTGTGTGTGTGCGCGCGCGCGCGCGCAGGTATCACAGAGTCCAGAAGAGGGCACTGGATCCCCTGAAGCTGGAGTTACAGGTTGCTGGAAGCTGAACGTGGGTCCTCTGGATGAGCAGCAAGTGTGCTCTTGACCACTGAGCATCTCTCCAGCTCTGCTTGGTTATTAATCTATTATCCCAGATCCGTAGTAGTGAAAAATCAGTATGAGAATCTCTTCCCCTGAGGAAATGCTCTTTCCCACGATTCTTAGGAATGCAACAGCAACTCCCATAGGGCAGAACTTTGAGTAAAAAGTAGCTCTGACACCACGCAGACATCTGATGCTATCGTCAGTGCAGAGTACCTCACTGATGACGGTTTGTGCTGTGGGCTGCTCCAGATCCTTTAAATCTGAGTCATTTAATCTAGCACTGTCCTTGGATGCCGTGTTGTCAATTGTTGGGTAGCAGTTTCCTCTGACTAAAACCTATCTTAGAGGCATAGGATGTAAAAGGGAGTTTAAACAAGGGGGTGTTATAGGGCAGGAGGTTCTCAGGAAGGCGAGGCAACAGAACGTTCTGAGAAGCGAAACACTCCATACAGCAGGGAGGAAGCTCAGGAAGTACATGACTACAAAAGGCCTCTTGCTCAGACAAGACAAGTTGCTTAGAAGAGGCTCAGACCAACTGAGCCACTGGAAAGGCCACTCTCCCACCCCTCGAGTGGCCTGCAGCCTGTGCAGTGTGCTCCAGGTTGTGTGCTCCAGGTTCCCAGCTTCTGTGAGCGGTCCCCCAGGCTGGGGTAGGCTTTGCTGACACAGCTGCCTTTGGGTGGTATGGGGAAGCATGTACGTGCCACAGAGGGTGTACGCAGGTCAGAGGACTTCTCTCCTTCCACCTTTGTAGAGGTTCTGGAGATCAGACGCAGTGATAAGGCTTCCATGGCAAATGCCTTTACCCACCCAGACCTCTCACCTGCCTCGGAGTATGTTACTCTAAGGTTTAAAAAATGTGTGTGTGTGTGTGTGTGTATGCGTCTTCATGTGTGTGACCCTTCACCAAGCCAGGATGTCCTGGGAAAAGGTTCAGTTCATCAGGTTGGGCTCCCTGCGAGACATCCAGGTGGGGATGCTGAGTGGGGAGTTGGACGGGAGGAGAGCCCGGAGAGACAGACAGTACGTGGTCTCAGTGGCCTGAGTGGTAACTGCTGCGGGTACTGAAGCATCCATCCAAGGAGAAACTACGGAGAGGCAGAGACAGGAGCTGAGCCTTTAGAATCATCCACATTTAACAGTCAGGGAGAGGAGGACCAGCCAGTAAAGGAACGGCCAGAAACAACATCAAAGCTAAGGCGGTGATGGTCAACTCCTGGAACTCGGCTTGGATGTTGGAAAGCAGAGGGCAGAGGGATGTCAGCAACACTGTGGGGTCCTGGGATACAACTCTCCTCCCTTTGGGACAGGGTGTCACTCTGTAGCTCTGGCTGTCCTAGAATTCACTGTGTAGCCCAGATTGGCCTTGCAGAGATCCCCCTGCCTCTGCCTCTGAAGTGGTGGGACCAAAGACCTGCACGCCTACATCATCCAGGCTTGAAGGTAAGACTTTCAGCAAAGGCAGGTGGACCAGAGAAGAGCTGCAGCGGTTCCAGACCCTTGCCAGTGAGGGAGCGGGTAGAAGAGGGGTGGGGGAAGGGAGAAAAACAGGTGGTGCCTCCTTAAGCATGCTGAAAGCTGGTATCTGAACAGGGGAACAAAGCCGAATAAGAAACATCGCTCAAGGTTTCTGGGAAGTTGGCAGGGGACCTTGGAAACCCAGGGGGGACTCCTCTGCAGTCACAAGGAGAGAAGAGTAGGGGGTCTGACCGTTTGATGACTGGGAACTCAATTATATAAAAACCAAGATACAGCGAGCTTAAAAGCTATTATAGAGGCAGGCACCAAGTGTAATGAGGGAGAGCGCAATTATCGCTCCGGTGTGCAAGGAATGTCAGTTTAAAGCCAAGCATTTTCCTGTTAACGGCAAGCATTCCCTGACGAGCACACGCTTGCTTGTTAAATGCCCTAGCATGGACCCAGTCTGAGGTCTGACTGCATGTGACAAGAACGGAGACCAGACAAAAAAATTAGCCTTAGACTTGGACTACTGCATCTCACTTTCCAAACCGGGCTCCTTTCACAGTGCACCCTCCATGGCAGAGAGCAGCTTAAGGCTGAGCAGTCTGACAGTGAGAACAGAGCTGAGGTTGCGTTGACAAACAGTGTGGCAAGCTGGCGCCCATGAAAACGGCAGAGGTTTCATTGGAGGCCTCAAGGTACAAAGGTATCAGCCGAGGCTCTGACCCCTCCCGTCAATAGAGACAGTCATATGTGACTAAAGAAAAAGCTCTTTCTACGAAAAGTCTGGCCTGCTTCGAAGTTCATACAAGAGTGAGAAATGGTGCTTTGAAGCAACCTCACATAGAAATCTCATGTGTTCTCTGAGGCAAGGGCGAATCTGTAACCCTGCTCAGTTTATTTCTACCATAAGTTACATTTGAAACATAAATGTTGGCCTCTAGGATCTACAGTCTAGCATAACACAAACATCGTCCTTCCTGAAAGAGGCTTCAATTTTTAAAAATAATAATAAGTTTTTTATTATTACTGGGTTTAAAACAAGGTTTCTCTGTGTAGCCTTGGCTGTCCTGGACCTTACTCTGTAGACCAGTTTGGTCTCGAATTCAGTCTGTTGCATCTGACCAAGATCTATTGGATCTCGATTAGGGAGCTGCTTGCCTCTGCCTCCTGAGTTCTGGGATTAAAGGCTTGCACCTCCACCTCTGGCTCAGGGCTTTAATTATTTAAACAATGACCACATACTCATAAACTAAGAGTGTGCTTTATTGTCTGTCTGTCTGTCTATCTATCTATCTATCTATCTATCTATCTATCTATCTATCTATCTATCTATCTACTTGAGGCAAGTTCTCTCTACATAGCCCTGGCTGTCCTTGAACTCACTATGTATACCAGGCTGGTGTTAAACTCACAGAGATCAGCCTGCCTGGTGCCAGGATTAAAGGCATGGATCACGATGTCTACCCGGGAGTGTGCTTCCTATTAAAAAGCCACAAAAGCTGAGAGAAACTGGGTGCGGTAGCACACACCTTAATCTCAGCACTCGGGAGGCAGAGGCAGGCAGGCAGGCAGACCTCTATGAGTTGAAGGCCAGTTACAGCTACATCAGGAGGCTTTGTCTAAAGAATAAAGTAAATAATAAAAGCTGAGAGAGTGGTTGGTATACTGGAAGGAAAGGACACAAGCATCCTGACTTATTCCTATAATGACAGGGGTAAGTTATGGGGTCTAAAATGAATCATGTATATTCACACAGTGAGTTCTTAGTTCTGTTACCACTTTGAAAGGAAAGTGATTAGAAGAAACTAAACACTGTTACGTTAGCAAATGAAGAGCTAAATCAATTCCACGAGACCCATATTTCATCTGTGGGGAAATCCATGGGAACTGTGTAGGAAAAAGCTTTGTGGTTACAAGAATGAGGCAAGGGGACCAGAGTTCAGTTTATTTTTAGTAGAATATAAAACACTTTGTCTCCTGGAACAGAGGCATGGGAAGGGTTTGCTATAAATTTTAGAAGTCAAGCTTTGCAAAGTCTCCCTCCCCTCCAATCCAATGGAAAATTAAAATGTTTGAGAGTTGCAAGAATAAAGGTATTATAAAGTGAAAAGCTAAAGCATTTGAACCGCAGGGCTGAGGGAGGAGCGATGTTAAGACATATGTTAAACCCAAGCTTCATAAGCAAAGTAAGCACAGCATCTTTATGTCCATAGGCAGAGGCCAGGACAGAAATGAGAAGAAATGAGTGATGTGGGTATCATGTAGCAGCCAAAGCCCACGCGTGTTCCATCACTTTTCCTGGGGCACGTGAACAAACATCCATTTACTACAAGGGTTATTAGGACAGATCATGGGACCCAGCTTGGGAAGCTGCTGTGATTATTGGGCTTTTCGGACTATGAGAGAGAAGCTGCCTATGGGAGAATGGGTGACACCCAGACAGATGAAGAACCAGGATTCCCACCCATCACGGGCGGTTCCTTACAGCATATACAGCGTGGATCCTTCAGTTCTGTGTCTTATGTGCTGTCTTCCAGGTGCTCCCAAGACGCAAGAGGTAGTGCAGGGTGGAATCTCTGTGGTCCTTGTCGATCCTCCTAACGCCTCCATCCCCAGATGAACCACTAGGAAGTGTTAACAGCCCATCACCCCGCCAACCACCAGCTGGCCCTGTCATCTGCTTATTTCCTTGTTACCACCACTGGACCAAAGTTATCTCTGGTCCATTGTTGCTGACGGTGTGGTCATGTCAGATGCCTACCAGACAGCTTCACTTCATTAATCTCCTGCATGCTCTTCACTTATCTATTGAGTCTCCACATTCATCTCACAAAAAATGTACACGACTGTATACATATATGTGCTTTGATTGGGCAACTGTTTGCCTACAGTGAAGCCATATCTGGTCCTTCGTGGGCTCACTCACGGCTGCTTGCAGCCTGTAGGTGCGTGTCTGCAGCTCAGCAGGCTGACTTCGGTGGTCTTTCCTCCCAGGCATCCTAAAATCACAATGGTCTTCCAAAAGGACCAAGACAGAACTAGGAATGTCCTGACCGTTAAACCAGGGTGTGGCTGCCATACCCTGCCCTCCACCCAGGGGTCAGGCTTCTCTCCCAGAGGCTCTACATCTATAGTCCAGACATCTTGGTCTCTTTGGTCCCTTTTCCACCCTGTGCCCCCTTTCCCCTGTTCCTGCTCCCTGCCCCAGTGTGCTCCCCTTCCCTCAATGCTCCCAATAAACCTGCACTTATACAATATAGCTGGGTCTCTCCATTGGCTCATTCTGTTTTATTTAATCAATCACTGAGAATCCTCCCAACTACTCCGGGTTCTGGAGCATCACAACCTCTTGGTCAGGACAAAACCATTTTAGATTAATAAGAGTAGCTACAAAGTGTTGGAGCCACACTGCAGATGGTCAGTGCTGGGTGGGAAAAGAAAACAAGTCAGGGAGATTCTGGGGGCATGAATCTATCTATCTATCTATCTATCTATCTATCTATCTATCTATCTATCTATCTATCTATCTAT
>NW_026596120.1:6590294-6618130 GCF_907164565.1 Psammomys obesus
TATCTATCTATCTATCTATCTATCTATCTATCTATCTATCTATCTATGAATGATAGCATTTCAGTGTGTGACCCAACAGTGGGAGTACAGTGGACTTGGGAGGAGCCCAGCATTCCTAGGATTTGTTGGGATGATTGTATACCATCACTCGACCTTAGTTATGGATCCACAGAAACCCAGCACTACAGAATCAGGGCTGTTTTAAGTAGAAGACTGAGAACTGGGGTGGGGACGGGGACCGTGTTATTTTGCATTGCTAACGAGGCTGCATTTACAGCTATCTAGGAGACACAGGGAATGCCCGTGAAGGTGTTTTTAAGAGGGTTTAACGGAGAAGGGAACACTGGCCCTGACTGTGGAGCAGTGATAGCGGACCGCTCTCTGATCCCTGCCAGTGGAGACAAGGTGGCCAGCTGCCCCATGCTCCTGCCGCCATGCCACACTCTCCCTTCAAGCAGTGAGCCCAAACCATCCTTTCTTAAAGCCAACCAACACAAAGAAAAGCTAAGGGTGGAGGCTACAGCTGAGTGCTAGAGAGCTCACCAACTTACACGAGGCTCTGCCTGCCCCTTAGTCCCCCAGCACTTCACTCGGGGGGGCATAGTGCCTCACACCTGTACCCCAGCACTTGGGAGGCCGACAGAGGACACAGTCTGAGTGACAGAATGAGACTGTCCAAATAAATAAACTTAAAACCCCAAGAGTCAAAGACGCTCTAAGCCTGTTGTTAGAGAGGCCAGGCTGCACCAACACTTGTCTCACTTAAGTCCCTGAGACACATTCCCAAAGTCATAAGGCATGAATAAAATATTTCCCCCTAAGAAACACCTCTTCCACCTCTTATTTCTTGTCCAATTTGATAAGCCTCTGAAAGTGCAGAGCTTCTAATGAACTCCGAGGATTGACTCCGCGGGGGACCAGAACAAGATGAGAAATGCAATTATCTTGATTCAAGTGCTTCCCTGAAGAGCTAAGCGTTAGGACAAATGGAACGCCATTAGCGGTTTCCCGTACTTGCCACTTTGCTGATGACCGGCTTAAGCAAGCCACGTCTAAGTTTAAAAGCATTCTGGTTTACTGCTTTTTTTTTTTTTTTCCTGGTCTGAGGAATTGAACCTATTTACTTGCTGGACAAGTGCTCTGTTGCTGAGCTCCACACCCAGCCCTTCAAGTCTATTTCCTGTAGAGCAAAATGCAGACTTTTAAGCGTGCAGGGCATTGTGTTTGGGCAAGTGTATACACTCACGGAACTGTCACCCTGAAGAAGACAGTGTTTCCAGTACATGCCAAATGCTTTTCTGCGGTCTGTTGGCTTTTGCTTATCTGTTAATTGCTCTCCCTGCTCCTAGATTTACCTCTACTTTACACCATTCTTTGTCATTTGTGCTGTTTCTAGTTTGGGGCTTGTTCTAGTCAGCAGCCCACGCTAACTTGGACAGGGCTATTATTAATATAAACACGAAACAACAGCTCTCAGTGTTCCCTTCAAAGTCTTGGTGTGGTCACAAGTTTTCACTGCTTTCTGGCAGATACCTGTGGATAGAATTGCTGGGTCGCAGAGTACATGTGGACTGAGCCATGTGTTTCTTGCATTATTGCATATGTGTAGATTCCTGGCACAGCGTACATGCAGAAGTTAGAGGGCAGATAACGGGATTTTGCTCTCTTCTCTCATGTGCGTCCTGAGGAATGAACTCAGGTTGTCAGGTCTGGCAGCAAGTGCCCTTTCCTGCTGATCTAGCTCACCAATCCCTACAGCAAACATTTCAAAAATACTGCCCCACAGTTTTCAAAGTGACCATTATACTTTCCTTGTACAGCTAGGCTGTTACCAGTCTTCTAAGCTTGAGCTCGTGTGTGTGTGTGTGTGTGTGTGTGTGTGTGTGTGTGTGTGTGCGCGCGCGCGCACACGCTGGTGTTGTGGGCCTGCTGTTATTTCATTGTGATTTTAAAGATTTATTTTTATTACTTATTTTTAAGTGTTTTTTGCCTTGCATGTGCATGCAGTGCCCTTGATGGCCAGAGGAGGACATCAGAGCCCTTAGTACTGGAGTTACCCATAGTTGTTATAGACCATGTAACTTCAAGGAACTGAACAGGTTCCTATGGGAGTCGTAGGGGCCCTAGCCATTTCAATCTTACTTTCTGATGAGAAAATTTGGACACCTCTCCATGTTGCCTGTCTTTTTTATTTTATTTTTAAAGAGAGGGTAAGCCATATGGGCATGGTAATGCATTTGGGGAAGCAGAGGCAGGTGGATCTCTGTGAGTCCAGGACAGCCAAGGCTACACAGAGAAATCCTATCTCAAAAAAACGGATGAGAGAGAGAGAGAGAGAGAGAGAGAGAGACCGAGACCAGATAAACACAGCAGATTTGGATCTTTCCAAATGTTTTAACAAATTTTAGGGCAATTATAGAAGTGATTATTTTACTTGTAGGAGGCTCCATGTGTTAGTTCAGTTTGAAGTTTCAAAAATAACTGTACTTTCAGGGCTGGAGAGATGCTTAGGAGATAAGAGCATAGAATGCTCTTCCAGGGGACCTAGGTTCAATTCCCAGCACCCACATGACAGTTCACAGCCATCTGTAACTCCAGTTGCAGGGAATCTGATGCCCTCTTCTGCCCTCCAAGGGAACCAGATATGTACATGGTACACAAACCATGCCTGTAGGCAAAACACATAAAAAGAAATTGACAAATAAGTTTTAAAGCTGTAGTTTTGAAACTCTGTATAAAATCAAGGTCTGGGAAAAGATCTAAAAGTAGTTATCACAACCCACATTATACATTTTTTGTTTCTTTTTTTCTTCTCAGAGACAGAGTTTTTCTGTGTAGGAGTCTTGGCTAGCCTGAAACTCACTTTCAAAGACCAGTCTGGCTTTGAACTCACAGAGAGCCACCTACCTCTGCCTCCTGAGTGCCACCACGCCCAGTTACATATTTCTTTAACATGGAGTTATCTTTTCAGGCATGACATTTTATTCAAGGCTTATCCAATTTTTTTTTAATCATAAGACATGTTCTAAAAATCTACTAAATTTCTTTCTTTACAAGTCAGTATATTCAGAACATAAAGACACTGTTTCAGAGAAAAATGATCTCTAGGTTCTTTCCTGATTCTGAGTCAATGATAAAAAAGTCCTCATGGCAGCACCAATGAAGCATTAGTTAGTGAGCGTTTTGTGTTTTGTTGTCTGTGGCACTGGGAACCTCGCTCGGCACCAGTGTGCTAGAGAAGTGCTCTACCATTGAGCCACATAACCCTAACTTAATTAATGCTCACTATGGCGGTTAAGACAGCTCATTCACCCAGCATCCATTCCCAGTTGCCTTCCCTTTTTATCCCCACTCCCACCCCTCTATGCTCTGTGTTTCCCTCTGTCTAGGAAACTTAAAAAACAAACAAACAAACAAACAAACAAACCCAAACCTCCATCTCTGGAACCAGGTGTGGTTGTGGACATCTGTAATCCCAATAATTGGGAGGGCAGGAGGATTGGAAGTTCAAGGTCATCTTTGAGGACACAGTGATTTCCAGGTCATCCTGGGCTTCAAGAAATATTGTCTCAAACAAACAAATAAACCCCACCAAACAACAAGAAAACAAAACTCCAAAAAGCACAGGGCTGAGGGCTCCGCAGGTAAAAGCACTTGCCATCCAAGCCTGCTGACCCGAGTTCCAGCCCAGAGCCTGGGTCAGGTGGGAGCATCTGCAGTGCCAGCAGACAGGGACAAGAAGCTAGCCTGGAGCAGCCAGCATGGCAGAAACACAAAGCCTGCCTTAATAATAAGGTGGAAGGTGAAAACCAGCTCCAGAAAGATGTCCTGGGACCTCTACATGCTTTCTGTGGCACGATCACACCCAATCTCACTCACATAAAAACAACAAACAAACCAGTGTGTGTGTGCCTGTGTATGTGTGTGTGTGTGCATGTGTGTGAGCGAAAGAGCAGACACGTGCCTGTGCAAGTGTGAGTACATGTGCCTGCAGAGGCCAGAGGGGTCAGAGTCTCCCTGGAGCTGGAGTCCAGGTGGTTGTGAGTCACTTAACATGGGTGCTGGGAATTGAACTCTGGTCCTCTGAAAGAGCACTACATGATCTTAGGGACCAAGATATCTCTCCAGCCAATGAAAATTATTATTGTTACTGTTATAATTATTATTATTTTGAGACAGGGTCTTTCTATGTAGTCCTGGCTGCCCTGGAACTTGCTATATAGACCAGGCTGGCCTTGAACTCACCAAGATCCTCCTGCTTCTGCCTCCCAAGTGCTAGAATTAAAGGCGTGCACCATCATACCTGGCTAAAAATTGATTTTAACAAAACAAGACCTCTATTTCTCCTTTTCCTCTACATCTCAAAGCAGCAGCGTGACATAGTTATGGCCAATCGGGTAGATTCAAGATGCTAAAGGAGGCTCCCACCCAAAGTCAAAGTCTGGACCAAGAAAAACACTCCTCATGCCCCTGTTTCCCCCAAGATGGAGAACACAGGAATGGTGTCACCTGAGGGCCAGGAAACAGGATCAGAGAATAAGGCCTCATGCTGACCATGCCACGAGCAGGAAGCTGGGAGCCTGGCTCAGGATGGCACTGCTGACCTGCTGGGCCAAATCTGGACTTTCTATCCAGGACTCCTCATTGTGTGGTATAATAAAGCCGCATCTGTGGTGGCGGAGTCGGTTTTCTGAGATTTGCTGCCAAGCGTGTGTCAGCTGATTCACCCGTGTTTGAGTGATGCCGTGATGTCAGCTGCTTCCCTCTTTTCTCAGCCTGCTTCACTCAATACTGATTGAAAGGAGCTCTTGAGACAATCACACTTTAACATGGGTAGAAAGGGTTTAGCCTTTCAGTGAGTTATATTAGGAACCGAATTAAAAAAATAACCTGCCTCAATATTATTTTAGCATTTATGGATAATGCACCAGATATTTTAACTAATTAGTTAGTTGTGAGGTAGGGCCTTGCTATGTAGCCTGGCTGGCCTGAAACTTAGTATGTGGACTAAGCTGGCCTTGAATTTCTGACAATCCTCCTGCCTCGGTCCTGATCCCTTACTTCCTAAGATCATGCTTCTAGGAGGTGCCACTGACCCTCAGGAGGTGGGCCCTTTCTGTCTGCTTTTGATTGTTGTCTCTGTGCTGCTGCCATCTGGAGCCCTGGCCAGAAATCCAAAGCTAAGTGACTGTCCACTCTTAGGACTGTGAGCTAAACTTTTCCCTCTTAAATATTTTTTATTAGTGTGTGTACAGGCCACGGTGTGCATGCAGGGATGAGGGGACCACAACCCACCAGCATTGGCTCCTTCCATTCCACAGGGCTGGGTGGGGAGGTGGGCAGGGAAGGGGGACTCAACTCAGGTCACCTCGTGATGTCTTTACCCACTGAGCCATCCTGCTGGCCTGCATTTTCCTCCCTCCAAGTTAACTATCTCCTATACTTTATTCTAGCAGAAAGCTGATTAGTACAAGTGGCCTAGAACACACAAAAGCTTTGGCTAAAAGCTAAAAAACATGGCATGGAGCTCTGAGAGTACACCTACAAATGAGATCTGTGTGGCTTGTTGTTTTCGTTTTCCTATGTACCCTAAGATGGCCCTGATCTCAAGTTCCTGCTGCCTTAGCTCTACAGACCAAACTGAAATATCATGAACAAACTTCCAGACAGATTATCCTGGAGGCGTGTTCAAAGAAGGCTTCCTTGAGGCAATGCAGGCCAGTGCAGAGCCAGCCGTACTCGTCCCAGAGCCAGGCTGCCTGCACCCATACCAGACCTCCCGCCCCAGCTCTACCACCCCAGGGAGGGGCTGGCGCCTTGGTCTGCTCCAGCAAATGTTCTCTGGCTGAGTGATTCGACCACACTTTACCTTCTCACCATTCTGGAGACCGGCAAGTCTAGGGTCAGTGTGCGGGCAGGTGGGTCTCTGGTAAGGATCTGCTCTGTGGGCCACAAACGGCTTCAGTGACCTCGTGTGGCTGTCTGTGATGTGTACCAAGGCAAACATTTCCCCCTTCTTAAGACTCCCAACTACCCCAGTTCTAACCACCCTGGCTTAGAGCTCAGTGTGTGAATTCCATCCATACTGCAACCACCTGAAACTGTCGGGGCCCTTCATGTTCCTTTGTTTATTGGTTAATCTTTGTTTTGTGTGCCTGGCACATACATGGAGGTCGGGGTAGTCTGCAGGAATCAGTTTCTCCTTCTACTTTGCAGGTCCCAGGATGGCGCTCAGATTGCCATCGGCACACTTGGGAACAGGGGCCTAATATGCCGAGCCACCTCTCTGACCTCGTTTTGTTTTCTGAGACAGGGTTTCACTGTGTAGCCCAGGCTGCTCTGAAACTCAATCCTCTTGCCTCAGTGCTCAGCTGGCATCAGAAGCATCAGCCACCATGTTTGGTTTCAGTTCATATATATATAATATATTAACTACCCTAGTTAATATATAATTAATTAAATATATATATATATACACTATAGATATACTATAGATATTAGGTATAAAGTTTGTATGTGTAGCCACTGTCGCCAAACATGGTGGCTGATGCCTCTGACATACATGTTATGTATATTATATATCAGCTGTAGAAATAGTTGACTACAGAAAAGTGGTATGTGAGTTCAAAGGCATTCAAGTGTAGGCCAGAGCAACTCTGGCACCTGTCTGCCTGCATCTGGAAATGGTTTCTCATTGACCAGAACTTGGAGTTAAGAGTGAGGTAGACTGGCTGGCTATCAAATCCCCAGGGATTTGTGTCTGCCTCCAAAGCTCCAAGGCAAGTGTGTACAACCATGTGGGTTTGTTACATGGCTCTGGGGCTCAAATTCAGGTCCTTTTGCTTGCAAGGCAAGCACTTTACCAACTGAACCACGGCCCAGTTCTGAGAGGGCTTTATAAGGATCAAGTGAGTTGCTATGTAAAATTCCAGAGGAGAACCTGACCTCAAAGATGCCACACAGATCTGATAATGATTGGCTATATTTTAGCGAGTTTCTACCCCCCTCTACCACCCCTTTTGTTCCTACTTCACCTCTTCCTCCTCATTCTTTTATGCTTTTTGTTTGACTTGGTTTGGTTTTTGATTTTTCAAGACAGGATTTCTCTGTGTAGCTTTGGTTGTCCTGGAACTCACTTTGTAGAGCAGGCTGGCCTCAGAGATCTGCCTATCTCTGCCTCCTGAGTGCTGGGATTTTTTGTTTTGAGACATTACTCTGTAGCTCAGGCTAGCCTGGAACTATTTAATCCAGCCTGTCCTTAACTGGTAGCAACTCTCTCTCCTCAGTCTCCCAAGTGATGAGATTAAAGATGGGATTACCACCACACCTGGTTTAGGAAAAGGTTTTTAGAATACAAAAAGATGGTTGCTAATACTGTATACACGGTGAGCAAATGTGGTACCTCAGTTCCCAGACTGACACTCGGCAAACCTTACTTTTCAGTCTGTGTTTCCAAGGCAGCACTCCGTAACATAGCCTGTGGCCTCATAGGTAGTCGGTGTGCAACAAGTTAATGCGTTACTCTGAGTATCTGTCAGAGTAGAAAAGGCAGAGTGTAAGTCTTGGGCAGGTGAGATGAATCAAGTGTGCCCATGGCTCTCCCAGAGGACCTAAATTTGGCTTTCAGCACTGACACCCCTGGGATCTGACACCCTCCTCTGGCCTCTGCAGACACCTGTACTCAGGTGTACATATCCCCCCCCAGACACACATCACTAAAATGTTTTTTTTAAGGATGTCTCTGAATTTGCATAGCCATAGACATCAGCAGAGAAGGGGAATACACTCCCTAAGGCACCCAGTTGGTACTGAACAATCTTAAAATTTGTGAAACAACAGATGTCAATGTAAGTTACTGAAGGTCCTATGTAAACACCCGACTCGTTTTCCTGTAAGCAGATCTGGATGGGGGTGTGTGTGTGTGATTTCATAATCAGCAGTGGCTGGACTGTTGCTACCCTGGCTGCCTTGAGCAAGGGGCTGGTCGTCAACAGCCAGCTGGTCTACCTGCATGCCAGCACCCGCTGTCTGCACATGGTAGACATCCTGAGAAACTAGAGAATTACAGCTGATTGTTCTAACTCAGGGCTTAGCCTTACCCAGAGCCCTTTTAAAAAATGATTTATTTTTATGTACATTGGTTTCCTGTCTGCTTGTATGTGTGTGTGAGGGTGTCAGATCTCGTGGAGTTAGTTGTTAGCTGCCATGTGAGTCCTCTGGAAGGGTAGCCAGTGCTCTTAAAGGCTGAGCTGTCTCTCTAGCCCTATCAGGGCCTCTTAAAATTCAATTCCAGATGTTTTTGCTGTCACACACTTGGTGAAACTTAGCTGACCCTGCAACTACTCCTACCTAGGCCAGAGGGGTGGCCTAGCAGAGATGTGACTGGTGCAGACACAAACCTCCATTTGCACGTGAGCTGTGACTGACTGTGGAAGGTCCCTTTCTCTAGCTATAGCAGCTTGTCCAGCTCACTCAGTGAGGTGGCTGGAAGACCCAACCCTGTGTTGTCCTGCAGGTGCTATCTTTACTTCTATTAATAAAAAGTTGCTTCTCTCAACTGGTCTTTTCTTGTCTACTTCTGTAATATGGGCCAAGCTGATTACACACAGCAGCAGCAGAAGGCAGAGGTGATAGTAGCAGCAACAGCCAGACAGCTGGAGGGCACAGCCAGAGAGGGAAGGTGGAATTAGGGAAAACCAACCAGGCGAAGGACAAAAGTCCATTAAGAGCTGCTGAAAGGAAACTGCAGACAATGGGTAGAAGAGTTCCAGAAAGTTTCAGGCCTTCAGGGCAAAGGGCCACTTGACACCTCAGAGCTGTAATGATGGCTGCTGTCAAAGGCTTCAAAGGCTGGGCAATCTTATTATCTAGGCCCACTTGGAAGTGGCAATGCCAGCCTAGGGCTAAGGAATACCAACTTGGGCACACACTTGTAAACATCAGTAGAGGGCACCGGAGGCTGCTGCCATCATTGTCAAACACGGAGGGATACAAAAGCTGCAAATCCCAGCACCTGAACCATGGTTTCTACCCAGCAAGAACACCTCAGCCAGCAGAACGGCGGCACTCATGCTAGGATAAACTGGATGACCGTGCAGCACTTGGAAAGTGGAGCCAGGAGGGCAGAAAGCTCAAGGCCATCTCGGGCTACATAAGATTCCATCTCAATCAAAATAAAAAAGACAAAGACCCTACAAAGAAACTCTAAAACTAAACTTACTTTCTTCTATTTTCGGAGAGAGGGTTTCTCTGTGTACCCCTGGCTGTCCTAGAACTCCCTCTGTAGACCAGGCTGGTCTCAAACTCAAGAGATCTGCTTCTGCCTTGTGCACCACCAAACCTGGCCTCTAAACTTTCAATATTTACAAAGCCTTTTTTTTTTTTTTTTTTTTTCCAGACCAGAGTTTCCCTGTGTAGCCTTGGCTGTCCTGGACTCATTTTGTAGACCAGGTTGGACTTGAACTCAAACTCACAATGAGCTGCTTGCCTCTGCCTCCCGGAGGGCTGGGATTACAGCTGCATACTATCACACCCAGCTTACAGAACTTTTAAATATAAATCTGAAAATATTGTTAACTATTGGGAAGTAGTTAAGGCCTGGCTCTGTGTTACACCTGCATTGTTTACTTTCTCTTCTGCCTCATCTTCTGTTTTTTTTTTTTTTTTGTTTGTTTGTTTTTGATTGAGAACTCTTGGTGGGGGAGGGGATTACCCTATAATGGAACATACTTCCGCTAAAGCTTTCACAGATGTTAAAGTTGAACAGCTCTTACCAGCACCAGGCACTCCTTCATTTATCTATTTAATCCCTGTGATGTTTATACTGTCAACCTGACAGTTTCTAGAAACACCTTGGAGCCACAGTTTGGAACTTGCCTTCGAGGGAGTTTCTAGTTAGGGTTAATTGAGGTAGAAGGGCCAACCCTAACTGTGGCAGTACCACGCCATGTGCTGGCGCTCTTCCTGAACACAAAGCAGAAAGTAATCTGGGCAACGGCATTCATCTCTGCTTCCTGCTTCAGGCTGCCTCCTCTGACCAAAACAGACCCTTCCTTAAGCTGCCTAGTATTTAATCACGCCAAGGAGAAAAATAACAGTCCTAGATGCTCAATCCAGGGAGGCTGGAATGACTACCACAAACATGGAAACAGGTATTGAGAGGTGACATACCTAGCCAGTCAGTCCCCTGGGTAAGTCTCAGCCATTATCAATAATATCAAGTGACTGAAAAAGCTTGTCCCTAGGGGACATACCTTGCTGAACAAAACCTAGCCATGAGAGAAAGGGATGATGAAAGGGCAGTGTGATAGGTGTGGTGATATAGGGCTTCAAGGGAGGGGGGATCAAGAGTTTGGTGCTGGCTAAAGAGATGGCTCAGCGGTTAAGAGCACTGGCTGCTCTTCCAGAGGTCCTGAGTTTAACTCCCAGCAACTACATAGTGGCTCACAACCATCTATTATGAGATCTGGTGCTCTCTTCTGGTGTGTAGGTATACATGCAGGCAGAACACTGCCTACTAAATAAATAAATAAACAAATAAACAAATAAATAAATAAATAAATAAATAAATAAATAAATCTCTAACAAAAAGTTTGGAGCCAGTTTGAGTTGAAGAACAAGTAAAATGTGCTAAGAGCAACTCGGTGTAAATATCAAATATTTTCAGTGTTTGGGCACACCGTTAAAATGCCCAACACAGAGCAGTTTCAAATACAAACATTTATACTTACAGTCCTACTTTCTTTATATCTAAATCTGTAACCTTTTTTCTTGGTTTAACCAGGTCTCTATATAAGCCATCCTTCTGCCTAAGCCTCCCAATTGCTGTGGATACAGGTATATGTCGTATCACACAATTTCCTTAAACATGATTTACACATGATCTTACTAAACACTGGAAACTTGTCATTTTCATTTCAGAACCACAAGACTACTACTTCTTCGAAATAACTTTAAAAAAAGACAATGTATTTTTCCTTTTTAAAAAGATTATTCATACAGTACTCTGCCTGAATGTATGCGTTCACACCAAGAGAGGGCTTCAATTAAAAAAGAAAAGCAACTTTGTCTGGATTTCACACATACCAACACTCGGCTCTACAAAACCTTCCTCATAGGATGGTGGTCACTTGGGCAAAGGTAGCAGGTGCAAGGCCTTGTATTCAATCCCCGACACAAAGCGAACCTCATGTCACTCCTGTGCCATTAGGGTGCCTCTGACAGGCTGTGCCAGCACAATACAGCCAATCCGTCCAATACCCAAAACTGCTGTTCCAAGGAAGCCAGACCAGCCTCCAGAGAAAGGTTCTGGAAACGGAACTTCTGGGGATGGGGCACAGCAGGGAGACAGGGAGTCGGCTTGAAGAGAGTACCCTGTGACATGCATGTTCTCACGCTTTATCCACACTCTACAGCAGGAAACTGTTGACCATGTCGGGAGCCTAAGAACCGAACTGTTGTTTACATATTTTACAGCTCTAAAATAATGTTCATTAACATGTGAATAAAGACATTAAATATCATCTCATCTGGAGAGAAAAGGCTCCCTGATGGTTTTGGAACCTACAACTCAAGCACCTCCGCATGTCTCTCCTGGTCAAACAGTATGTACGGAACTCTTGGCTGGCTACGCAGACGACTGGGCTCAGAGCTAAGCTTTGTCTCAATCCCTCCTCCTCTCCACCCCCAGATGCTGAGTGCAGCATCACTAGGGCTTTATCAGATAGTGTCGACGGGTGGAACACAGACTTATTACCACCGCCCTCCAGATTTCACTTAAGAACTGTCAAAACCACCCAAGGAACATGACAGGCAGCTTACTTCCTTCTTTACAGCAAAGTCAAAGATACCTGGTTCACACTTTATGACTACAAGCTTAAAAAAATGTCAGAGAAGCTACTAATAGTTAATTACACAATGACAGACACATCTCAATGACTGAAAACATTTGTACCTGGTTTTAGTACCTAGAAAATTTAGAAAATATTTACCCATACTCTTTCAGGGAGTCTGCTGACAAAAGCAAAAATTTCAGAAAAACTGGACTAATAAAAAAGTAAAAATATAACTCAATCAGACACAGTGGTGCAAACCTGTAATCCTAGCATTTGGGAGGCAGAGGCAAGGAGCTTGCCATAGTCTGAAACCAACCTCCACTCACTTTCATTCCAGGGAGGGCTATAGTAAGACCCTGTCTCAGATCCTGTCATCCACTGGAAAAAAAAAAAACCCTCCATAAATCTAAATTTTTATTTTAAACACACTGAGAAACACTATTAAGCCAGGTGTGGTGGTGCATGCCTTTAATCCCAGCATTTGGGAGGCAGAGACAGGTAGATCTCTGAGTTCGAGGCCAGCCTGGTCTACAGAGTTCCAGGACAGCCAAGAATATTACACAGAGAAAGAGAAACCTTGTCTTGAAAAATCAAAAGAAAAAAACAAACACTATTAAATTTTTTTTTTTAGTGCATGAGTGTTTGCCTGCATGTTTGTGATTCTGCATGCTTATATGGGCACTATATACATGTGGGCCCAGAAGAGGATGTTGTATTCCTGGAGTTACAGACAGTTGTGAGCTGCAATGGAGGGGCTAGGAACTGAATCTGGGTCCTTTACAAGAGTAGCAAGAGCTCTTAATTGCTAAGCTACTAGGCTACCTCTCTACCCCCCCCTTTAAATTTCCACTTCAGTATAAAAAATTTCCACTTCAGAATAAAAAATTATGAACCCAAATAACCTTTGAATGAGATTTTGTGTGTGTTCACAGGTCGGAGGCTCATGTCAATGTTTTCCTCAATTGTTCTCCATCTTATTTTTTTGAGACAGGGTCTCTCACTGACCCAAGTTTATCAATTTGGCTCTAGGTTGGCTAGCAAGCACCAGGAATCCTGTCTCCACCTGCTGAGCACCAGGGTTGGGCTGCCATGCCCAGCATTTTCACTGGAGTTCTGGTTCTCAGACTTACACAGCACTTTACTGAGACATCTCCCCAGAACCAATGGATGAGTCTGACGGTTTGTGTGTTTTCAATTAATTTTTACTGCCAACAGAGTATATTAATTTTCTTTCAAATTATTTACTTGACAAATTAGTTGAATAAGTTTAAGAGCATAAACAAAATTTTAATAACTCAAAGCAGGGTGTTTCATTTATTAAAACACTGCATAATAAACTCCAGTGTTATACTGGTAAGCACTTTCCCACTAATACTTTGGCATAACCTTACCAGAAACAGAAAACAATTCTTTAAAACTACGTGACTGAACAGTGAGTGCAATCCAGGTTTCCTTGAGGAGTCAAAGACGGAGAACTTAGGAGACAACATCCCATTTACCTGAAAGTTACATTTTATTTACCTTCTTCACTGACCTAAAATTAAAATCCTTTTAGCAAATGAAGAAACCCTGGGTTGCCTCTCTCCCAACAACAAAAAGTTATTAGGAGCAGTGGGTAGGAGTTGGGTTTTTAAATGCATTTTATTACTGTAACATTCTTTTATTTATTTTTTATCCAATCAAGCATAAATACAAAAATGCTCTTCTGTGAATGCAATGCTCTCACAGACCTTGTGTAGTGACAAACAATAAGGACCGTTCCATTTTTAGTGTTCTCTTTCTTATAGCTCTTCTAAGCAGTACGTACCACACACACGACCGAGGTAGGAAAGGGCATTTTTTAATAAATTATCTTCTTCATTGTAGAGAATTTCTCGAAACTAAACAACAAAATGCTAAACCATGCCTTGGATGAGTCTCAAAAGACCGCACATCATCCTTTCTATCTGATGAATGAATCCCCTGGAGTGTTTAGTCTTTCTTTCATAATTTGATGGCAAGATCATCCAGGGTTGCTAACCACACCAGGAGAGCCTTCTACTACCTCTCATTTGCCGATTCTTTGGACCACCCAGTCCTGCTGGCAGAGAGGACAGCGGTTGTTCTGCTTCACCCACAGGGACATGCAGCAGTTGTGGAAGGAATGGTTACACTCTCCCCAGACCACTGGAAGAAAGAAAAAGAACAGCGAGTAAGTGAGAAGGCGTGCAAGCCTGTTAAGTGAGCACTATGGCGGGGGGAGTGCCGCCATTTCTGGGCCACTGTGTTTACAAAGCAAGACCCTGTCTCAGACTCAAACAATGAAACCAGCACACAAATCAACTGACAGGACACAGTTCAATTTTAATAGCTAAGCTCAGGGGGACATGAGTGGGAGGGGAGCACTGGGGGGGCAGTCAGGGGAGTGGTAGGGTTGAGCAGGGGGTGGACATTATCAACATACATTGTTCACTCAGGAAATTATCAAAGCAAAAGTTGTAATATTCTAAAAATTAAATTACTAAGTTCAAAAGTATAGCTTTAAAAAACACAAGAAAACAGTCATGACTCATAATCCTGAAAAAATTTGGGTAAGTAGTCAAAATATTTATTTTCATCTACAAAAACGTTGACACATGTAAGTTACACTGACGAGATGTGCCAGTGCCAGGCGGTGCTGGCGCGCGCCTTTAATCCCAGCACTTGGGGAGGCAGAGGCAGGTGGATCTCTTGAGTCTGAGGCCAACCTGGTCTACAGAGTGAGTTCCAGGACAGCCAAGGCTACACAGGGAAAGCCTGTCTCAAAAAAACCTTTAAAACAAACAAACAAACAAACAAACAACAATAACAAAAAAGAAAAAGCCATCCAGTGGGGTCCAGTCCCAGCACTTGCGAGGCAGCAGGAGAAGATCACTGAAAGACCAGCCTTGTCTATACAGCAAGTTCTAAGGGCTATACAGTGAGACTAAAAACCAAAATCAGTCGACCATACCAAAAGCTACCATGATAGCAAGCAGTGCAGATCTTCATTTGATAATCAGATTTGCAGAGTGGCTGGAGAGAGGTATCTCTCTGTGACCAGTGCTCTTTGCTGATACAGGGCCTTATGCAGCTCAGGCTTCCTGGAATTTCCTGTGCAGGCCTGTCTGAGCCTTGCAAGGTGCTGGGACTAGAGATGTAGGCCACCATGCTCGGTCTTGAAATCTGTCCGTCCTTTCTTCTTTCCCTTCCCTATGCCCTACTTCCTCCTTTTCTTTCTGTTTCTGGTCTTTCTGCATAGCTCTAAGTCTGGAATTTGCTATTATATAGACCAGGCTGGTGTCTAACTTGCAGCAACCCTTTTGTTTGCTAGAGATACAAGTGTACGCCACCAGCACTGGCTTTGTAGTTTTCAGAGTTTTTCTTTCTGCTTAGCAAAATATTTATCATGACCATGAATGGAATATATAACCAAGTCTTAATTAAAACAATAAAAGAATTTGCAAATTTATTTCAATAAGGTCTTTGAGAACTAAAACCTTTATTACTTATTATTATTTACTATAAAGTCTTCTGCTAGAATTCTTTCCCTTTTAGTTTTAATTCTGATTTTGTTTGTTTTTATTCATAATGTGTACATATAATAGGTGGGAATTCATGCCACAGCTTCACGTGGAAGTCAGAGACCTTTGTGGAGTTAGCTCTCTTTCCCTCTTTAAGTGGGTTTCTGAGATCAAAGTCATCAGGTTTGAGAGGCAAGCACCTTTATCTACTGAGCCACCTCAGCAAGCCCCTTACTGCCCTATACATTTTATATTCATAATTAATCACCGCTTCATGGTTTATTTTTAGGTACCGACAAAACCATTCTTTCTCTTCCTTTTTTCTTTTTTGAAAAACAGGTCTCACTGCATAGCAAAAGCTAGTTTCAAGGTCTCCAGTTCTGTGTTTACAGGTCTGGGTCACCAAAGCCAGTTTAATAAAGTCAACTTCAAGTACACAGCCAAACACTCCCACAGAGACAGAAGAAAACCCTTAAGTGGAAAGACAGGAGAAAGGAATTACCACATACCAACACAGTCCTCTTGTTTGTTTTCAGCTTGACATCGAAGACAGGCATCTAAAAGTAAACACAGTGAATCTCATCTGAGGTTCAGGAGGCTGGAAACCCAGACCTTGAAAGTCAAACAAAAGCCCCAAGGATCAGAGATGAAGATAAGTCTCATATTATTAATTTGTCATCTAAAAATAACTATTTAAAGAGAAAAAAAAAAACACATGGCATTCTACTAATTTATCAATGTTTCACAAGGGCTAACAATTTTACATACACTTATAACAAGATAATTTGGCAGCAGCACTAAAGAATGTCAGAGACAAAGATGCCAATTCTACCATAACAAGTTACTGTAAGCCTACCCAGCTTGCTCAGTCACACAGACCAACTTTACAGGTAATTTATTTTCAAGACACCATTGTAAAAAGCCATACCCATCTATTTATTATTTGCTTATATACACATAAAGATCTACAAGGACACTCAAGGCGCCAATGAAGGTTTGTCTTTGAGATAGGGTCTCTCACATAACCCCCGCTTGCCTCTAACCTCAACTGCCACAGGGTAAGTGATGACCCTGAAATCCTGCCTTTACCTCCTGCCTCAAAGTTTTGGGATTACAGGTATGTGCCCCTGGCCCTGACCAACAATAAAGTATAGGATGGACCAGGAAGGAGTTCCCACAATTCCCTTAATTTTTAAACTATGTGATTATATATCCTACTTGAAAGTTAAAGGCTTTTCCCATTTTTTTTTTCATAAGCAAATTTCCTTTGTTTTTGAGACTGGGTTTCATATAGCTCAGGCTGGCCTCAAACTATAGCCTAGGATGACTTGAACTCCTAATCCTTAATGCATTCACCCAACAATGGCAAAGTACTTGAATAAATTACTTAGGTACAAAAGAAGTCTCTAAACTCAATCAGTACTATACTTTAGGGACCAACGAAACAGATTCATTCTTTAACTGTACAAGCAGTGCAAATTAGGTAAAGAGAAGCTCAAATCAACAGAAAAGGCTTTTGTTCCTAAATATGTGTATTGGCCTAAATGTGCATCGGGTGCTTTTAAAGACCAGAGGTGCTGGGTTCCCCTGGAGCTGGAGCCATGGGCTGTTTGTGAGCTGTTCAACACTGGTGCTAGCTATTGATTCCGGGTCCTCTGCAATCACAGACCGATTCTCCAGAAAGAAAAAGGAAGTTAAAGAAGACAGTGTGAGCGTGGTGATTCAGGCTTGTATCAGTGCACCGAGGACGCTGATGCAGCAGGACTGCTGTGAGTGCTGGACAAGCTCCCCGTGTCCTCCTTTAACACTCCTTTATTTTTACTTTATGTATATTGGTGTTCTCCCTGCATGCATGAGGATGTCATATCCCCTGGAACTGGAATTACACTGTGAACTGCCATGTGGTTGTTGGGAACTGAACCCAGGTTTTTCGGAACAGCCAGTGCTCTTAACCTCTAAGCCATCTCTCCAGCCCCAGGACTAGATCTTTACACACTCGGCGTGTTTTAAACTACAGCGACTTGTTTAAAAGGCAAAAAGAACAAAAAAAGTAATTCTGTAAAATAGCAACTGTGGAGCTGAAGACTGCTTCCTACCTCTTACTCTGGCTCAAGCACAGACATGTACTGATAGCTTTTTTCCGCACACTCTTACCCTCAACGAACAAAAACCCCATCCTGGCCTCTTCCACAGAGATGAAACATCTCTGCCTCCACAAGCTTTATCCATTACCAAGCATCTACTCTGCAATAATTTATGCCCTGGAATGACAAAATAGCCACGGGTCATGGAGCTCACTAGGAAATGGGTAGTGCCGATCACCACGCTGCCTTGGGTGTGCCTCCGGCTCTGGTGGTCAGCCTGCTGCCTCCTTCACAAAGTAGGAAATCAAGGCTCCAAAAGGTCCACGTGCAACATCTAAGTTATCACAATCACATACTCTATTTTCACTTTGACAACCTGGCTGTATGGATGAACTGGCCTCCTCCCTGTGCCAATGGCCACTTTGAGAAGGAAGTGGGGTATGGGTAAAACCCAAGGGAGAAAGATCACCCATATCACAATGGGATGACAGGCCCATTTTGGAATAAGAATGCAAATAAGTAACTTTAAGGTTATCAAAAGCCAACGCCAGAGAGATGGTTCTGAAAGAGCTCTCAAATAGGATGCAAGTTCCAGTGCCCGCCTCGGAGCTCACAACTGCCTGTAGCTCCAGTTCCAGAGGGAGCCACAAGCACCTGCACTCACATGTACACACCTTCAATACACACACAGAATGAAAAATAAAATATTGAGAAAGTTGGGGGTGGGCTGAGTCAGGCTCTCTACATAAACCTGTCTGTCTGTCTTAAAGCTCACTAGACCAGGCTGGCCTTGAAATCACAGAGATCCACCTGCTTTTGCCTGCCAAGTGCCAGGATTAAAAGGTGTGTGCCACTATGCTCAGAATAAAAATAAAAAAATACTTAAAGACATATGTATTTTAAAAATCAACCTCTAGGGCTGGAGAGATGCCTTAGGGGTTTCAGAGCACTGGCTGCTCTTCCAAAGGTCCTGAGTTCAATTCTCAGCAACCACATGGTGGCTCATAACCATTCTATAATGAGATCTGGTGCCCTCTTGTGGCCTGCAGGTGTATATGCAGACCCAACACTATACATAATAAATCTTAAAAAAAAAAAAAAAAAAAAAGGTCAGTTAGACTTTTAGTTAGACTGCTTAGCAGAGTGAAGCCTTGGAAGGAGAGAATCCACTCCCCCAAACATCCTCTTAAGTCCCCACATACCTTTGCAAACACACACAATAAATAAATGTAATTCTGTTGTTGTTTTGGAACAGGGTTTTTCTGAGTAGCCCTAGCTGTTCTGGAACTCTGTAGACCAGGCTGGCCTGGAACTCAAGAGGTCCGCCTGCCTCTGGCTCTCAAGTGCCCAGTAAGAAATCTCTTGATTCTAGCTTAAAAGTCTCAATGCCAAAAAGCGAGTATGTTTCCAAACTACAGGAAATCTACTAATTTCAACTACTACATTTTTTTTAAAACTACCATTTAAGGCATTCTCATGGTAATCTAAATATTTATGCTACCTGCATCAATGTTTGCATACCGTAAAACCATTTGTGCATGGTGTCCTCTGGGACCAGAATGAGGTGTTGGATCTATTGGAACTGGAGTTACAAAGGACTGTGAGCTGCCATGTGGGTGTGGGAAACTGACCTGGGGTGCTCTGTAAGAGGAGCCTGTGCTCTTATTTAATTTTTATTTTATGTGCGTTAGTGTGAAGGTGTCAGATCCCTTGGATTGGCATTACAGACTGTTGTGAGCTGCTGGGAATTGAACCCGGGTCCATTTGGAAGAGCATACAGTGCTCTTAACCGTGGAAACATCTCTTGGGCCTGGCTTTAGTTTTGTTCAAGGCTGGTCACAAACACATGGACATCTTCCAGCTCCAGCCTCCAGAGTGAACAGTGTTACAGGTATAACACCACTCTCGAAGACCGTGTTAGGCTGGGAATGCACCTCGGGTGGCAGTTTGCCTAGCATGAAGGAAGCCCGGAGTTCAATCCCAGGCATGCCACGGACATGGTGGCTCATTTCTGTAAATCCCGGCACTTGGGAGGAGGAAGCAGGAAGATCAGGAGTTCAACGCTACGCTGGGTTACAAGAGATAGAACCTGTCTAAAGATGAGGAAGAGAGCCTGGCAGTGGTGGCGCTGGCCTTTAAGGCCAGTACTAGGGAGGCACTGAGTTTGAGTTTGAGACCAGCCTGATCTACAGAGTTCCAGGGCAGTCAAGGCTGCATAGAGAAACCTTGACTCAAAAAACAAAAAGGATGAAAGGAAAGAAAGAAAAAAGAAAACAGACGGCAGAGGACATAAAGACAGTTTTCTTTTCAAGGTGGACTGAGCTCTCAAACCATGTAAAACTCAACTAAATTCGTGTAAAATACTAAAATAGAAGATGATTTATGAAAGAAGCTTCTTTGAAAAGGTACAAAGAACAGGGTGGTATTTTTTTTTCTCTAAGAAATGGCACCCCATGGTGGGAAGGGAGCAAGATGAAGTTTCACGTTTCTCAATCAAGCAATCCTTGGCCCTCGATCCAAGACAAGAGAGCTCTGACTCGTCCTGTCAATCTGAAATCTAAGAGCTAGCCAAACAGCAGCACGGAATCCGGAAATCCAACGGTCGAGCAGTCATTTCGTGGCTGACAGAGCCGTGACATGAGCTCCACAGGGTGGCGCAGGCTCTTAACCCCCAGAATCTGGGAGGTGCAGGCAGGAGCGCCACGGGTTCGAGGCCAACCTCGGCTAAACGGGCACGTTCTGAGCCACCCTCAGGAACACGAGGGCCTCTCAGAAAAAAAATAAACAAACAAACAAACACCTTAACCCTCAGATCCACGAGAGGGAGGCGCTGTGAGGTCTGCTGCAGGAACCGCCCGGGGCCAGGCGGCCCGGCCCAGCACTCGCCGGCGAGACCCGCCCCGCAGGCCGCGTCACGGCCCCGGCTTCGCGTGCGGCGCTTACCCATCACCTGGACCCTGCAGATGGCGCAGGTGTCGCACTCAACGTCCCAGCTCCACATGGCCACCGCGTTCCACTTCTTGAGGGAGAACATCTTGTCGGCCCCCGACTTGGAGCCTGCGCTCCCGGAGTGCGCCGACAGGACGCAGGTCTCCTCGCCGTCCTCCACGTCGGCCATGGCGGCGGCGCAGAACGCCGGCGCGGACGTTGGGCGCGGAGGGGCGAGCTACGGCGGCTCAGCAGGGTCACTGCACCAGCCGCGAAGCCTCACGCGAGCGCGGCCGTGAAGCCGGAGCCGGGAGGAGCTGTTGGCCGGCGCGGGTGAGTGACGTCATGAGGGCTGGGCGAGGCCTGCACGGGGACTCTGAGTAGTGGCCGCCGGCCTGTTACTGCCGAGCAGGCAGGATGGTGAGCGAGAACTGCCCTGCGTTCTATGGATTAAACTCGCAGCCCTCAGAAACCGCCTCGTGCTTGTCTTTATTTGTCTCTTCTCTCTCAAATGGGAACTATCGGAGTAGGGAGAGACGTTTCATAAACATAACCTACATATGCATGGCCACGGGAGGCGGACATGTTGAAGTCAAGACTTTAAAGGTCCGATTCATTGTTTTTTGTTTTGTTGTTGTTCGTTCATTTGTTTTGAGACAGGGTCTCACTATGTAGCCCTGGCTGTCCTGGAACTCTATGAAGACCAGGTTGGCCCTGAACTCACAGAGATTCATTTTTTCTGCCTCCCGAGTGATGGGATAAAGGCATCTTGGATTTCTTTACACTTAAAATGTATTAGGATCTTAACCTTTTTTCGTTGTGTTTTTTTTTTTTTTTTTTTTTTTGTTTTTTTTTTTTTTTTTTTTTTTGGTTTGGGTTTTTTTTTGGGGGGGTTGGTCTTACTTTTTTTTTTTTTCGAGACGGGGTGTCTTTGTGGCACCTTGTCTGTCCTGGAGCTAGCTCTAAAACCAGGCTGGCCTTGAACTCACAGACTCGCTTGCCTCTACCTCCGGAGTGGTGGTGTTAAAGGCTTTCGCCAGTACGCCCTGTTGTTTTGAGAGGACAAGGGCTCACTACTGTAGCCCCAGATGGCCTGGACTCAATATTTAAACCAAGATGGTTTAGTATTCACAGAGGTCCGCTTGCCTCTGCTTCTGGAGACCTCAGATTAAAGGTGTGCACCATTAGGCCTGGCTTTTAGGAGCTGCAAAGGCTTTTGTAAAAGATAGATGGATTTGGTTTATTTGCTTGCTTCTTCGAGGTGGTCTCGTCATTTAAACTGAGCTGGCCTAGGGTACTTTATGTAGTTCAGGCTGGCCTGGGACTCACACACCTCAGTAATACTACATGCTGTGTATTTTCTGGAAAATTCTACTGTGCACTCGAAAATAAGTGAAAAATAGGAAATGCTACCAAATATTGTTACATAAATAATAATCCTAGGATTATTGTAGGAAGGCTCTTGGAGATAAGCTTATTTACATGTACGAGCAATGAAAAGCAGAAAAGTGACATAATGATCATAGGACTGTCATGTGAAGGAGCTAGTCTTGAAACCAGGTTTCTGTTGGAAACCCAGGGTCACTTCCTGTTTTTCCAAGCAAAGTAGACATTTCCAATAAAGGCAGGGAAGATTTGCAGTGTGGACATCTAGCACCCAGGAAGACCTTATGGATGACAGCGAATAGGCAAGCAGATGTGCAAGAGCACCATGCATAAACTTGTACGCTGGAGAAGGCAGAGCAGGGACAGCCAAGGAAAGCCCAGGCTGTGGGGCTCCTTCAAGTATAGCTTAAGCCACCTGGGAGGGGTCCCTGGGATCTGCTTTTATGCCCCTCCCACCAGGCTTTGTCTCAGATCAAAGACAGGCCAAGGGCAGGATTATAGCAAAACTTGGATGA
The DNA here is from genome assembly GCF_907164565.1 of Psammomys obesus. NCBI lineage: Eukaryota > Metazoa > Chordata > Mammalia > Rodentia > Muridae > Psammomys > Psammomys obesus. Next base: position 6,612,563 of record NW_026596120.1, read on the forward strand.
AAAAGTGAGGTAGCCATTCCACTGGACCTGAAATGGTCACGTATGTGCAAGTCATGCTGGCTCGCTATTCTTGTTTTCAGCAGACACCTCCTGTTTTGCCTAGTTAAGCCTCCTGTTTTTCTTGGTTAAGTTTCCTGTTTTGCTTGGATATGTTTGCTTGGAAACCTATATAAGTGATTTACTCTAATAAAGATGGCGCCTTGATCAGAGCACTGTCTTGGCATCACTTCTTCGTGTTCTCTGTCTCTTTTAATTCCCAGCCCCTTGTGCAGGCGGTTACTATTGGTGGTTGCGGGCCACTACAAAAAAGCAAAACAGACATGCCTGCTTCATGCCCGGCTCAGCTCAGGTCTGCTGCTAGCCTTACTCTTACCAACTGAAGAGGGGTTCGGACACCCCCATGCAAGCTCTGGACCTCACACCTGCGTCTGTAATACCCCACTGGAGAAAGATACAGATGGCGCTAATTAAGCCAATGAAAAGTTCTTAAATCAGCCTGGGCAGTGGTGGTGTGCACCTTTAATCCCAGCACTTGGGAGGCAGAGGCAGGCGGATCTTTGTGAGTTCAAGGCCAGCCTGGTCTACAGAGTGAGTTTCAGAACAGCAAAGTCTATACAGAGAAATCCTGTCTCCAAAAACCAAACAAACAAACAAACAATAAATAAATAAATAAATAAATTCATGAGTCCTTTATTGGTGACGAGATCCAGCTCATGCCTCAGAATCTCTTGGTGCTGAAGCTCAGGGGTAGAGAGTTTTTAAAGGCAAAAACCACAAAGATCATAACTCACATCAAAGTTAGATGACAGAGTAACCTTGAAACATTCATTTCTGGCAGAACATGGTGACTGCTTCAGCTATAACCTGAAAACTATTTTGACTTAGTTTAATTGTTTTGGTTAATGCAGCTGGACCATGGTCAAGGCCATGGAAATCTCAGACATGTTGTTAGGGTAGATGTGGCCGTTGTGGGAATGGAGATGGGTAGGGAGAGGACTGAGGACTGTCTAAGCAAATACAAACAGAATCAGGACAGGATGGCATTTCCACGTCACTTCTTCAGTGGAAGAGTCTGCATTCCTTGGTTCAGAATGTTGAAGAGATGCTTGGTTTCATTTTAGAGACTTTTTTTTTTTTTTAATGCAAACATATTTAAGCCCTTCAGGAAAAACCTTATTCCTATCACAAAGGGAATGTTTCCGCTGTTTATTTCTTTGATCCTCATTCCTTCCTGGCATTCATCTTTATGAAAACAATCTTTCCTGTGGTTGAAGAGGAAAAACTCTCCAGGCCCTCTTAAATTCAGTCCTTGTGAATTACACAGACAAGGTTAGCAAGAGAAAAGACAGGCTTCTATCTGCACAAATAGAATTCACAGAAGAAAAGACAAGAGGCAGCCCAGATTTGAAGTTTGTACACCAGGTGAATAAGGGAAATGGAAGTTAAAAAAAGGAGGAGTATCTTAGTTCGCTTTCTTTGATAAAGACCATGTTCAAAAGCAACTTAGGGAGAAAGCAGTTTGTTTGCCTTGTCATTTGGATCACAGTCCATCATGGAGGGAAGCAAGGCAGGAAAGAACTGAGGATGGGGAGGAACCTGGAAGCAGGAACTGAAGCAGAGACCACGAGGGATTCTGCTTACAGGCTTGTGCCCCAGGCTTGTTTAGCCTGCTTTCTTAGACAACTTAGGAAGGACCAGCTGCCCAGGGGAACCACCTGTCACAGTGGGCTGGGCTCTCCCGCATCAATGATTAAACCAGGAAATGCCCCACAGATTTACCTAAAAGTCAATGGAGTCATTTCATCCTCCTCCAAGATGACACTAGTTTGTGTCAAGAAACCAATCACCTAGGTAGTTGACAAGAAACTAAACACCGCAGGGCACCATAGGAAATGAATTTTAGGAAAGATAAACGGATCCCCATTGTTAGTGTTATAGCCCAACAAAAGCCACACAAACCACTCAGACTCTGGTCTCAGTTAATTGAACACACCACCCCAAGACTGCTTAGGCCAGGGACACACAGGTCACTGACTTCTACCTCCCCATGGGGACGGTCCATTTGCCCGTCCTCCAGGTTCCCCTCTGGGATGCCTTCTGGAGAATTTCAGATCCCTACACCTAGTGCGCGCTTTAAGGGCTTCCAAGCTTACATGTCTCTGCAACCAAACTTGGACTCAATTTCCCTTAGATGACAGATCCAAAACAGGATCAGATAAATGGAAGGATGTTTCTTATGTTCAAGCTGTTTCTCACTTTCACTCTCACAAAAGTTTCAAATGTACACCTAAAGGAATTTTCTCCCTAACCTACTTAACTTTGTCTTCTGCCCATATATATGTTCTGCTATCCTGACAGATTTCCTATACCCAAGACAGCGCCAAAGTAGCTACCCACAGGTGCTCCAGTCCAACCTTGTAGACCAAACCAAGTCAGACCTGTACTTTCCCTCCCAGCCACAGATGTTCCCACAGATCCTGAAGAGTAGCAAAACAGCCTGCTCTTCCTGGATTTGGCCAACGTTTCAGCCTTTTGGCCCACTATTGCTACCCCAGTGTCAGCAGGAAGTAACCAAAGATGATGATTCAATTTCTTTATCCCTTATGAATTGATTATCAACAAAAGGCTGGAATGGTGTGTTTCAGAACTGGGATAAACAGCTCCAGGTTCTCCCAACATTCCTTTGTCCCTATCTGCTGCAGGGTATGGCTGGCATACCCCTGCCCTCTACCCTGAAATTTCCAGGAAGGGACTTCCCCTTCTCCTTTACCATATGATCTGGACATTTTGGTTCTGTGTGTGTGTGTGTGTGTGTGTGTGTGTGTCTGTGTCTGTGTCTGTCTGTCTGTCTCTCTACCCTGGCAGCCAAGAGGCTTTCAATGAACATACATTGCATGAGAAAACAGTCCAACGTCCTCATTCTGACTCACTGCCCCTCCCTGGCTCCTCGTTTTTTGTTAATTAAAAAGGGGGAGGGAGTGTTATGTTGTTCAGGTAATTCAGCGGGCCTGCCCTCAGGGGCCTTTAGGAGCCTGACAATGTCCCATGTCACCACCTGTGTCCCATTTCATCACTTGGGCCAAATGTTCCAAATATAACCCGGCTACCACTCCCACCCGTTCTCTCCAACTCAGTTTCTCTCCCCTTCCTTGCTGTCTCTGACTTTTCTCTGTCAGCTTCCCTCCCATCCCCCTCTTTCTCTTCTCCTATCCTCTTCCACTGTCTGTCTCTCTCCACCTCCATATAATAAATCTCTTTATACCAGATTTGTTGAGTGCATGTGGCATTTTTAAATCTATTATTAGACCCACGAAAACAGAATAGATGAAAGACATCAGAGTTTTGTGACAATAGATGTGTTGTCTTCTCTGGTAATTGGAATCAATATTCCCATATTTGTAAAATCCCGAGGAAAAGATTTATGACTGTTGAGATCATTGGGGAGACATTGCTTTGCAAAGATAAGACACTTTGTGACTCAAAACAAAGACAACTCTTTATCCATTGATTCTCAAGGGTCTATGGGTCAAGATAGTCCTAGCGGCTGGTGCACTGAGGATCCCACCATATTAGGAAAACAAGACAAAACACCCAAATGTAATGGCATTTGATTATTGAGTTGGCTGGCTGTTCTCAACATGGTGCAAGGAAACCCTTTGAGAAGGTAGAGGGCTTATGTAGCAAGCACAGGGCCCTAGACTGAATCCAGCACCAGAGGAAAAGTACACACATACACAAGGAACACACACTATGCCACCATGGTGGCAGAAGTTTTCCTGGAGGCCAGAGTCCAAAGTTAGCCCGAATGGTTTTGGACTTCTTCCCTGGAAAGCCTCTGGTCTCTTTCTGCCTTCTGCCTCTTTACACTGTCTGAGAAACCTAACAGCCAGCCACCAAGTCCAGTTATTTTTTTTTTTAATTTGTATTTCACAGACGGACAAATCAGGATACAATGAGCTTAACTGACTTGCACAGCTGAAAACCAGAAGGTTTTTTCATCGAAAATTCTGGCTGCTCTAATGGCTGAGTGCATAGAGGACAGAGAAGACTTTAAACCCTAATTATCATCTATAAACTGTACCTCTTCTATCTCTCATGAACTAGCTGGCATTTGGTGGGGGGGGGGGGCACAGAGATTCTAGGTTGCCTCATTTGGAAAAGATCTAGGGTGGTGTCCTTAAGGAAGTTGTACCAGCTACTTTTCTTGTCTTTCTGACCAGATGATTAACCGAGGGAACTCAAAGGAGGAAAAAGTGGCAGTGCTCGGCAGCCGGAGCATGAGGCCAGCTGGGCACAGCGGTGGGAGGAGGGGAGTGGGGGGCCAGTCAGGAGTAAAGAGATGAGGCTGCGGCTCAGCTCTCTGTCTCCATTTTTATTCAGTCTGGGCCTCTAGCCAATGGGATGGGTCTCACTCGCATTTTGGGTGGGACTTCCTGCCTCAGTTAAGGCTCTCAGAAAACACCCACCTAGTCACACCCAGAGGTGTGTCTCCAAATCCCAGCAGATTTGACAATTAAGAGTAACGGTAGCAGAAATGGTCACCGTCTCTAAACTTTCCTAACGGCCATATTTATAATCGTGTTTATGTCTGTTTGAAATAAAGAGCATAACTTTCTTCACATTATTTCTCATGCGCAAGAGAAATCCAAGAAGAATGTCTCCCTCTCTCGTCCTTCCCTTCCCCCCTCCCTTTACTGAGATCTATTTATAAAATCTACATTTTCAATTTTTTATTTTTATTTTTTGAGATAGGGTCTCACCATGTAACTCTGGCTGGCCTGGAGCTTGCTCTGCAGAGAGACTAACCTCAAACTCATTGAGATCCTCCAGCCTCTGACTCCTCAATGTTGCTGGTATTATGTCAGATAAATGGGTTGTTTTTTTATTTATTCATGTTTTGTACCTGCACAGGGTTGTCATGTGTTGCTAGGCACCTAGGTCCGTATATCTGCTCCTTCATTAAAAAAATAAAACAAAATCTGAGACAGACACCAGTAAAGGAAGACAGGTTTACTTACAGTTTGGCCAAACTGGGGGGAGAACAGCTGCTGTTCTCCTCTCTGCCCGTTCTGTACCAGTGACACTGTTCGGAAGACTCGGGAAAACAGAAGTCAGGAAATGTGAAGAATGCCCACTCAGTGAACCCCATGATGCAACCTCCTCCGCTGGCCCCAGGGGATTCCGTCACCCCTCCCCAGCATGGGTAATTCTGCTTTTCTTATGGGGGCTTGTGGTTGAGATAGGGCCTTGGTGTGAGCTCAGGCTGGTCCGGAACTCATTATAGAGCAGGCTGGCTTTAGACTTGCAGCAATCCTCCTGCTCCTGCTTCTTCAGTGTTGGGATTTACATGAGTGTGCTAGCATGTCCAGCTTGTTTTGTTGTTTGTTTTTGTTTTAAACCAGAACATTCTGTTGTTATCTGCCTTTATCATCTCTTGCTTCTGCTGCTAAGACCACAAAGGCTTAGACTGCTTCCATCTTTCTCTTCTCTTTTCTTCTCTCTCCTTCCCTCCTCACCCTTCCCTTCCTTCCTTCCTTCCTTCCTTCCTTCCTTCCTTCCTTCCTTCCT
>NW_026596120.1:6618140-6649749 GCF_907164565.1 Psammomys obesus
CCTTCCTTCCTTCCTTCCTTCCTTCCTTCCTTCCTTCCTTCCTTCCTTCCCTCTCTTCCTTTCTTTTTGTATTTGAGACATGGTCTCATGTAGCCCAGGATGGCCTTGAACTCCCTATATAGCTGGATTGTCTTTAAATTTACTCCCAGCCTCTGGGATTACAGGTCTGTACCACCACACTGGGTTTGACTTTAATTACTTAGGGTTTATGATTTTAGGTCCTGTTTCAACAGTCCTAAGCCCCACTTTGTTATCAAAACCAATTACTTTTTGAATTTTCCCATTCATCAATTTTGTCAGTGTCCTTTCCTTCTGTGCTTCTTGTCTTCAACCTTCAATCAAGTTGGTACCCAGCACGAGGCATCTTCACTGTCATGACATGCACTGGCTTGTTACAGTTAGATGCTCCTTAGAAAGATGGGCAAGGAGTCTTCCCCATGGTAGGCCAGCGCTGATAGGTGGGTCTCCAGAAGTAATGCCTTTCTCAGTCGTGATGCTGCTAGTGAAGCCTTGGCCTTCTCCTGGTGTCTTAGTGGCAGCAGGGGCAGAATGAAAACCCACAGCTAAGAGACTGATTTGTGTGACGGGAGAGGTACTCCTAAGTGGTCTTAATGAATTTTAGAACCCAAACAGGAGTGACGGCAATGAAAAATATTTGTGTTCAACAAGCAGTATCTTTGTAGCTATGTCAGTCTGGACATGGAAACAGGTGACATCCATTTGGAAAAATGGCATCTGTATTCAGATTTTTACCTGTGGAAAAAATGAACAGGAAGTTGTGAGTTAAGAAAATAATAAATTCTGGGCATGGTGGACCCCACCTTTAATTCTAAAACTTAGAAGGCAAAGGCAGGTAATCTTTGTGAATTTGAGGCCAGCCTGGTCTACACAGTGAGTTCCAGGACAGCCAAGGCTACACAGAGCAACGCTGTCTCAAAAAACAAACACAAACAAAAAAGACAACAGGTAGTTTTCTTACTTAAGACATGCTTTCTTCCACCTTGACAGGATCTCATTTAGCCAGGCCGGCCTCAAACTTGCTATGTTAGCTGAGGCTGGCTGTGAATTCCTGATTCTTCTGACCCCATCTCCCAAAGGCTTTAATTATAGGTGTGCACCAACACACCCAGATAATTCGGTTCTTGCCATATCTTTCCTTTCTGGTATGTGGAGACTTCTGTGGTGTAGATAGCTATGCTCACTTGCTATTAAAAGTTTCAGCGTACTGAACAAGTCATGTAGAAAAAATGCCTTGGTTTTGGGGCGTGGGCTCCTTATCCCACTACATCAGAAAAGAGCAAAGACCTTTGAGAATGATCAAGGTAGCACTTTTGTATGTGTCTGCTTTTATGTATTCATTTATTTACCTCTGTGTGTACACACGCAAGTGTGTCCTGGAACTCATGTGTGAGCATATGTGGAGAACAGAGGCCAACCTAAGTCAAAATTTCCCAGGAACCATCTACCTTGGTATTTTTTTTTTTAAAGTTCTTTGAGAATTTCATACAACACATTTTGATGACATTCATTCCTCCCCCAGCTCCTTTCAGATCCGTTGTCCTTCCCTGCCCACTTATCAAATCCCATTTCTGCTGCCTCTGCACTCTTGGGTGAGGGGCAACCCACTGCATGGCCCACCCACTAGGGCCCACAGCCTTAAAGAAAGCTGGCGTCCCCCCTCCCAGCAGCCATTAATTGCCAATAGCTCTTCAGGCTAGAGTTCCTGCAAACCTCCTCCCTCCATGCTGGGATTTTGTGTGGCTTGAGCGCACACAGTCCTGGGCCTGCTGTCACGACTGCTGTGCAGCTTCCCTTCTGTGCCTGGAGACAGTTTCCTTGCAGTCAGTTGTGCTGGCTCTGTGTTGATCAACCCTACTGCACTAAGAAGCTTTTCTGATGAGGGTTGGGAGACGCAGCAATCTGTGAGGATAGTATAACAGGTTCTTGGGGGTTAGCTTAATACTGCATTCATTACGATTGTAATAGCGGTAAGGTCTCACAACTGGCAGGTTCTTGGCTCCAGTAATGGTGCCAGATATGGGTTTCACCTTGTTGAGTGGGCCTCAAATCCAGTCAGAAGCTGGTTAGTGACTCCCATGACATTTGTGCCACAACTGCACCAGTGGGCATGTCTGGCCGTTATTGTAGCTAGGAAGGTTCACAGCCAAGTCAGAGTGATGACTCCTTTGTCTTCCTGTCGCATGTACGCCCCCTCGTAGCTCTTTGGAAACTAGCCGGTAGAGATTATGCCTCCAGGCCAGTACCAGCTTGACTTCTCCAAGTTCTAATGACTCAAATATGTGGTTACTTCAGCAACAGGGTCTCATGACCAAGTTCTGGAGGGCAACCAAGAGCATGGTCAGATCTCCGTAATTCTGAGCATCTATGGGAATTCATTGGCCAACAACTCTAAAAGAAGTAGCCCATTTCTGGCACTGGACTTTTATTTGTTGGCTCGTGGTATCTAGTAGGGGCATTGTTGGTCCATTATAGAGTAACTCCCATTAAAACTATGTTGTTGTTTTGCTTTTCGAGACAGGGTTTCTCTGTGTAGCCTGGCTGTCCTAGAACTCGATCTGTAGACCAGGCTGGTCCCAAACTCAGAGGCTTCCGTCTCCTGAGTGCTTTAATCCTGGGATTAAAGCTGTGGCCACCACCATTCAGCTCATTTAAACTCTAAGTGTTCTACCAACATTCTGTTCTCTGGTAACTCAGCAAAAACCAAATAAGAAAGAAAGAGGTCAGAGTGAAATGTATATACACTGTTAATCCCAGCACAAGGGAGGCAGGTGGATTTCTGTGACCTGGGGGAAGAAGGTGGGAGGGGCAGGAAGAAAAGAAAGAAGGAGGCAGGAGAATGATATTCATTTTAGTTGATTGCAGGGTGTTTTTGATTGCGGCCCCTTCTGTTTTCTAGGAGTACTTAGAAGCCTATAATCAGAGCACCGAATTATGCAGCATACATTAAACTAAGTTTCTTTATGAGGAATAATGACCTTTTTTTTAGATCTGGACCCATGAAACAAAATGACCAGAGGTCAGAACACACAGCCATAAATTGTAGGATTGAATGATTTGCAGCTACCTTTCTGTGGAACACAGCTGAAAAATAGTTACACTTTGCAGAAGTTTAAAACCAAAGTTGTAGCTTGGTGTGCTGGCTCACGCCTTTAATCCCAGCACTCTGGAGGCAGAGGCAGGTGGATCTCTGAGTTCAAAGCCAGCCTGGTCTACAGAGCAGGTCCCAGGACAGCCAGGGCTACACAGAAACCGTATCTCAGCATCAACAACAACAAAACCAAACCAAAGTTGTGAGCAACACTGTGCTATTGTGCCAGCTACCGTTTTTTTAGGCCCCGTAAATGATTACTTTAGAGGCTGTCAAGTGCAGCTCAATCAGCGGCAGTCATTCCCTCACAGGCTTGACCACTCACATGTTGCTTTTGGTTTCCCGACCTAAGTGCTGGTCCCCGGCCGGCTTGGCTTATTGGATTTCCACTCCCGGCAGTTAGTGTCTCTCCAAGTCTCCCTCTCCCTCCCTTTCTCCTTACAACACCATTGATTATTTTTGTTTTATTTTCTTAGACAGAGTCTCATACTCTATACCAGATTGGCCTGAACTCACAAGATGGCTCAGGCTAGCTAGCCTTGTGGTAATTCTCCTGCCTCAGCCTCTCAAGTGTTACTAGGATGATAGTATGAGCCCCCATGAACAACTTGTTTGGGTTAGAAAGAGTTGTGTTTTAAAAAGACACGAGGAAGAAACAACAACAGCGATAACTACAAAGAGGCACAGCAGCTCATGTCTGTAGTTTCAGAAGGAGACAGAAGAATTGCCACAAGTTCAAGGCCAGTCTGGTTTACAGAGTAAGACCCACCCAATAGAAAGTAAGTAAGTAGGTAAATAAACAAACAAATAAAATTATAGCACACACAAATCTACACCGGAGAATATTTAATCACTGGATGGTAGTAACGATGCCGATATTTTGGGATAGCGCAGTCTAGGTTTTTAAATGCATGTGTATACGTTTTGATTTTTATATCAAAAGTCGTCCTCTAGCGCTTATAACCAGCTCATTTCGTAACATGTTTTCTTCCCGTACCGTGAATATTTGCCACCTTAAAAAAAAAAAAAAAAAAAAAAAAAGTCCTATTTTACGCAGTGGAGAATGAGCGTGTGCAAATCATCATCTCCCAAGAGGCCAGCATGGGCGCCTAGGAGCCGAGATGAGGCTCCTTGCAGGCCTACAGCAGGAGGCCTGCCGGAACACGCATTTGGCAGGGAAGAGGGGTTGAAGCCGGGGCCAGTTTCCACTGATCTTTGAGAGAGATGATGCTGGTGTCTTGCTGCTTACCTCTTGACAGAACCGTTTAGGGGCGGATGACCTAGACGCTAAAATAAACCCTGGCCTCGAAGGCACCACCTAGCTCCACTGAGGCGGACGCCTCATCCCGCGCCCCCTGGTGGCTGCTCAACCACACAGACGTTAGAGAATTTACCTTTTTCTTCTTTTTACCGGTCTTGGATTTCTTGCCAAGTTTCCAAATAGCTCTGAAGGTTTCCGAAGAGATACGGGCAGTGACCGTGATTTTTAAGGATGGTAGTTTACCTGAGCAGAGAGAGCAGAAGCATGAGTGAGCAGAACGGCTCACATTAGAACAAGGGCTCTCAGGTTTGGGAGCTCGGTAGGGGTTCCATCATTAGAGTCGACTCATGAACTCCCTGCTAAAATAGGCCGTGGTTACTGGGCTGCAACCCAGAGGCTCAGGAGGCTGGGATGGAAGGACCAGCTTTGGTTACATGCATACATACACACATACATACATACATACATACATACATACATACATACATACATACATACATAGCCAACTCAAAGTCATCCTGGGCTCCAGAGATCCTGCCGAAAAAAAAAAAAAATCAAAATCAAATCACAGCCCGAGGAAGAGGAGAAGAAGGTGGGGAGAGATAAAGGCAAAGAGAACCGATCTATCTCATTTAGCAAGTAAGTCTGATTTTGTGAAAGAATTAGAAATTCTCTTGGTGACTTGCAAATAATACCAGCACAGAAACCACCAAAAGAACAGTAGGTTTTTATAACCACTGATATTTCTAATGGCTTTTAAGGTTTAAAGCGATGCCTTTAGGGCTAAATGACAAATGAGTCAGCCTGTGAGATCAGAGCAGCTAACCCTTTTCTGAGGACCGTTCACAGGGTTCGGACTAACAACCTAATTAAAGCGCTCCATCAGAAGCAGCCCGAAATGATCCCAGCTCCTGAGATAAACGCATTAAGGCTACTCATGACGCACACTTAGACTAAATTTCAAAAATGCTGATTTCTTGAGCCGTAGATTGCTTTTTAATGCTGTTTAAATGAGCACTTGCATTTTCGGGTGGGTACTCCAGAATTAGCCCCTCATTTATGTAAATTGAGCCATTTACTAAGCGAGTAAGAGATTTTCCATTCCAATTAGACGCGTCAGTGGAAATTCTTTCCCGCTGTCTCTCATTACTTGCCCTGCAGTGATGACGGGGAGATTGCCTGCAGCCCCGTAATGGGTTTCTGCTGCCAGCTAGTGTGAGAATGGACGCGGCGCAAGAAGAAGCCAAGCAGTCGTTACCTGCCTTCTGCTTACTGCACTTAAAGTTAGGCTTAACAGAACAATCCTGCTGAATGCCATCTCAGTGCTAATGGAGCAAGAAGCGGGTGTTCTGTTTCCCTAAAAGAAAAGGATAATTGAAAAAAAAAAAAAAAAACAAAAACAGCTTAGAATCATTTAATTGGTCATTAAAGATGCATGGCTTTAGTTTGTAATGGAGCAACAGCAGACTACAATCGCCCTGTAATTCTCTTTAAAATGTGCCGGCAAAGGAAAAAAAAAAAATGCAACCTGTGACCATTTTACTCAAGAAATGATGAAGGCAGGATTTGCTGCCGGTGAATTCTCCCTGCCCCAGAACAGGGTCCTCCTCACTCTTCTCAAGGCTGAATTTCGTTTTAAAATCTGTCCATTTAAAAATCTGTGACGGCAGTAAAAACAGCTGTCACCAATTCTGATCATGCATGCTAAGAGTGAGGCCAGCGATGGTCACCATTGATTGGTTCTCTCATGGCCATAGGTCACTCAGGGCTGCCTGCCAGTTAGAGCCAAACCCCTCCTGAATGATTTAGAAGTACACCGTGATCCTCGCTCATTCTCTCCCTTTTCTCTCTCTGTCTCCATAGTATCCTTATGTAGCCCCGGATGGCCTCAGACTTGAAAGGCTCCTGTCTCAGCTCTCCAGCACCCAGCTCAGCTGTGGTCGTAAGATGGTTGCCACTTCAGTTTTACAGCCGATTTTTATACAAATCATGTTAAGTTGGGCTGAGAGGAGAATAGAGAAGAGGGGGAAAAAACTTTCTTGGAGAATAAGAAAGGAAAGAGAAGAAGCAAAAGCAATAGGGCAGGCTGTGAGCCCCAGCTACTTCACACGATGAAGGTGGAAGACTACCTAGACACTAGTCTCGAAAAATAGATAAAAATCATTACTTAGAGGATCCAAGGGCACACACAACATTGCAAACATCCTTGAGCTCTGTGCACGGCTAGTGGAATGTTGACACAAGAGTGGCTAGCCTGTGACAATGCCCCTGCTCATTGCACAGTTCAGATTTGTTATTTAAACACAAACAAACAAAATCAATGGGGCACTTGCGACTAGTTCAGGGTCCCGGGATGAGAAGATGAAACTTCACCTGTCTTTCTGGCTCTCAGTGCTTCCAGGATGTCAACTGTAGCCATTTCTCCCAGGACATTGTTTCCAAGGTCAATTTCCCTTAAGTGAGTAGAATATTGGATCAGGCTGCATAGAGAAAATAACGAAACAAAATGGCTTTGTGCCTTGCACGGCTCATGGTCCCTCAAAGAAAGGCAACCCAGAATTTCAGAGAATGACCGTTCTTTTCAGGCTCCCCCCCCCCCAGCCCCCCTGCCCCTTCCCAAGTTGATGCAGAGATCTGGCTTGAGACTGGAGATATGTTGAGCTTAGCTTGTCCTGGATGAACCTCTCTGCTTTGGAATATTTGGCTTCTCTTAGGGAAACCGATTCAAGTTTTTACTGCCAGGAATCTTTCATACATGTAAGACTTCTTAGTCATTTATATTTTATACACCAATAAAATGTCAAAACAACTGGAGAGATTGATAAGGGCTTGATAACTTTCAGTATGTCAAATAAAATAACAACCCTTATCTGGTGGTATTATTTTTTTACGTATTTATTTTTAAAATTTTATGTGCATTGGTGGTTTGCCTGCATGTATGTCTGTGTGAGGGTGTCAGATCCCCTGGAACTGGAGTTATAGACAGTCACGAATGCCTGTGTGGCTGTTGGGAGTTGAATCCAGGTCCTCTAGAAGAACTTAACCACTTAACCACTGAGCCATCTCTCCAGTCCCAGTTTTTTTTTTTTTTTTTTTTTTTTTTATGGGGTCTCTCTATGTAGCCCTGTCTGTCCTGAAACTTTCTATATAGACCAGGCTGGCCTCAAACTCATAGAAATCCACTTGCCTCTTCCTTCCAAGTATTGGAATTAAAGGTTTTTTTTTAATTCTACCATGCAGGCTTATGGCAACTTTATAAACAAACAAACAAACAAACAAACAAGTAAAATTAAGAAAGGCAGGTCTAAAAATAAAGGTTTGAAATCATGTGGATTTAGCTTTGTGAAAACAGAACCACTATACCTTCCTCCCACCCAAGTACTCTAGGCTCAACCTGCTTAGTTTCTAACATCAGCAGAGGCCAGGAATGTTCAGGGCCCTATGACCACTGTATTTTCCTCATCTCTTGGTGGGATGTTGAAAATTCTTGGCCTGCCAGTGTTTTGCTGGCCAATTTTAGATGTCTCTGGCACCCTGCGTGGGAGGTGGCATCGAGGCAAAGACCTGGACTTCTGGTAATTCTGCCTTTTCCTTGACCACGTGATCATGGGCAAGCCACGTGCCCCCCCCCCCCCCCATGGGTCTCACGTTCCGTATTGGGACAACTGGCCCGAAAGGGGCCACATTGACTCTGCTGCTCATTGTACACACTTCCCACGGATTCAGCACAACTGGAACCGAAGCCAGGCCTATGCAGCCCTGAGTGCAGAACTCTTCCCATCAAAGATCTTGCTCTCAAGGAAGTCATCTGCCTAGGGCCTGAGCACCTTCAGCTTCCAGATCTGTCCACATTCTTCAGAAAAGATGGGTAAGAACAGGATACTGGGGGCTGGAGAGATGGCCCGGTGTTGCTCTTGCAGAGGACATTGGTTCAGTTCCCAGCTCCCACATGGTGGCTCACAACTGCCTGAAACCCCTGTTCCAGGGGATCTGACCCCTCTTCTGACCTCCAGGGATATCAGGATATCTAGGGTGACTATGAAGTCTGGAGAGAACTGAGTCTCACCGGTGCATTTGCTGTGCCTGAGCCGCCATAGAGGGCACCCGCAGGACTGAAGGCTTGTGTGCTGCAAAGGTGCCTCCCCAGGACTTAGTGGGGCTGAGGTCCAGCTCAGTTTCCTGCCCAGTGCCGGTCCTAGAGGCCTGGACACTGAGGAAACCTCATTTGCTCCACCCGTCAGAGGTGGTGCCTTCTTCACTCATTTGTCCAGAGTGGCTCTTCTCTTAATTTAGACAAAGGAAGAAGTAGATCCCTGAACACTGCCTAGCTCTTTACATGCATGGTTTACTCAACCTGTAACAGTTTCCTGTATTAGACACAACTACCACCATCATTTTACAAGAGGAAACGGAAGCATTGAAGCCCATGATAAGCAGAACAAAGGAGGTGAAAAAAGGAGAAAGTAAGTGAGCCTAAAAGCGCTAAGAATAAAGAAAACAGAGAGCTGCTTCTCTGAGATCAGCAACACTGATGCTTCTAACCAAAAGGACAAGAAGAACAAAATGATCTGTGTCCATGAACGAGACGGTATCTCCACAGCTGCTACAGTTGTGAAGAGGACCATAAAGAAATACGAATAACGTTATTCTAATGCATTTGACAACGTATACAAACAGATTCTTTGAAAGAAGCGAACTAGAATACGTTATGCAAATCCCTCAAAGCCAGAAGAGCCTTATGCCTAATCGATGTGTTTGTTTCAGTGTAGGGGGTTGAACCCAGGGCTTTGTGTATTCCAGATAAACCCCACGCCAGCCTAACAGCCTAACATATACTGCTTTGAAAATGAGATTTGGTTAAAAATGGTCCTTGCTAAGTGTGGCGGCATGTGCCCGAAAGCCCTGCGTTCAGGAGGCTGAGAAGGAAGGCCATGAATTTGAGGCCAGCACGGGCTGCATAATGAGGCTACATAAAAACACGGAACGAAACAAAAGCCCCTCTGAGAAAGCTCCAGGTGTCAAGGGTTCCCTGATGAATTAAAGGACACTACCATCCTAATACCACAGAGGTGGCGTCATCAAACAGAATGAGGGGAGGGGACACTTCTTGAATAAGCAAGAGCAGTAGGGAAGGAATCTTTTTCTACAGAGATAATAAATTGCTACCCATCAGCCTTCAGGTAGGCCTCAGGCCTCAGCTGTGCCCAGTGATCTTGGCCACCTGTGCTGCTTTGGCCCTGGCCACAGAGGCAGCGCTGCCCAGGGCCCTGCTGGCCCTGCAGTTTCTGCGGTGGTGGCCAGCCCTGTCAACGGCTTGGTCTGCTTAAGGTGTGGGTTCAGTAGAGATGGGTAGGGGGCTGCCTCAGGTTGTTAAAAAAAAAAGCATGACAAGGAGACACTGTTTTCGAGACGCTTCTGAGAATTATAGGTCCATGTTTCAGCATTAGGTCAGGGTGGGTAGCTTGCTGACCAGACACAGCAATGCGATTTCTTTTTTTGTTGTTGTTGCTTTTATACATTTACTTTTTATTTATATTTATGGTTGTGAGCCTATCCTTTAATGGCTGAGCCATCTCTCCATACCTATTTTATTACAGTTTATTCACTTTGTATCCCAGCTGTAGCCCCCTTCCTTGTCCCCTCTCAATCCTGCCTTCCCTTCCTCTTCTCCTTCTATGCCCCTCCCCCAGTCCACTGATAGGGGAGGTCCTCCTCCCCTTCCATCTGACCCTAGCCTATCAGGTCTTATCATGACTGTCTGCATTGTCTTCCTCTGTGGCCTGGTAAGGCTGCCCCCCCCCCCCCTCAGGGAGAGGTGATCAAAAAGCCAGCCACTGAGTTCTTGTCAGAGACAGGCCCTGCTCCTCTTACTAGGAAACCCATTTGGACACTGAGCTGCCATGGGCTACATCTGAGCAGGGGTTCTAGGTTATATCCATGAATGGTCCTTAGTTGGAGTATCAGTCTCAGAAAAAACCTTGGGGCCCAGATATTTTGGTTCTGTTGGTCTCCTTGTGGAGCTCCTGTCCCTTCCAGGTCTTTCTATCTCCCCCTTCTTTCATAAGATTCCCTGCACTCTGCCCAAAGTTTGGCTATGAGTCTCAGGACCTGAATAGCCAGAATCTGGAAACAACCCAGATGTCCCTCAGCAGAGGAATGGATACAGAAGTTGTGATATATTTACACAATGGAATACTACTCAGTAATTAAAAACAAGGAAATCATAAAATTTGCAGGCAAATGGTGGGAACTAGAAAAGATCATCCTGAGTGAGGTATCCCAGAAGCAGAAAGACACACACAGTATATGCTCACTTATAAGTAGATATTAGACATACAATAAAGGATAAACATACTAAAATCTCTACACCTAAAGAAGCTAAGCAAGGAGGACCCTGGGTAAGATGCTCAATCCTCATTCAAAAAGGCAAACGGATGGGCATCGGAAGAGGGAGAAAACAGGAAACAGAACAGGAGCCTACCACAGAGGGACTCTGAAAGACTCTACCCAGCAACATGATTTCTGAGCAAGCTTCCTTTCCTCCTGAGGCAGCGGCGTTCAGTTTTTGAGTTATATCCTGACTTAGGGACGCAGCGGGCTCGTGGGTATTTTAACTCTTGCCACCCTTTTGAAACGAGTCTCCTCATGAGATTTCTGCAGGGCCCAAGTGCCAAGACCCAGACTGGCAAATGCCTCTCTCGGAGCTAAAGATCTGTGATCAGCCATGTGCGGCTTAGCTTCAGCGTTTTAGTTTTAGACGTCAATGAGTTCAGCTCTCTCCCTATTCCCCACCATGTTAAAGCTCGAGTGAGTTCCAGCAGTCGCTCTCCATCCTTTCCCGTCCCGTCTATGCAGTTATCTGCCAGATGCAGCGCCACTACCCAAGGGCCGGCTTCCATCAAGGTTTTAACTGTTTTCCTGATTCCTGCAAGAAAAATCAGAATGTTGGGATTGCTTTCAGATGATAGGTCCTCTATTTATTACCAGCTAACGCTGGTTTTTAAATAAAGTTTCTACAATAGTGGATTTGTAAATAGATTTATTTTGCAACACAATCAATGAAATAGAATTATACCGGGTTTTGGAAGTCCCGGTTTTAGATTTGGTTCGCCTTCATTCTGCACCCCCTCCCCCCCTTCACTCTTTACCTCCTAGGGCTCCAAATTACATCTGAGTCAGATAGTCTCTGATAGTTTGGGTCACATGGTCCATGTGACTGTAACCTCAAAGCAGGGCATAGGAGGATTTCTGGGCCTTGCTGGCTGCCAGCCTAGCTCCAGATTCAGTGAGAGCCCCTGTTTCAAGGGAAGAAGACAGAGAGCAATAGGGGAGGACATCCACTCTTCCACTCTGACCGCTGAGCTTCAGCCGCGCTCACACACACCACGTGCACGTGTCTGTCTACACACAAGGTCTAATGGGTTTCTTCGGCTATAAATCTAATCTGCTGGGTCGCTAGATGAAACGGATTTTACCTGAGATTACAGATGAAGACTGGCCCACCTTTTCATTTTTTATTTGGAGTAAATAACATCTAAATTTTGTCACTGCGCCCAGAGCGTGGCCAAGATAGCAGGTGACAGGTGTCAAGAATATCAGCATCAAATATACTAGAACATATGTTTTATGTATGTGGCATGTGGCAGATACTTGAATGTTCATGAATGAATGAATGAATGAATGCATGAATGCATGAGTGCCTCCCGGACTGTCAAGTGCAACCAAATCATCAGAACGTTTACCATTCACAGTTTTTTTAAAGTACGATGTCTTGACTCAAGAATGAATGGAACATGAGCGGAATATGATTTTTTTCATTCCTAAGAAATGGTCTTAAAAGTCGTGTCTCTGCCCTGGCGACTTGGATCTCATTTCTTTCTCCCAGTTTCCACGGACTAGAAAGTAGCAGTTCGTAAAACCTGAGCCAAGATGGGGATGAGGGCTGAAGGCCAAATTCCTATAGAGATGCTCAGCTTCACAGGAGAGCCACTGTTAGTCCCTCGGCACCTTCTTTTCAGCTCTGTGTCAATGTACATCTGTGAAGAGGGGAGCCTGCGGGGCCTGTGACGGGCTGGGCAGAGCTCGCATTCCTGGGGGAAAACTATCTCAACTCCAAAACTAGCATCAAGGAAGCTAATGAAAACACCATCTCTGCTCACAGCACATGGAGCATGTGGACCTCTCCTGAGCTTCAGGAACTCCCAAAGAAGGCAGGAAGAACCGCTGCCACTCAGGTCAGCATTCCTGCCTCTGGGCTTTAACCAAAGCAACACCAACCTCCTCTCTCTGGGTGGAAAACAAATTCCTTGGAATATGGATGGGAACATGCTCAGCCCCTGGTCATACTTGATCTGCCCCAGCTGTATTCGCTCTAACCTGTTTTGACTCAATCTTATTTTTACTACTCTAAAACAGGTGTGGGGTGAAGAGGGCGCTCAGCAGCTAAGAGCACTGGCTGCCCCTCCAGAGGACCCGGGTTCAATTTTCAGCATCATCGTGAGGGTTGGCTGGGAAGCCCTTTCAATGCCCAGTTGTTGAGAAGCACAGTGCATGGCAAACAGCAGTGCTCCAAAGCAAACAAAACGAACACACAAATACTCAAAACTATCATGGCTCCTTGTCATGGTCTGACGGTGAAATGCACCAAGGCTCGTAGGTTTGAACGCATGGCTCCCATCTGAAAGTGCTGTTTCCGGAGGTTGTGGACGAAGGGCCTCATTGGCGGTCACATGTCTCTGGAAACCAGCCTGGAGACCTAGTCCCACTTCTGGTCCTGGTCTGGCTGCTCTGCATGGAGCTCCGCCACACGCCCCTGCTGCTCTGTACCTTCTACCAGGAAGGACTGCGACTTCTCTGAAACTGTAGCCGAAATAAACCTTCCCTCCGTTAATTGCTTCTGGCAGGTGATTCCACCATATCATCCCAGCTTGAGGTCTGTGACTTTTGATATTAGGCCCACCAGCCTCCTCAGTGACATTTGCAGCAGGTCCCCCATGCTAGACTCCCTGGTGTTGACTACAATAGTTCCCATTGGAGGATCTACCAATCTCTGCCAACGGCAAATGCACCCAAAGGTCTCCTCTAAGGTGCTGCCCTCTCCCCCCAACATTTCTCTCCATCTGTCTGCTCCAAACTGCCCTACCACCCGTCTCCCTGGTCTCTTCACACTGCTACACGCCACACGCTAACACCACACGCCACAGCTTTTCTTAGCTCTCAAATCTATGTCTCCCAGAGTCCGAGACCACGCCCCTCTCCATGCCTCATGAGGCGCGAGGTGGGCCATTACCGGCCGGCAAGAGCCATGCCCTGCATGAGACAATTAACAGCTGTGGACAAACTACAGCCCAACTAAAATCCCACAAAGAAACCAAAATTCCATTACAGCTGCTGCTTAGAACAGCCTTCTTTCTAGCTGTAACACCTCTCATTCCTTTCCCTGGGCCCTCTCTGTGGGCTAGACCCCAAAGGTCAAGTGGAAATGTTCACAGAACCAGCGTGGTCCTACACAGCTTCGTCCTCTCCCTCTTCATCTGGTCTCCTTTGGGTCCAGCAAGGCACGCGGCTTCACAGATTCTGCAGTGCTTATCTGTAGATCCTGGGCCTAGTGGGAGCTATTCCTTATGGGGAAAAAATTTTTTTTAAGTTGTTTAAAAATAACCCCTTCCTTTTTGCAGTTTCCCGCCAACCATCTGGTTTTATAAAAGAAACATTAATCCACTCGACGGTGGGACTGGAGAAAGCAAAATGTGATGAGTATTGGCTGATTCACAGTGGGGTCCTTCACCTTCCTGTAGAGGTCTCCATTCCATGTTCAGCTGTCACCTCAGGACGGAGCCAGGAGTGCAGGATTTCAGGATTGTAACTGGGAACTTCCTGTTTTCAAACGAATAAAGCTTTTGAAGATTACATCTTGACTCTTGCAATGGTCCCTTGCATTCCTTAATGCCACTGGTATTTCTGTGGTTATGATATAAGCAGCAATGCCTTTTTTGGAGACCTGAACTTGGGCAGCTTGGTACTGTAGTCAAATTCTGGTCTCGCTCAGGATCCTGGAGGGATCGTGCTAGGATTAGACATTGCCTCTGTTTTAAGTCACATACTGACCTTTCTCATTCTCTAGAATAAAGACAGCCCTGGGGACCGCTACACTGTGTAGCTAGCTTCAGCTGGGAAAAGAACAGGTCCAGATGACAAGGCAGGACCAGTGGAATGGCTAAGAACCATGTTATTAGCAGGTGGCTACTCCCTGTAACCACTGGGTGACTTCTACCTTGACCATCTTCTGCTGCTATTTGTGACTAGGGTGTGACAAAGCCGGACGGCACCTGCTTGCAACTGACCAATTTCCAAACTCTTGTATTTTTGTGGTAGACAGACCCTGGGGGTCAGAGCTGGACCCACTGAGGCGTGAGCCTGAGCATCCCAGCAGGATGGGCCTGGCCCTCTTGTTCTGAGGTTCCCAGGGCACAGGAGGGGCATTGATTGAGGACCCCATTCTGCTCTCTCATCTTCACTGAGTGAAAACAAACCAAGGGAGGCAGTCCATGATTTCAAGTCTGAAGAAGTGGCTCCTCCCCTGCCCAGGTGTGGCCGATTGACAGCTCAGTCCCCATGTGGATCTCCGAGGGAGGGGAGCAGGGGCTGCCTCTATCACGAACTCAGTTGACTGCTCTCTGATCACTCATCCCTGATGATGCAGCCTTGTCAGGCAACGGAGGAAGAGGATCCAGGCAGTGCTGATAAGACTTAACAAGCTATGGGCAGATGGCACTAGTGGAGAACTCCCCTTTCAGTGGACTAGGGGAAGGAGAAGAGGGGAAGAGGGAGGGAGGGTGGGACTGGGGGAGTTGAGGGAGGGGGGCTTTGATCAGGATATATAATGAAGAAAAAAAATAAAAATGGAAAAAAAAAAAGAAGTGGTTCTTGGTGAGTTCTCTGGACCTGCAGCCTCAGCCTCGATGGGGCCTAGACAGAAATGAAGAACCTCAGAGTCCTTCGGCGTGGTGCCCAAGCTCTCACGGGGCCTTTGATGACTGGCAGGTTGGACAGCGCAGGCTTTATGCTTCTGTGTGTTCAGCGGCCCACTGTTGCAGAAGGAGACAGGCACGTCTGAAGCTGCAGGCAGCTGCGCTCTTCCATCAAGCTTATACATGGCTGCCCAATGTCAGTTTGTTACTTTTTTTCCTTTCTTTCTCGAGACAGGGTTTCTCTGTGTAGCCTTGGCTGTCCTGGACTTGCTTTGTAGACCAGGCTGGCCTCAAACTCACAGAGATCTACCTGCCTCTGCCTTCCCGAGTGCTGGGATTGCAGGCGTGCCGCATTGCACCCGGCCATCGGTTTGTCACATTTTTGTGGTGATCACTGTAAGAGTTCTTAGGACTCCAAATGAGAGGAGTCTGGAGGAGGGGCTAGGTTTCTGAGTGGAGTTTGGCCTCACAGGGTACCGTGGGCATGACTTTCCAAACATCGGTCCAAAAATCCTCCCGCCCACAAAGGGGTGTTCGAGAAAATATTTTGGCTGTTTCCAATTAGGACCAAATGGAAACCATCTGGTCCCATCCAGGAGCATGACACAGATCAACCCATCTTGACCCCTTTGAAACAGGTAGAGTCCTGTCAAGGAACAGAATCTACCCTGCAACCTCCTATGATGGCAAAAGCAGCTGTGCAGTGTGGGAAAGTCACTATGTAGCCCTGGCTAGCCTATAACTCTCTATGTAGACCAGGCTCGTCTTGAGCTCCCGTAGCTCCACCCGCCTCTCCCTCATGGGGCATGTGCCATCATGCCCTGCCTTTGGGAAGGTGTTTTGATGCTTGTTTTGTTATCTCTGAAAATATAAACATATATAATAGCTGAAAATTGTTTCCGTTGGGTTCAGGCTCAGGAGACTAATGGCTTCAATTGTTTGCTAGGCCAAATCCAAGCCTTTGGCCTGCCTTATAAGTCCCTTAATGTAATCCATCCCTCAAACGGCCAGTCTCCTGCATCCTCTTGTCTTAACTTAGCCAAACCTGCGGGCTCCTGGATGCTATTGGTAAGCTCCTTCCTACTTAAGCCCTTCCTCATCCATTTTATTTTTTCTTCTTCCCACCCTAAGTTAGCTTACTCACAAAGCTTTGTCTCCAGTGCCCTTCTGCTGGTCCAGAGAACACGTCAAAGGCTACTTCTTTAGACCTGGAAACACTGAATGCCTCCTCTGTTAGCACTACCCACTGAGAAAACTGCATTCATGGTAGCCAGCGCACCAGGCCTGCTGTGCTTTCTTACTTCATATTTTCCTCTTTCGTCTTTCTCTTCTCCTTTCCCTCCTCCTTCAGGGTCTCATGTAGCTTGGGTTTGCCTCAAATTCTGCTTTGTAGCTGAGGATAATCTTGAACCTCTTATCCTCGTCCTTCAATCTACCATGCAATGGGATCCAGGGCATACGCTCTGCTCTACATTTTTATGTGGCTTTGGATCACAAGAGTTTATAATTTTCGAATGTGGCAGTATTTCACAGAGAAGATTCAAATATAATTCAAGGACAGAAACAAAACACAACAAAACCAACCACATAAGAACAGATTAAAATTGAAGAAGAAAGACCTCAATGGGATTGGGTTCCACTCAAACAACTAGTTGTCTTACCCACAAACGCAAAACAAACCACTGGATGCTCGGGACACAGCAGCACAGACTCAGGCTGGCCCAGGATTTGCTTCCTGGAGGCTGTGTTCATGACATACCCAGCAGTACTTCTGCACTGCTAGAGCTGCAGTGGGTTAGCGCTGGGATAGGAGTGCCGGGAGCAGGGTCTAGGGCTGCAGCAACCCTGAATTTCAGTGCTTGGAAGGTTCCTGGAGTCGTGAAGCCTGCTTAGAGTTCAGTTTTTCCATCTTTCTGTCTCCCTCTTCCTCTTCCCCTTCTGCCTCCCTGTCTCTCTCTCTTTCTCTCTCTCTCTCTCTGCCCTTCCCCATCTCTCTCTTGAGCTGGGATTTCTCAAAGCCCCTTCATGGTCACCCTGCTTCTAACTCTGCGTAACCCTAATTCTGAGGCCTCGCTGGCAGCCCCTGGAAGGATTGTTCCAAACCATGCTTTTTTGGAATATGGAACGTGCCTGTGATGAATTTCTCTGGCAGACACGGTGAAACTGTTCCTGGGTGGTTTACGAGAGGTCACAGACATTGAGTCTTCTTTTTCTCCATTTGATTTTAAACATTTGTTTGGGCTAATTATGCGCTAGGGACACACAGGGAGTGAGTTAGAAGGTGAAGGGAGTGGAAGGAATAATTGAAATGCCATCCAAATACCTCCTTTCCTCCTTTTCTTCTGTGAGGTCTTTTTCACTGTTAAAGCTTCGAAAGATTTCACAATCTGGCTCAGACTTGAGTTTCCTCCCCTGCGCACTGGTTAAAAAAAAGAAGTTTCAGTGTTAGAGTCATGTGAAGAGGTTTCTGCATACTTCAATACTGGTGTTTGATTGTCTTCATTTTATACACACTTGGGCAGGGGCACTTCTCTTGGGAGAGAATTAGCTGAATACCATCAGGATCTCTTCAGTTCTACCGTGTGTATTTCTCTGCTGCAAGACCAGAGGTCAACATGCCACTAAGCAGGGCCAAGCAGGGCTCCGGGAACCATCCCGTAGCCCCCGTGGACTCCGTCATGCCACAGGTGCTTCCTGTAACCATGGCTCCACGTTCCTGGATCACTAAGAACAAGGGAGGGAGGAATACACTTTGTTGGTACATATTAAAAACGGTGTAGGGTGGGGGCTGGAGAGGTGGCTCAGAGGTTAAGAGCACTGGCTGCTCTTCCAAAGGTCCTGAGTTCAACTCCCAGTGCTCACATGGTGGCTCATCACCATCTACACTGAGATTTGGTGGCCTTTCTGGTGCACGGGCAAAGTGTTGTGTAAATAATAAATAAATCTTAAAACAAAAGAAAACAAACAAAAACAGTGTAGCAGGCACACAACTTTAATCCCAGCACTTGGGAGGCAGGGGCAGGCAGATTTCTGAGTTCTAGGCCAGTGTGGTCTACAGAGAGAGTTCCAGGACAGCCAGGGCTACACAGAGAAACCCTGTCCAGAAACAAACAAACAAACAAACAACAAAAACAAACCTACCACCAACAAGAAAAAAGACTGTGTAGGTATGGTATCGATGACGGGGCTAGGGACGTAGTTCATTCTGTAGAGTGCTTGCCTATCGTGCATGCGGCCTGGGTTCCATCCCTACTCTAGAGCCCTGCTAGGTCCTCCTTCCCTAGTCCCTGTACCCCAGTTGCAATTGGGATGATGCAATGCAGACTGACCCTCCTGCCACCTCCTCTCTTGCTTAGGATATCGGCTCCCCAGCGCGTGGCTCCCGCCCAGATGGAGGGCTTTGCCCCACTCATCGCTGTTCGTTCTGAGCTCCAGGTCCCTTCACCTTCTGCCCCTCTGGTGTAGACAGGGCCTTCTGCTCCTGGCACAAAGACCCCAGGCCTTGGCTGTTCCCTCTGTCTCGTTTATTGAGAGACCCTTTCTCCAGGGAGTAAGGCAGAGACCGAGAGAGGAAGAGACCTGAATGTCCTGCTCTGGCCACCACATGATCCAGCAGAAGCGTGCGTGGCTGCACACTCACACAGGACACTCACCGTACACGTACCCCTACAGGCAAAGAAGGCCCGCAAACACTAGTTCTCTATTCTCCTCCTTCTCAGACTCCACAGTACCATACCTCCCTCTTTTTCTTGTTTTACATCAATTGTTACTTTAAAAAGCATTGCCCATCTGTCTGTCTCTCTGTCATCTCTGTCTCACTCTCTTTCTCTGTCTCTCTCTCTCTCTCTCTGTGTGTGTGCACAGTTATGCTCCTGTTAAAGTCAGACGACAACTTTTGGGAGCTGGTTCTCTCCTTCCACCGTGCGGGTCCTGGGGATTTGAACTGGGGTCATCAGGCTTGGGAAGAAGTGCTTTCCCCGCAGAGAGCGTTTTGTTTTGTGCACTAATGCGCCCCAGGCATCTAGGAGTGCATGTGAAGAAAGGAAGGGTACGACGAAGCTGTTGCTGGGGCTTGGGAGTAGCTCGCAGGTCAGGAGAGCACTAAGCTCGAGCCTCACAAAGAAGTCATACTCCATCAGCATGAGCCCAGCCTTGGGTTCCAGCCTCACCACGCAGGCACGCACGCAGGCACGCACACACACAGGCTCATGTGCTTGCACGAACACATGCACGCACGCATGCACAACTACACACACCCACACACCAACTTGCACGCACATACACACATGCGCACACGCAAACATGCATAGGCACACACACAAATGCACACAGGGACACTCGTGCACGCATACACATTCTCATGATTGCCTATGTGACTGCCGAAAGCTGTGTACACAGTCGGGTACATCTTAAAGTTAATACTTTAAAATTTCATTAGAACTGCAAGGTTTTTTTTTTTTTTTTTTTTTTTTAAGGTAGAGATTTCTAGCAAGTGGTAAATATGCCAGGAAAAAAAAAAAAAATATATATATATATATATATATATATATATATATAGTCTGTTCTGTCCCTCCCTTCGGTGGCTCGAGGCGGAACTCCAAGCAGACTGCCAGGGATTATTCAGGAACGACACTGCAAGCACAAGTGATCAGCAAGCTCTTGCAGTGAGAATTTTATTTTATTCCTCCTCCTGTTTCTCCTCCACACTGGGGTTAGGACCCAAGGACTCACACATGCTAGGTGAGTTCTAACCCCCCCCCCCCCCGCACTCACGCCTTCACATAGCTCAGGCTAGACTCAGACTCTCTATGTAGTTCCGGGTGACCCTGAACCCCTTGATCTCCTGTCTTTACCTCCTGAGTGCTGGGATGATGTGCGCGCTCCACCTCACCCGGCTTACGGGGTGCTGGGGACTGACTGGCTGAGCTGCACCTCCAGCCCTTGGCTGACACCTTGATCTTCTACCCTCTGAACTGTCAGGAGCTGACTGTTTTATTGGTTTGTTTGCTTGTTTGTTTGTTTTTGGTTCAGCCAGCAAGCCTATGGTATTTTGATATGGCCACTTGACAAAAACTAATGCAGAAGAACGGAGTGGTGAGCTGGATGAAAAGCAGAGTTTAGGAGAACGAGAGCCAGCTTCGGGGGAGGAAAGGAGCCTAGAAAAGCACTCAGGCGTGTGGGTTTTGATGCCACTGAACGCAAGATGAGAGCCGCATTTGCCATCCTGAGCTGCTCAGGGAATGGCAGTACAGGCACTCTCGGCCACCAGCTCGGACACTCTTCCTCCTCCTCCTCCTCCCCTCCCCCCCCTCCTCCTCCTCACCTCTTTGGGAAAATAAATACAGAATTTTTATCTGATTTTTTAACTTACTTTTTGTTGTTGGTGTATGTATGTATGTAGTTGTTTTTGTTGTTGTCGTTGCTTTGGTTTGTTTGTCTCTTTTAAGATAGGGTCTCACTATGTAGCCCTGGCTGGCCTGGAACTCGTTATATAAACCAGGTAAGGCCTTGAACTCACAGATATAGGCCTGCCTCTGGCTCCTGAGTACTAGGATTAAAGGCATATGCTACCATGCATAGCTTTAAAAAAAAATCACTGTTTGTTTGTTTGTTTATTTGTGTCTGTGTGTACGTGCATGAGCTGTGTAGGTTGGAGGACAACCTGCCAGTCTGCTTCCGCCACGTGGGCTCTCGGCATTGAACTCAAATTCAGTGAGGCTCCGTTACTGCTGAGCCATCTTGCTGGCCCTTAAAACCTTTGATAGTAAATTGCAATTTCCCCTCTACCAGAAACTACTTGAGCCAACTAGAGTTGGGATCCCCCCCACGTCTCCGCTTTACGTCCCAAGCATTCTTTTCACTCTCCACTGCTCTCTCCTGCCCCTGCCCGACGCACTCTAAACCCTCAAGACATTGCTTCTACATGTGCAGCATTAGGAAGTGAAGGCCCACACGAGTTCACATCGCTGTCTTGAGCCCACACCGACAGCGCAGGGTTCACAGTTAGGACAGCGGCTCTTGACAAGAATATTAAATCAGTGCCTGAGAAAGGCGGTGACGGCAAGCAGGGTTTCCCAGTTCCCCTGAGAAGCTTGGCTGAATTACCAAGCTCAAGTGACCCGAGTGAGTCCCATCCTGTCAAAGTCCCTGAGCAGGTGGCAGTCCTCAGCTACGGGTTCCTAGCGTTCTTCTCCCCAAGGGCATCTCTCCTCAGCTCCTCGTGTCCACTTTCTTCCCCGGCAAATAGAGCAACTGAGTTTCTCACTGTGCTGTAAGATTTTCTTCCCCTAGGGAACACTCAGCCTGCTGTGATGGTCCCTCAAGCACTTGTCGCTCAGCCCTTACTGAACACCAAAGGTAACTATTGGCATGTCCATTTTGAAGTTGAAGGACCTGAAATTATCCAGAGTCACACACAGGTGTACCCGTGTCTGTGTTATTAGCCGTTCAATGCAGACAACCAATCGTTAAAAGTAGTCGGTTTTAAAATGGACCGTAACTATGCATCCTTAGGCTTCAGTTAAACAAGTGAAAAGCCACTTATGGGGAATGCCTGGAGATGGTTGACTGATCTGTCTGTCTGCTATCTGGGTGAGGACATGCTCTCACTTTGAATCACACAATCCTGGCATGTACTCTGCCTCCCAACAAGGTAGACATGCGATGAATCCTGTCAACCATAGCTCATCAGGAGCCAGGCCAGAGAGCCTGGACCATAGTTAGGTATGGGGACCATAGATGACTAGAGCTGCAAATTCCCTTGAGTTCCTGCTGCAGTGAGCTCAGCTGACTCTGCAGACAGCTGTACCCATGGAGGGGCCCGGGTGTGTGTGTCACACAGAAATGAAGTATCCTTTAATCCTGTTCGAACTGCTTTTACTAACCTGATGGGTCTCGTTATTACGGTATGTTAGTTTCTACTCATGGCTGTGATAAAGGACCACAAGCCGAGCGGCTGAACAGAACAGGAGCTTAAAATCTGGCAGTGATGGCTCACACCTACCTGTAACCTCGACACTCCAGAGGGAGAGGCAGGAAGATTAGCACAATTTTTGAGGACAGCCTGGGCTACATGGCAAGATCCCCAACTCACAAAACTGAAGGAAATAGAGTCAGTGGGTGCGTGTTTGTGCGTGTGGGGTGTGTGTATGGGTATGGTGTGGGGTGTGTGTGTGCGTGGTGTGGTATGTGTGTGTGGTGTGATGTGTGTATGTGTGTGCGTGTGTGTTGAAGGGATAAAAGCTCGTTACCTTGCTGCTCTAAGGTGGAAGTCTGCAATGGATCCTACAAATGTAAAGACACCTTTAGGCTAGATTCCTTTGAAGACTTGGGGAAATGTCTTTTTTGCTTTTTCCGGAGACTGGAGGCCACCTGTGTTCCGGATCAGAGCACTTGTGTCTCTGTTTCCATTGTCATGTCTTCTCCCACCCTGCTGCCTGCCTCTTAGAAAGGTCACTAGGCTGGTCCAGGAGACAGCTCCATCTTCTGGAGCTGACCTGACATCTGTCATGTGAACACATTCACAAGTTCTGGGGGACAGAGATGCCTTTGGGACCCATTATTCTGCCACCCACACACTCTGGGAGTCTCGGCTGAGCACGAAGAAGGTCACCTGGTTACAAAGCAGATTCCTCCTTCAGGGACCAACAGGGGTGCCCCAGGCTCACCTTGGGGAAGCTGAGGGGCACTTCCAGCGTGTGATGATGGTAAGGCAGGCTGGTTCTTTTGCTGTATCTCTGCATAGTCTGCTATGGGTCTAAGGAGAGCCAGAGCTCCAGAACACTGCAAATAATTTCCATCCAGGCGCAGATCGCTGGGGAAGAGGGAGAAAGCATTGCTCATTGGCTGTCAGGCCCACTACAACTTTGAATTTAAGATCTTCATCTGATATACCGTAACTGGTTATTTATAGCACAATGCAGTCGACGGATAGTTACAGCGAACACACACTAGACCATGTCACAAACAGCTGCTGTGCCAAAAGCACAAACCATTCCTTCAGCAGACACTCTAGGTCCTCAGAGTTCACTAAAGGTTCTTTCTTCTAGGAGTTAAAACAACAACAACAGGGGAAATAGTCTTGTAAGTAAAGGGCTTGCCAAGCAGGCCTGAGGACCTATGTTCAGTCTCCAGAGCCAATAGAAAAACACTGGGCATCAGGCTGTGGAGATGGCTGAGTGGGTGAAGCACTTGCTATAAGACCAAGAGGACCCGAGTTCAAATCTCCAGCACCCATGTAAAAGCAAGGCATGCCCACCAGTGCCTGTTACCCCAGCGTTAGAGGGGTAGAAACAGGTGGGTCCCTGGAACTTGGCTAGCCAGTCTAGCTGCATTGCCGAGTTTGCTGTTCAGTGGGAGACATTGTCTCAAAAAATAGAGAGTGATGGAGAAATACATGTGCTCCTCTGACCTGATATACATGTCATGTATGTATGCATGGGCCATATACATGCATGTGTATGCATACACAATACAGACAAAATTTTAAAAAGATATATGTTTCTTTTCTTTTTTTGTTGTTGTTGGGTTTTTTGTTTTTGTTTCGTTTTTTGAGACAGGGTTTCTCTGTATAACAACCTTAGCTGTCCTGGACCGCTCTTTGTAGACCAGGCTGGCCCTGAACTCACAGAGATCCGCTTGCCTCTTCCTGCCGAGTGCTGGGGTTACAGGCGTGCGCCACCATGCCCGGCTGAGATGTAAATTTCTAATAAAATTTAGGAAACACCCTCTGCACAGGAATGGCGATGCACGATTAATCCCAGAACTGGAAGGGGAGAGAGACAGGTGCATTCCTGGAGCTCTCCAGGATCCGGCCCAGCCTATGTGATGAGCTTCAAGCATGAGATCCTGATTCAAGAACAAGACAAGAACGCTCTCGAAATGACATCTGATGAAGCTGACCTCTGGCCTCCACATGCATGCATATGCACCTACATGAACATACACACTCATCAAGAAAGAAAAGAAGAGGAAAAAAGGGAGGGAGGGAGGGACGGGTGGAGGGAGGGAGAAAGAGAAAAAGAAAACAGCCGCTAGGATGCATTGTGTAATGAGTTAAAATAGAGATAGGGTGAGCAGGGAGGGGCCTGGGCCAGCTCACCAAATGGCGCTCCGGCTGATGACAGAGCCCAGCCTTGGCCCACTCTGGGGCCCCAGCCCACAGTAGCGCAGACTGAGGACTCGGAGCCTTTGGTTGCTCTCCAGGCCTGAGAAGATATTCTCAAGTTCTTCATGTCCAAACCTGAGAAGAAACAACAAAACAAACGTCATGGCTTTTAAACTATGTCACAGGCTGAGGGGATCCTGCCAAGGTGGTCACGGCGGTGAAGAGGTGAGAAGGAAAACTCGGTTCAGATTGGCTTTATCAACCTTGATCAAAACTTCAGGGAGTCGGATGCCAGACAGTTTATTCCTAGCACATCTAAAACACAGTATAATTTGGGTGGGGAAAAAAAAAAAGTTTCCTGGTGTAGTTACAATTCCCAGTGCACAAGAAATCATAATTATATGGAAACTCAACTCAAGGTACATGTCATTTCTTCCAAGAAGATGGGGTTCTAGAGACAGGCTACCTTAGCTAGTACTTAAAGTCCTAAGGGTCTGGTCTGGTCTCAGTCATACAGGTAGTGTAGAGGTCATTTGGGCTATTAGCCACCTCTGGTCTGGTTCTAGGAGTTTGAGGGAGCCTCGGGCTATACAGACAATGTAAGGGCCATTAGACTATTAGGTACTTCTGGTCCTGGTTGTAGGAGCTTGCTATGGTCTGGCCCAACAGATAAGTTAGATCACCAGGCCATTAATCACTTCCGATTCCCAGCATCCTGGGTGGAAGAGCAGGTTTTACATCTTTCCCATTGGAAAATCAGTCCTACGTGTTTAACATTCCTGGTTTCTCTGGAAAACTGTGGGCTCTTCAGGGACCTCTGTTCATGCCACATGGCTGACCTTGAAGTCTTCCCCAGGCCAGCTAGGAGTAGCCTTTCTACTGGTCCCCAGTTTGAGTTTCTAGGGCCAGGGCTGGCTGAGGGGTAGTGTAGGGTTGACCCTGAAGAGGAGGGAATCTTGTAAGGAAGGAGGAGGGTCTGAAGTGAGGAGAGAAAAGGACAGGTTGAAACATCCTTCCAACAGAGAGGATGGAGAACAGGCTCTGAACGCTGAGGGAGAGCAGAGATGGACGTGATGATGTGGACAGCTGGCAGTGATGGTGCAGCCCCCCCACCAGCTGCAGCAGGGCTCTGAGAGAGTCCAGCCTCTCATCCCTCCTGCTGTAACCAGGCTTCCTCACTGAGCAATGTTTAATTTCCAGAGTGACTCAGGAGCAAAGTCCTCAGTCCTTGGATAGGAGGGGTGACACTGTGGGGAACCAAAAAGCGGGGAGCTTATGCCATGTCTGCCAGGAATTTTGAATGCCAAAGTTTGAGCTCTGAGATGTTAACATGGGCTGCTAGGAGTGACACAGAGTGATGTTGTTGCTGTTTTGAGCCCGAGTTTTCTATTTGGTCAGGCTGGATTCCAACTGGAGGAGCCTTTCCTGTTTCAGCCTTCCACATACCAGCATTACAGGCATGTACCATCACACTGGCTTAGAAATAACTTCAAAGGAGCTGGAGAGATGGCTCAGCAGTTAAGAGCACTGTCTGCTCCTCCAGAGATCCTGAGTTCAATCCCCAGCGACCACATGGTGGCTCACAACCATCTATACTGGAATCTGATGCCCTCTTCTGGAATGCAGGTGTACACAAAACACTCATACACATTAAATAAATAAACACATCTTTAAAAAAATAACTTCAACTTTTAAAAAATCATTAACAAGGAATTGTTGGGATGGGGCTAGGGCTGGACACGAGAGTTGTGCTGGCTAGGATTTTTTTTTTGGGGGGGGTGCGTGTTGGTTGGTTGCTATGATTGTTGTTTTGGATTTTTGTTTTGTCCACATGACACAAACTAGGGTCATCTGGCAAGAGGAAACCCCAACTGAGAAAATGCCTCCATCAGATTGGCCTATAGGCAAGTCTGTAGGGGTGTTTTGTTGACTAAGGTTTGGCTTGGGAGAGTCCAGCTCACCGTGGGGTGATACTATCCCTGGGGTGATACTATCCCTGGGCAGGTGGCTGCAGGTTATATAAAAAGCAAGCTGCTGAGCTAGGAGGGGTGGTGCCTCGCTTTAATCCCAGCGCACTCAGGAGGCAGAGGCAGGTGGATTTCTGAGCTTCGGGCAGTCTGATCTACTTATCAAATTCCAGGTCAGCTGAGCCTATACAGGGAGACCCTGTCTCAAACGATGATGATGACATCAATAGCAGCAGCAACAGCAGCAAGCAAGCAGGCTGAGCAAGTTGTGAGAGCGAGCCAGTCAGCAGCCTCCCTCCATGGTCTCTGCTTCAGATCCTGGTCTCAGGCTCTATTCTTCAGTCCCTGCCCTGACTTCCCAGTACAGACTGTTATCCGGGAGCTGCTGTTGGTCTTAGCCTTTATTACAGAAAAAGAAAGCAATCCAGGACAATAGTTCACTCCGTATCCCCAGCATTTGGGAAGCTGAGAAGGGGGAATCAGAACTTCAAGGCCAGTGTGGACTACGTTGTGAAACATCCCCACCCCTCACTGCCCCTCTCATTCACAAAAATCAGCTCCACTTCCCGCACAGATCCAGTCTCCCCTCCAAGTACAGGCCCCTAGAACTTGACTGCATAGAAAGAGTTCCAGACTCATCCCTCCCAAGCCAAGATCATCTTGTTAGAGGTCAGAAAGGTTCCGCGGTTTCCTCTCATTCACACAAGTAGCCTGAAGTTGCCTGTGGGTGGTACCGTGATAGACTCCAGGACATCTAGCATCCGGGATCTGATTGGGACAGTCAGGGTTCACATCCCCGAGAGCTGAGTGGCCTTCAATAGTCTTCCAGGTGTGGGGTGAGCCCCTGTCTCATGAGGCTATGGGGAGAACACATGAATGAGCTCATTAGGGCGGTGTGCTTTGCATATGGTGAGGACATGGAAACTTTGTGAAAGGAGAATACTGATCTCCACTCACACACACAGACACACAGAGAGAGAGAGAGAGAGCAAAAAAGAGAGAACCTTCTGCTGGCGTTATTCTCACCCCAGACCCTCCCCTGATGTCCTCAAGCCCCAGCTCTCAGAGCAGTTGCTCTGCTCCTTCCCTGGTGCCTCAGTGAAGACTGCCCAGTCACCGAAGGGGCCATGTTCCATTGTCTGGACACGGAACATGAATGGGCATTTTCTGCAGTATTCAGAGTTTCCGACCTTCACTGTGTATGATAAAGAGCCTGTCTACTCTGCCACTGGGACAACGTCTTTGGGTCAATAGGCTTGTTTGTATCGGGGGGTGTGTAGGTGTGTGTGTGTGTGTTTAGTGTCTGTCTTAGGGTTTCTACTGCTGTGATAAAATACCAAGACCAGAGCAACTTGGGGAGAAAAGGATTTGTTTAATCTTAGCAACCTGTAGTCCGTCATCCAGGGAAGTTCGGGTTGGAGCTAATCCAGAGGCCATGGAGGAGCACTGTTTACTGGCTTGTTCTTCAAGGCTTGCTCAGCCTACCTAAACACCCTGGACCAATTGCCCAGGGTTGGTGTCACCCATGGTGGGCTGGGCCCTCCCACAGCCATCATTAATCAAGGAAGTGCTCTACAGGCTAACCCTAAGAAGGTATCTTCCCAGTTAAGATTCTTTCTTCCTCAATGAGTCTACTTGTGTTGACAAAACACTAGCCTGCACAGTATCTTTATTGGTACCTTCCTTAGCACCTAGCACTGCGTTTTGTACTGGCTGGCTTTATGCCAACCGGATATGACAGTTAGCATCATCAGAGAGGAAGGAGCCTCAACTGAGGAAATTCTTCCAAAAGATTGGGGTGTAAGATCTGGGCAGTGGTGGCACACACCTTTAATCCCAGCAGTCAGGAGGCAGAGGCAGGCAAATCTCTGAGTTCAAGGCAAGCCTGATCTACACATCAAGTTCCAGGACAGCCAGGACTATACAGAAAAGCCAAGTCTCAAACCTCTTTTTGTCCCCCGCCCCCCAAAGATTGGGTTGTAGGCGAGCCTGTAGGGCATTTTCTTAATTAGTGTTTGATGGAGGAGGGCTGTCCCCACTGTGGGTGGGGCCATCCCTGAGCTGGTGGTCCTGGGTTCCATATGAAAGCAGGCTGAGCAAGCCATGTGAAGCAAGCCAGTAAGCAGCACCCCTTCACGGCCTCTGCATCAGCCCTGCCTCCAGGTTCCTGCCCTGCTTGAGTTCCTGTCCTGACTTCCTTTGGTGATGTCGAAATATAAGCTGAATAAACCCTTTCCTCCCCAGCTTCCTTCTAGGTCATGGTGTTTCATTGCAGCACTAGAAACCCTAACTAAGACCCTCACCTTCATCAGACATTTGTTAAAAGAACAAACGGGAACACGAACATTTCCTTGGGCCCAGGAGAAAGGCTAGCCAGTTCTCTTTCCCTTGATGAGGCACAAAGACCCTGGGTGTGGTCCTTCCCTGCCCTCCTCTGGCCCTCACCACCTAGGGCCCAGCCTGCAGACCTCCAGATCCAGCCTTACTTGCAGTAATCGAGGACCAGGAAATGCAAGCTGCTGAACTTCAGCGCCTGCCCGAGCCGCCTCAGGGACCACAGATCCATCTTGCAGTCCAGGATTTCCAAGGTGGTGAGTGGGCAGGCTGTGTACACCTTCTGCTCCAGAAACAAAGCCTGGAAGATTAAGAAACACTTCCATAGGAGCTGGCACCGTGCTCTGAGTTTTCATACAGTCCCAAGACAAGCCTATCAGCGACCTCAATGTGTTGGCTTCCAAGAGGATTTTCTACAAGGAAATGTAGCGTGGAAACACAGGCCTTTCTCTTTCTTGAATAATGATCATTGGAGAATCATGTGAGAGACTCGAAGCCCTGTGCTGAAATACGCTGCGTTTGTGGGCTGCAGGGTATGGGCAGGTTCCCCGGCTCGGACATTGAGATGCTAACCCCAGCCAGCTAGAAGGCTCAGGCTGCAGCTCAGAAGGCTGTACTGTGGAGACAGGAGTCTGCGTTATGAGGAGTTCTTGGAAGGAACCCCAACTTTATGGATCTAGTGTCCTTACGAGAAGAGGATCACATGGAGACGTCACCCTTGCGGACGCCTCCCTTTTAGGCTTTAGCCACACAGCCCCTGAGAGGGACTGCCTCCGCTGACTATGGCGGATGTTGATTTTTTTTTTAATGTATTTTTTTTTGGGGGGGGGGGATGTGTGCCTGCTGTGGCATGGATGTGGAGGTCAGAGGCTCACACTGTGGAGTCAATTCTCTCTTTTTATTTTTATCTAGGTTCTGCAGGTAAAACTCAGGCTTGCATAGCAAGTGCCTTTACTGTCCCCGAGCCATCCCCCCAGCTCAGGTCATCAAGCTTAAGCAGCAAGTGCTGGACCTGCTGAGCCATCTCCCTGCCCCGAGATACTGATTTCTTCACGATGGACTGCAGCCTCCTGCACGTGTGCTTTTTTTAATAGAGAGGTGTGGTGCACGGCCTCTTTGGCATGAGGCAGGAAACCATAATAACTTCATTGTTGCTCCTAGTCCCAGACATTCCCGAGTCCAAGGTTTGCTCCGAACTGAACTGTGTGAACTGGTATCTGCCGTG
Organism: Psammomys obesus; assembly: GCF_907164565.1. Taxonomy (NCBI): domain Eukaryota; kingdom Metazoa; phylum Chordata; class Mammalia; order Rodentia; family Muridae; genus Psammomys; species Psammomys obesus. The sequence continues at coordinate 6,648,113 of NW_026596120.1, forward strand.
GGAGCTGCTGGGGGACTAGGCTTCACGTGATCATCTGCAGTCCCATGACCTCCGCTCCAAAGTGGAGACAGCACAGACAGGTTATTTTTTGTGGTAACCAAGGATACCAGTGATGGTTAGAACCCTGCCTGAAAGGAAACAAAGAACACTTAACTCCTCGAGTTGTGGGGTTGGCATGAGGCCATCTTTCAGCAATTACAACCAGCACGGAACGTTCCTTCAGCTTAGAATAAAGCCACGAAGGGGCTTGGGTAAATCCAGAAGGCTAAGGGCCTTTTAAGGTAATGCCATGTCAGTCAGATCTAGGATGGCAAATTGTCCCTTAGCTGAGATTGAAAAGTTGCATGAGTCTCAGCCACAGGGCTGGTACTGTGCTGAATGAGGTGACATGTGTCTCTATCCCCACTCCACCCGCTCAGCTACAGTGGGCTGAGCTTGTGCAAAGGGCAGGCAAAAAGCCCAGGCTTCCAGCCCTGTGTCCTAGTTAGGGTCACCACTGCTGTGCTGAACCACCACGGCCAAAAGCACAGTGGGGAGGGAAGGGTTTGTTCAGCCCACACTTCCACATCACAGTCCATCATGGAAGGAACTCAGGGCAGGAATCTGGAGGGTGCTGCTTCCTGGCTTGCTCTCCATGGCTTGCCCAGCCTGCTTTCTTACAGAACCTGAGCCCACCAGCCCAGGGATGGCACCATGCACAGTGGGTTGAACCCTCTCCATCAATCACTATCTAAGAAAATGTCCTACAGGCCCGCCTGCCGCCCAGGCTTACGGAGGCATTTTCTCAGCTGAGGTTACCCCCTTTCAGATGATTCTAGCCTGTGTCAAGTTGACATAAAACTAGCCAGCACAGCCTGATAGTGGCAACGAGGATAACTGAGAGTTCCAGAGAACCACCAGGAGTTGAGGGTCCTGACCCTCAAAACTCAGAGCCATACTTAGAGCAGGTGGCTGTGAGGCATCAGAGTCTGAGTCAACTCAGGGCTGAAGAGCTCAGAGTCCAGACGCTGGAAGGTACGGCTGTGACTGGCTGCTGGGTGATTGTCCGTTAAGCCCAGAACAATAGTCTCCACCATTAGCATCTAGAGCAGTAAGTTTGACTATTGGAGAACCCTTGTTTTCAAGACTTTGAGGTATAAACCTCTAGATTTGGAGGCCCTAGCCAGTTGTGGTGGCTCACACCTTTAACACCAGCACACAGGGAGGCAGAGACAGGAAGACCACCTCTGACTTTGAGGCCAGCCTGGTCTACATAGTGAGTTCTGGCACAGCCAGAGCTGTCTCAACACACAGGGAGAGACAGAGACAGAGAGAGAGACATACACACAGAGAATAAACTTTGGAATCAGGATATTGCAGTATAGTCTTCCAAAGCAGTAGCTGTATATGAACTAATCACACTTGGTAATGAGCCTCAGTTTCACCATTTCTGTGGCCGAGCAGTGGTAGCTGTTAGTGCTCTGCATTCCCTCCGACTTCAAGCCATTGATCACCCCTTCCTGTTCACTGGTTTTGATTGTTTCTCCCCCTCACTTCCTCCTCAGTGCAGAGAAATGAACACTATCTTCTTCTCTCAAGGTCCAGTTTGAGTCCTTCCTTCCTTCCTTCCTTCCTTCCTTCCTTCCTTCCTTCCTTCC
>NW_026596120.1:6649759-6747809 GCF_907164565.1 Psammomys obesus
TCCTTCCTTCCTTCCTTCCTTCCTTCCTTCCTTCCTTCCTTCCTTCCTCCCTCCCTCCCTCCCTCCTTCCCTCCCTTCCTTCTTTCCTTCCTTCCTCAGACCATTTCTTTTATTTGAGCTCTGCATACTGTTCTATCACGCAGCGTTGCCTCTTGATCAATTTGGTCCTGCAGTGCCTCAGCATCTTCTGATCTCACTGCCAGCCTGGTCCTCTTACTTCATTGGGTACTGCAGATGAAGGGAAATCACAGGGTGGAGAGCCATGAAATCAACAGGGAAAAGAAGGTCTAAAAGAGAAGGCCCAACAGCAAGCTCTTCATCTCTCTCTCTTGATTGCTCACTTTTTCCTTCTTTGTGTGTTGTGTTGTATTTTGTTTTGTTGAGACAGGGCCTCATTATGCAGGCCTGAAACTTACTCTGTAGACCAGGCTGACCTGGAACTCACAGAGATCTACCTGCCTCTGCCTCTCTAGTGCTAGAACTAAAGCCAAGTGCCATCACACCCAACTTAGTTTCTTGATCGTGTTTCTAAGTTTCTCAACTACCTTCTTTTAAACTAAGCATTCTAGCAGGGCTCAGTGGTGCACGCCTGTGATTCCAGCGCTCAGGAGAGGCAGAGGCAGGTGGATATCTGAGAGTTTGAGGCCAGCCTGGTCTACAAAACCAGTCCAGGATAGCCAAGGCTACACAGAGAAACCCTGTCTCAAAAACAAAACAAAACAAAACAAAACAAAACAAAAACCCAATAAATAAATTATTTAAATTAAAGAATAAAAATTCTAGGGAGTTCTCCTCCCACGCCCTGGACTGTTGTCCTCCCGTGGATCATGTGTAAATGGGCACACATGGATGCGTACATGTATGCTTAGCTTATCGCGCTCTTAGTGAAAGAGTTGGTCTGGATTCTCTGGTTTGCACATTTTGCTCATTTCACGGAGCAGATTATGGGGCTGGAGAGATGGCAGAGTGGTTAGGAGCCCTTGCTGCTCTTGCGGAGGACCTGGGTTGAGTTCCCAGCACCCACACGGCGGCTCACAACCATCTGCAACCCCCGGTTCCAGTCGATCCAACAGGATTGTGTGCGGCGCACATACATTCCTGCAGGTGAAACCTTCACACACATAAAGTAAATCCTTAAAGAAAAAAATCACGTTAAAAGGGGTCTATCACACCCTGGAGGTGGGTTTGTGGATATTAGTTTCCTCACTTTCCACATTTTAAAAACAAGTTTGAAGCACCTCGTTAAAACCGCGTTACTTTTAAGAAAGGCAGTCTTGCAGCACGTCAACAAAGTCAGCCACCGAATAAATTGCACCTGGAACGCGGGGCGTTACTGGCTTGTTTTCCACCGCAAGGGCTGGAGAAGCTGAAAAGCACACTCACAAGTCTGGCGATCTCCTGGTTGGTCAGCTGGAGGCCCCAGATGCACAGCTCCCTGCCCAGCGTGTAGTTTTCCTCGCGGATGGTCATTAGCAAAGGCTCCAGGGAGACAAGTCGTCTGCTCGTCTCGAAGTCGCCGGCTCTTACAAGCATAAACTGGAGTGGAGGAAAACTACAGGTGGCCATCATAAAGAGAAACCCACTCCTCTGAGTGTGTGGACAGGCTCGTGGCACTGGGGGTCGGAGCGACGGCAGGTTACCGCACACTCTTAGATCACAAAACCGATTTAGTTGTGTACAACCAGCTTTTTTTTTTTCTTTTTTTTCTTTTAATGAAGTAGAAAGGTGGGAAAACATCAAATGGCATCTTACATAGCAAGGGTATGGATGAGTATTTCATAAGGTTTTTTGTTTTAAGGACTTACTTATCTTACTCTTAAGGGTATGAGTGTTGTACTTGTGTGGATGTCTGTGCGCTACGTGTGTAGGGTGCCCTTGGAGGCTGGAAGGGGATAGCAGATCTCCTGGAACTGGAGTGATGAAACAGTTGTGAGCCTCCACGTGGGGGCCGGGAGCCAATCTTGCACCCTGTTCAAGCAGCAAGTGTTCTTAACCACGGACCTGCTCCTCCAGCCCCTCACAAGGCTCTTCATGATCTTCAGAATCAAAGCGGAGAACCCAATCTCAGCACGCCTCCAGCTCAGGCAGCCCTTCTGGTTGTATCTACCCAAAGGTTTATACCGGATGGGCTGTTAGTCATATTTCTGATGATGGTTGTAATAAAAACATTTGGTGGAGGCTAATTATAAAGACTACAGTAAAAGCGAAAATTAATTAGTGGGCTTGGAAGATGACTCAGTGGTCAAGAGCACGTTGGGCAGTTAACAGTGGCCTGAAGCTCTTGCTCCAGGGGATTCGACACCTTCTTCTGGCCTCCACAGAATTTTAATTATACGCACACCTCCCCTCATGCATATAATTAAAAAGTAAAATCTTTAAAAATTTAATCAACAATTATTTTCTCCCCCCCGCACCCCAAAGGTTGGTTGGCTCAGCAGTTAAGAGCACTTGCTCATCGTTGCAGAGGACCAGGGTTTGTTTTCAGCACCCACACTGGGCAGCTCCAGTCCCAGGGCATCTGATATTCTCTTCTGGCCTCTGCTGGCACGCGCACACGTGTGGTACGCATACAGGCAACCAGGCACACACACACGTTTTTAAAAGCGTGTTTAAGCTCCTCACTGAGGCAGTGAGATGTGTGTGTGTGTGTGTGTGTGTGTGTGTGTGTGAACTTCTGATAGAAACCGAAGAAAGAAAGGAATAGAGAAACTGGGAGGGTAAATGGGGTGGGCAGAGCAGAAGAGGTGGGGAGAGAGGCTAGAGGGAAGGAGGGGTACAGCCTGAGGAGGCTGGAGTCAGAGGAAAGAGAGGGGGCTTACGGAGGAACCGGAGAAGGTGATATGTTACATGAGGTTCAGTGGGCTCAACGCCTGACCCCACAAAACACATTCTGGCAGGCAAAGGAGGGCAGGTGCATGCGTGTAAGAGAAGCAGCCAGGGGAGCCGGCCCTTGGGGCCCAGTGAGCAAGGCTGTGACTCAGTCAGCAGATACAGGGCTGGTGGGGCAGCCAGCTTTGGGCTGGAGGAAATGTTTCCAGGACTGAACCCCTGGGATTCTAGTTCAAGGAAGGCCAGGATCCCACCACTCACCTTCCTGAGGACCTTCTCTGTGTCCATGCTGCTCTTCAGGTCCCTTCGGATGGCGGGACACATGGAGGTCCGAGTCTGTGTGCAATGCTTCTGGTATGTCCTCAAGAACTTCTGAAGAATGGGAATCACCGGTTCGGGAGCCCCTTTGGGTTTCTGTTTTCTTTCCTTTGCTCTTGGCATTGTTTTACAGTGTGTGATTCCACGTGGTCTCTGAAAACAGTAACAGTAAGCAGAAAGCCAGCACAGAATGTGCCTCACCCACACCTTAAATCGAAGCACTCAGGGAGGCAGAGGCAAGCAGATCTCTGTGAGTTCAAGGCCATCCTGGTCTACAGAGTAAGTCCAGGAGAGCCAGGGCTACACAGAGAAATGCTGTCTTTAAAAAAAAAAAAAAGAAAAAATGTGTGTGTGTGTGTGTGTGTGTGTGTGTGTGTGTGTGTGTGTGTGTCTATCTGTGCAAAAGGTCTGCAATTCTTTTCCCAAGGACAATACCTGGCCAAGATGTAGCTACATGACTAAGAAAAGCTGCTATATAAACAGCATTGGGGGAATAAGAAAGAAAACAACTGTTCATTCCCGACGTCAACCCAGAGTCCACGTCTCTTTCTAGCATTCCTCTCCTTTCCAGGTCCCTGTGTTGCCCTTGGCTGTGTTGGGCACGGCGTAAGTGTGAGTCTGAGTGTGTCACAGTGAGTATTATGGAGGTCGGAGTACAATTTACAGGAGTCAGTTTTCTGTTTTTGCCTTGCAGAGAATTGAAAACACGTCTCCAGGCTTAGTGGTCCATGCCTTCTGCTGAGCCCGACAAGCAGGGTGTTTGTCTGTTTGGGTTTTTAAATTATTTATTACTTAAATGACTAGCCTGACAAGATGCTGCCCACTGATGCGATAATGGCATGAACGTACGGGAATTACCAATTGCTCTCTGATTGGATCTAATGTCCAATCCATGAGATGGAACTTATGCCTGGCACTGTTTACAGGGCCAAGGATATATGGCTAGACAGATGATATAGATATAGGGGAAATACCTAATACCATACTATTATTCTGCTAAACCGACAGAGCCTTAAAATGACTCCTCATGACTTGCTGCTATACTCAGAGATTTATGTATTCAGAGGTTCCCAAAGGACAGCAGGAGGATGCTCTCTCCTCACGCCATGCCCTCCGCACCCCACCGGACCGTTCCTGGGCCTCCCCACCTTCACAGTAGCTGGATTACTCCATGCTTCCCTGGGCAGAGCCATCCTGGGTCCCACCACCTCAGCCTATGTCCTCAGCCCCATTCTGGGGTGGCACTCAGCAGAGAGAGAAGAATGGTATGAGGTTATCCCCCAGGACCTATAACCTATCTAGCCACAAGTTCTTGGCCTCGTTAACAGTGTCAGGTGTAAGTCCCACCTCATGAAGAGGACTTGAGAGACAGTCAGAAAGCGATGTTTAACTCCCGCAACATCCCATTGCGTCGTTCAGCCCTTCGGAGAAGCTTCCTCTTGACACACAGGCCCTCATCTGGACAGAGGGCAGAGAATAAGAGGCCGTGGAAAGCTCATCTCAAAACGGGTTATATACATCACACCCTTTCTCCCAAAGTCCAGGGAACCTCTCCAGAGAGGGGGCAGAAGGACTCTAAGAGCCAGAGGCGCTGGATGGCTTCAGTGGAACCTTGTTTTCCAGACACAGCAGAGCAGATGCACACGTGACTCCATGGCATGTGCATAAGCCGGACAAAAATCACAGCATGGAAGGGGTGCATTAGACATTCCAGCACCGGCTGAGGAGCTGTTGGGGCTTCAAAGTCAGCGGTGGGAGACTGAGAGCCTGCCGGACTCCAAGGCAAGCCTCCATCCTGAGAGTAGTTGGGCAACACACACCGGAGCCAACGGGGAAAGAGAAAGAAGAAAACTCAAAACTGGGTGGCTGAGGAGGTGAGGGTAGAGAGAAGGTGACACCTGGAGGAGTGAATCCGATGTAAATACACTGCGTGGAATTCTCAAAACACCGAAAAATGTTGTTTAAAATGCCTTAATGAGAGAGAGAGGAAGGAGAAAGGGGAGAGGGTGGAGAGGGAGAAGAATGTGAGAGAGAGGGAAATGGGAGAGGTGGGGAGAGAGGGAGGCAGAGGGAGAGAGAGAGACTGTGCCTGTGTGGAGGCGGCAGAGGGCAACGCCATGAATCCTTTCTCGGCTTGCTTTCAGGACTCGTTCTGGTGTGTCCTGGAGATGCGCCCATGACGGTTGCTGGCTGTCATGTCAAATGGTGCTGAGGCATCTTTCTAGTCCAGGAAATTAGTGTTTTACCACAGCATTTTTTTTTTTGAGGTCCTTTCTGCATGCAGTTGGGGCTCGGGTGCTCCAAAGCCCCCCTCGATTAATCATGAGTGAAAACTCACTGAGGTCTCAGGTGGCGCCTTACCTGTGCGGCTGGGCGGTATCATCTCATCTCAAGGCCGCTGACCCTTCACCGTGTCTCACTCTGGACACAGTGACACAGGCTGAGGAGGTGGTAGTTAGAACCCGAGGGAGCATCGGAGAATCCCAGTTGTCCCGGAGGCGGGGAAGTGCAGAGCAGGTCCCATGGGGTGAGGGGAGGGCAGTGTCTCCGAGGGGACCTTGGAAACCCCAGCCATCCCCACAGGTGTAGGTGTTGGGCGCTTCCCAACTGTCTCAGTCCTGCTTCCCCCGCGTCCTCTGTTGCCATAGAGACGGGAGCTCCCGCCAGACACTGAAAGCAAAGAGGGCGGAGGCGTGGGGGCAGGCAGAGACAATTGCCTGTGTGGTTGGGGGATCCCAACCTTGAGAGGCTTGGCAGGCCTGTCTGGACCGAGCCTGAGGAAGTCAGAGTGCGCGAGGACTCTGCGCAGCTGCTGGCTTTAAAGTTGGAGGACGGGCACTTGAGCCAGGAAACGTGAATGGCTTCCAGAAGCTGGAAGAGTGGAAATGGATTCTCCCCAGAGCTGCAGAGAGGAACTTAGCCCCCACCGAACCTGCTTTGATTTTATTTCAGTGAGATCCCCTGGGACCTCTTGTCTCCATGACTGTCACATAATAAACATCTCCCCCACCCCCGTTCCCTGCCTCTCATAAATGACTACACAGTCGTATGTACCTACCCCTATATGAGTGCAAACGGATTCCAGAAATCCACTTCCGGTGTCTTCTTCAGTCACTCTCTACCTTGTTTGTTTATTTATTTGGGACAAGGTCTCTCACTCAACCTGGAGCTCACCAATTTGGCTAGAACAGGAGGCCCCCGAGATGCTCCTGTTTCTACTTCCCCAGGGCTGGGATTACAGACCCCACAGCTTGGCACTGGGCTTTTTCATATGAAGGCTGAACTCAGGTCCTTATGTTTGCACCTCCTGTCGTGGTGGGCTTCCAGGGTGCCTTTGAGTGGTCCCTGCTTCTGTAACCTCTCACATTCACGTAAATAACCCTAGTGAATGCTTTGCTTCACCAAACTGGACATTGGTGGTGGTTGGTCTGCTGCTGGTTCCCTATCTGGGCTGAGTTAATATTTGCTCACGCCTCCCCACAAATGGTATCACACAATTATTTCAGACCTTGGCTCCTACTCCAGGAAGTACCTGAAAGTGTAAGAGACCAATGGCTTGCAGCTCCTGGACACAGAGTTCTCAGCTAGTGGGACAGCAGCAATAAGATATTTACTGCCTAGACATTTGGTAGTGAGAAGCACTGATATTGACTTGGTATCTCTATGGTACAACGAATGCAGGATTTTCCTTGCCCTACTCTGCTATCCTTAACTGAGGGGTGGGCAGGGGAAACAACCTTTCCTTTCCTGATGGGGACAGAAGGGACCTCCAATGAAGGGCTCTTTAATAGAAGGGAAACCCAAGCCCCAAGACCCTGGAAGCTAAAAGGAAAAGAAAAACACTAGCTGAACAAAAGCCTCCTTATTCTTATAGCCTTTCTCTCTCTCTGTGGGTACTGGGGACAGAATTTATGTCCTTTGCAAAAGCAGCCTTAACGGTTGGTCCATCTCTGCAGCGCTGGTTCTTGACAGTCAGAGCCTGGAGCACAGCAACAAAGCTGGAAAAGCAGCAGATGGAGGACCGCAGGGATCACCAGCAGAACAGTCACTTTTGACAGCTTTTCCCTGATGGGTCCCATTTTTAACCTTATTTGCATACCCACATCTTCCTGCTCCGTGTCCAGTGACACTCCCTAATTGAGACTCTCTGGGGCTGCAGGAATGGAAAACATGATGAGAGCTTGATGGAGGAGGAAGAGAAAGAAGACTGGGGACACAGACTCTTCAGGAACTCCCTGCACCAGAGGCTTCTGCCCTGGCCAGGGAGCTTACCAGAGCCAGTCCCTGAGCCTCAACCAAAGGCTGGGAGCAGAGGGACTCATTGCTGCCTCCGCCTCCAGCAGCAGACAGGAATTTGTTACTGCGTCTGCTTCTCGCCAGAGACAGGAGGCCTGCCAGCCTGTTGATCCTGTTGGCGACCTGCTCTCTGCAGACTTGCCCTGCAAGCAACCTCTCTTGGTTGACACCCCCAGCCCTCTGAGAGCTTCCCAGAGCTGAGACACTTCTCAGAGCAGAAACGGCTCTTGGCTAGCATCCCACTGCTACCGAGAGTTCAAATTTGATACGCTGAAATCGTCAAATTCTACGTGACAGTCTACTTAAAGTTAGTTAATTAAGCTCAGGTTATTTAATCCCAAGTTCTTAATAAAGCTCCTCCTGCTTGAACACTCTCCACTCTTGCATTTAATTCTTGGAAGGATGGCGGGCAACAACATGGATGGAGACAGGGCACAGCCTCCTGCCGAAGGCTTTGCGTGTCAGTTGCTGTAGGCCAGGGCCTCTTGGTCTCACGACAATGGCCAGTCAGGAAGAATCCCTTTGCAAGAAATGCTACCCCTGAATCTCAGTAACACAACATGTGTCTTCTCTCTCACTGTCTCGTGGAGAGACTCGTGTACACCCGAGGTGCCATTCCCAAGGGGTGTGGCTGCCGCAGTGGGTAGGCTTCAAGGTTCATGGGGTATATGGCTTCCTGAATAACAATGGGGTACCGCAGAAGGGAGGGGGGATGAAGGACCCCAGAATAAACGGCCAACTGTGCCTGCCCCAAGCAGCCATATTTTCATGCAAAGATGTTTAATAGATTATTATTTGTACATATAAAAAATGGAAAGCAGGCAGGTCAGAAATGACTGCACTTATTTGAAGGAGGGAGTCACTGAAATTAAAACGAGACTTGGCTTCCAGCCAGGTCTGCCTGACTCCTGGCCCACGTTCTCACTGGCTAACCCTTCCCAGAGTTTAACAAAACCACTAACAACAACAACAACCGAGAGGAACAGAAAGACCCACAAGACATTGGAAGACACCCAAAGCACCATGGCACTCTTCGTCTCGAAGAACTAGGGTCTATGGAAAGATTCCTCTCCTGCCCTTATCCCAGCTGTGGTCTGCAGCCCCAACTCAGGGCTTTGTGCAGCTAAGCAAGCACTCTACCCCCTGAGCCACACCCTAGCCCTCAGATATCGCTTCTGGGAGACCAGCAGACTCTTCTGAGATCCTTTCCTTGACTTCTGCTGAAAGGGTGAGGCAGCTGAAAGTTTAAACATTAAAGCTCTCCCTTGGTTCTGCTCGCTTTACGTGGTCAACTGTCATAGTTAGTCACATCCATAAAACATCCCAAACTGTCAGCCAGGGGTAGGGTGTGTGAAAGGAGTGGATGAAAGAGAAGCAGTTCTTGGAGAGTTTGGGTGGCAGTACCGTGACTTTCCAGCAGTCATAGATGATAGTTTTGAAGTTAGGGATTGTTTTTTTTTTTTTCCTCCAGGTCATTGTCTTAAGCTGTCCACACTGATGTCATTGTTGTCAATGATGTCATTGCTGTCATCCTGTTGTGTGTAGACTAGGTTGTGCAGGTTGCAAACCATGCTGCCTGGTTGTGTTTCTCAGGTCACCTAACTTGTAGAAAAGTTTGTCACACCCTCACCCATGAGCTTCTGTTACTTGGGATGTATGAGTCAAGGTAAGGCTTGATTCCCGACAGCCTTTCTGTTCACTAATAAGGGTGCCTCAGATCTGGTGGGAAAGGAAACTGCTTTTTTTGGAACTGAAATGCAGTTGGATATAAAGAACCTTAAATGTAGACAGACCTCAAAATTAAGCTCTTATTTGTTTACCCAGACAACCACAGCACTTTCTGCCGGCTTTGTGGAAATCTGAGCCACGCATAGGGGCTCAGCCGGCAGCAGCTGCAGCTGGGGGCTCTTCAGCTCCTTTCGGACAGCGACTCTGTACTGCTCATGGTTGCTGGGTTGTTTTGGGCTCCTTCACAACCTCACTTTTCACAGAACTGATTCCAGATTATGTGCCCTCATACTGGTGGAGGGGCCTGAGAAAACCGACACAATCATTTTGCTTTCAGCCTTGAGCAGAAATAAAAATACAGTCACTGGCGAAGTAGCTCAGTGTTAGACAACTTGCTCAGCACGTGCAAGCCTCTGGGTTCCATCTCCAGGAATGCAAACAAGCAAACAAATAAATAATAAGTAAATGAAACAAAGACGTAAATAAAAGCATGGTAAAGACACATCTGAGAGGACTGACTCAAGGTCCTTATAGTGTTTTGTGATGCCCCCTCTCAGCCTATAGATTGTCCCTCAGAGACAAGGCTATTCTTTGCCTTTGTCACTTTCACATCCATTTGCTATTAAAAAATTTTATTTATATATTTAATTATTACAATTTATCCACTTTGTATCCCCCCTGCAGCCCCGTCTCTCGTCTCCTCCCAGTCTCACCCACGCTCCCTCATTTGATATTTTTGTTTGTTTGTTTGTTTGATGGTGCTGAACTACAGTCCCAACACACAAATTTCAAATCAGCTGTTCAAAACCAACTAATTTTGATCCGAAGCCCAGGGAGGCAGCTTAGTGAGTACAAGCGCTAGCTAGCCACACAAGCCCGGCAGACTGAGCTCCACGACAGAACCCAGGTAAGAAGCCAGATCTTTAGGCATTTCTAAGTTAGCACTCCTACAGTGAGATGGAAGGCAGAGACAGGAGCATTGCCCAGAAGCCGTGGAAGCTCAGGCCAGCCTGGGAAGAAGGCCTAGAATCTCTCCGAGCTGCTTATTGAGGCTTCATTGGTCAGCTTTAAGTCTTCTGGTTGGCTGGAGCAGATCTCAGATACAGCAAGTACTGCACCTGAGGCTGGGGGCGGGGGGTTGACATCCTCAGAGCCTGTAGGCCTTGGCAGGGGCGATGAGGAGCAGGGGGACTGGATGAGGAGGCCACGGGAGGACCTAGGGTGGGGAGGGAGCTCGTGAACCAAGGCTGCAAATGGGTCAATCGATGGCTTTGAGGCTGACTTTGTTCAAGTTGACTGGCAGTCACCCTGACCTTGCAGGAACATTGGAGCCCGATTTGCTGTAAGCGGTCAGAGAGTGACTGCCTTATGATCTCTGTTGAAACCACTGCACTCTGGCATTCTGTGAAAAGCTTGAGGTGTAGACTCTCTGTGGATGAAGGAACACCAATGTGTTCCCAGAAGAAAATATTCACGAATACACAATTTCAAATGTCACAGAAGGTTGTTTTTCAGCAATCAGAAATACAGATGTAGCTCCTGAGCGTGGTGGCTCACCCCTGCAACCCCAGACTTGGGAGGCAGAAGCGGGATTCTTTCAAGTTCAAAGCCAGCCTTGTCTGCATGATGAGTTCTAGGCCAATGAGGGATGCATAACAAAATGATGTCTCAAAAAGAACAAAGAAATCATTAGAAGTAGACAGGATGATCTGCATCTGTAACTCAGGAGGCTGAGGCAAGGGGATCTCAAGTTCGAGGCCAGCCTGGCCTACATGGCAAGACCCTGTCTTCAAACAAGAGCAACAATCTCCCAAACAAATAAACAAAACTGAGTCTGTCTGCACAACTTTAATCCCAGTACTCCAGAGGCAAAGGCAGGTGGATTGTTGTGATTTGAGGGTAGCCTGCTCTATGTAGAGAGTTCCAGGCCAATTAAGGTGACAGAATGAGAATTTTGTTGTTGTTGTTTTTAAGGGCTGGGTCGGCAAAATGGCTTGGAAAGGTGTTGAGTTCAATTGAGTCCAGTCCATGGGACTTACATGCAGAAAAGAAAGAAACAACTTTTGCAGGTTGTCCTCTGATCTCCACACTTTTCCCATGGCACACATGTCCCTACCCTGACACACACAAACAAGTAACTGTAATGAAGAGAATTTTAAAAGTATAGGATGACTACTACAAAAGGCAGAGGAAGAGGGGGAGGATGGAGAGGAAAAGGAAGAAAGAGAGAGAGAGAGAGAACACACAAAAGTGTGACTGTTCTTAAATAATAAAAAATAAAATTACCAGATGGATCAAACATTTCATTTCTGGGCATATAGCTCCGAGACTTTGAAAATAGGATCTCAAAGGGACATCTGTTCACCCATAATCCTGGTGATATTTATGAGAGCCAAAAAGTATAAGCAACTCAAATTTCAATGACAGACACGTCACTGAACAGGTGTGACAGACAAACAGCTTCAAACAGAAGGGAACTCTGACCCGCATACAACACGGATGACCTGGAAAAACAACGCAAAGTGAAATGAGCCAAGAGACAAGTAACATAGTCTATAAAAAGCTCACTGCAGGGTCTGATGGCTCAACCTGAGGACCCAAGTTCAAATCCCATGGGAAAAAGCCCAGCACGACCCTGCCTGCCTGTAAACCCAGGGCTATAGGAGGCTGACAACAGGAACAGTGGTCGTACTTGTCCCGGGTTCACTGAGAGACCCTGTCTGAGAGGAGTACAAAAGAGATGATAAAGCCAGGCACCCGACATCCTCCTCCGGCCTCTACGCTTGCTCAGGGACACACACAGCTACACATAATGCCACACATATTTTCGCACGGGAAGTAATAAAAAGGTCATCGTACTAATTGTAGAGAATGGTCCAGCAAATGACGATTTGATTCCACTCACATAATGTTTATAAGAGCAGTCAAATCCCTGTAGACAGAAGGCAGGTTGGTGGCTACCGGGGTGGAAGGAGGTGAATACGGACTATGTAACAGGATTAGAATTTCAGCACATTAAAAAAATATATTAGTAGTGTGTGTGTGTGAGAGAGAGAGAGAGAGAGAGAGAGAGAGAGAGAGGAGATGTGTGCATATCAAGCCTGTGTGCCACTGTGAGGGTAGCACGGTGTTTTAGTTACCTTTCTTTCTTTTTCTTCCTTTGTTTCTTCTTTCTTGGTTTCTTCCTTCCTTCCTAAGATTTATGTATTATGTATACGTAATGTATACATATGGATACAGTGTTCTGCCTGCATGAAGGCCTGCACACCAGAAGAGGGCACCAGATCTCATTATAGATGGTTGTGACCCATCATGTGGTTGCTGGGAATTGAACTCAGAACCCCTTACTTTTCTCTTGCTGTGGAAAGACACCATGACCAAGGCAACTTATAAAAGAGAGCATTTCAAAGGATGACTCCAAGACCATCCAGGTGGTGATCTGGCAGCAGACAGGCAGGCATGGTGCTGGAGCAGCTGAGAGCTTACTTATCTGCAAGCTGGAGGCAGAGAGAGAGAGAGAGAGGGGAGAGGGAGAGGACCTAGCACAGGCGTTTGAAACCTCAAAGTCCACCCTGTGGCACACCCCTCTTCCAAGAAGGCCACACTTGCCAAACCTTCCCAAAACATTCCCACCAAGTAGGGGCCAGGCATTCCAACATATGAGCCTATGGGGCCATTCAAACCACCGTACGAGACTTGCAGGCGGAGACCAGAGGACAGTTTTGTGGAGCTGGCTTTCTTCTTCCATATTCCCTGTTAGTTTTCTGGAATCAAACCCAGGTCATCATCAGGTCTGTGTGGCAAGGGATTTACCCTTGAACCATCCCGGCAGCCTGAGTTTCAGTTTTGCAAGATGAGAACATTCCAGAAAATGATTGTAGGGCTCTGTGATTAGCAATGTGTACTTAACACTACTGAACTGTACATTTAAAAGTGGTCTGAGGTAGCTGTTCCATTGGACCCGAGATGGTCACGAGCGTGTAAGTCATGCTGGCTCGCTATTCTTGTTGTTTTCAGCAGACACCTAGTTTTGCCTAGTTAAGTCTCCTGTTTTGCTTGGTTAAGTTTTCTGTTTTGCTTCGATATGTTTACTTGGAAACCTATATAAGTGGTTTACTCTGTAATAAAGATGGCGCCTTGATCAGAGCACTGTCTTGGCGCTTCTTCGTGTTCTCTGTCTCTTTTAATTCCCAGCCCCTTGTGCAGGCGGTTACTATTGGTGGTTGTGGGTGGCTACAGTGGTCAAAGCGATAAGTGTTGATTTCTGTGTATTTTACCGTAATTACAAAAACTGTAAAATGGGACTGCTGAGATGGCACTCACCTGTGGGCTCACAACCGTCTGTCCCAGGGCTTCGGACACCCGCTTCTGGCTTCCACAGATCCCGCATACAGGCAGTGCACATACACAGCGCGGGTTGAACACCCACGCACATGAAAGAAAAACAAATAAAAGCGGAAATCGGAAGTATCTGCCAGAGTAACGAGCATATAAAAACGTGGCCCTTGCGCTGCAGTTGGCCAACTCTGTCTTGGAAAACTGAGTCCGTCTCCATCCTCACCAGCACCCACATGGCCCCACATCCCATGTGGTGAGACAGCGAACCCACGAGGCCCCAGGGAAGGGGGTAGAGGACAATGTTTGATTCACGGCAAATGAAAAGGCAGAAACAAAGTTGGATGTGCGGTGCTCCCATTTTTCGACGGGAGAGCTCCTGTGGGCGGGGTGGGGGGGTGGGGGTGGGGAGCTGGCATGCTCTTCCTTACAAGGAGGGAGTTAATTAGACGCCATGCTCCACCCCCACGCTAGTCACATTCTGTTGTTGTTAGTTTTGTTGTTGTTGTTGTTTTGAGTGAATGTTGTCAGGGCTCCGTTGCCCCAACTGGATTTCGCTGCTTCTTTTCTTGGGAAGGAGTTTTCAGCTAACTGGTGCTTTCTTGGCTCCTCGACAGACTGCATTGTTTTCTATAAAAAGCTCACTTACCAACTGTAGAAAAAGGGAGCAAAAGGTCTTTGTAAAATGTAAGCTGCACATCACGTGGGCCTTTAAAGAACTATCTGCATGTGGAAAAATCTTCAAGTGGGACTGTGGAAAATATTCTTCAAATAGTTTGGAGAGGAAAAAAAACAAATAGGACCTCAGCCGGTCTAGCGGTGAGCAAGCATCACGGAGAATGGAAGGCCTCAGAAATCAAGAGGTTGGGAGGCAGTTTGCTGCCTGTGGATCTGGGTCTGAAGCCCTGAAAGGGATTGGCAGTTAGACTCAAGAGCCAGAGAATGGACGATGCCTCTTTCAGCCCTTCCGTTGCCGCCATCCTTGAGTCCTGCCGGGTCCTACTTCTACCTTGTGGGCCAATGTGAGAGTTGGCATAGTGGTTATAATCATTTTAAGGCAAGGATATTTCTGGTTAATCATAGATATTTCTATTATAAAAAACATTTTACACACACCCGCTCACCAAAATGCCAGGAGTGGTGGCACATAGCTTTAATCCCAGTACTTGGGAGGCAGAGGCAGGTGGATCTCTGAGAGTTGGAGCCAGGGTGGTCTACAAATTGGGTTTCAGGACAGCCAGGGCTGTTACACAGAGCAACCCTGTCTCAGAACAGAAACAAACAAAAGTCTTCAGAAACAAATAAGCACGAACAAAATTCACTTGTAAACCCACGATCTAGAAATGGCCCCAGTTTGACATCTTAGAGGACAGCTCTAACATCCTGTTATACATTCTGGCCACTTGCCGCACTGTATCTTCATGACACTTGATTTCACCCTCTGTACAATGGGTCCAATAATTCTGTTCAGAAGTCATGTAAGAGTTAAAAATAAGATACCGTTTGTAAACTGCCCAGCCTGGTAGACCACAGGTACTCAAGTTGTTGATTGTTCACTAATACTGACACAAAGGACCCCTCATTCTCAAAGACAGGCACACACACATCACCCAGAATGTACACTCCCTTCCTCCATCCCTCTTCCCCTCCTTTCTCTCTCTCCACTCCCTCTCCCTTTCCCTGTCCCTTTATATCGCACCACAAACTCTTATATGGGCCCAAGACTCATTCCAAGTCAGCTAGGAAGAAAAGGGACACTAGCAGAAGTGTTACATTCTTTCAAAGATGCAGCTCAGTATGCCACGCACACAAGTGTGCACACACACACCACACACGTGTTAGTGACATACAGTAAACTGAGTAAACCTGATTATATGATATGACATGTACTGACACATGAACTAACTATTCATTACAGCAAAAGAGAGGAAAAAAGCTTTCTAGTTGGGGATAGTGGTGAACACTTTTAATCCCAGCCCGTTGGGAAGCTGAGGCAGGAGGATCACTGTGAGTTTGCGAGCAGTCTGGGGCTACACAATGAATTTGAGGCTAACCTGAGTTACAGAGCAAGACCTTGTCTCAAAACAGAAACAAACAACGAGAAAAATCCCCCAAAAGAATAGAAAAATATATTTTCATCTTTCCTGAATTTTACGGCCCAAGACTCCTGAAACAAAAGCTTAAGAAAGGGTTGGGGATTTAGCTCAGTGGAAAAGCACTTGACCAGCAAAAGCAAGGCCTTGGGTTTTGTCCTCAGCTCTGGGAAACAAACAAACAAAAACAAAAAACCAAGGTAACTGGCACACAAAAGGTTAAGAGGACACAAGCACACATGTACTTAATACACGCTGTGAAAAACAACATGGGAGATTCTATGAGGAAAAGACAAACCAAAGAACCAGTTAAACTGGCTGACTGAGATGTAAAAGGCTGACCCACTGCTATTGAGTGGCACATGTATTCTGGTCTGTTCATGTTCTATTCATTAAAAGAAGTGTGTGTGTGCGTGTGTGTGGTATACTCACAGAGGCCAGAAGAGGTCATCAGATATCCAGGGCTGAGGTTATAGGTGGCTATAAGTGGACCCACGTGTGTAAACTGTAGTGAGAGTTTTGGTTTCTTAAAAAAAACTAGTTATGCTATACGAGTATGTTTTGTTTTGATCTCAGGTGTGGGATAAAGGGCTGCTTCACAGCAGGTGATTATGATTTGCCTGGTACACTAGCAGAGGCGTGGTTTTGCCAGTTGCAGATAGCTTCCTTCTGGGAATTCTTGAGAGGGTATAAATGGAGAGGTCTGAGAGGGGCTGGAGGTGGAGGAGAGGGGGTGCTCCAAAAAAAGAAGAGGGAGGGGGAAGGTAAGGAGGAAGGGGAAGAAGAGGAGGAAGAGAAGGGGGAAGAGGAGGGGGAGAAAGAGGAAGGAGGAGGAAGGGAGGAGAGGGAAAAGGAGCGGTGGGGGGGGATGAGGAGGCAGAGGAGGAACAGGGTGAGGAGGGGGAAGAGGAAGAGGAGGGGAGGAGGGGGGTGAGGAAGAGGAGGGGAGGAGGGAGAAGAGGAGGAGGGAAAAGAGGAGGAGGAAGGGGAAGAGGAGGAGAATGGGAAGGAGGGGGAGGAAAAGGGGAGAAGAAGGAGGAGGAGGAGGAGCCTGCTGCTCCTGGTTGCTGTTTTGGTTTAATGAGTAGTTGGAGATATTCTGACAATGAAGACTGGACTTGCCCCAAGGAACCCAAAGGTCCTAATCAGCAGAAAGTAGTCTAAAAAGGTCTCTATTCCCTTTCTCCTCTGACCTTTCTTGCCTACCTAGTTTTGGAGGGTTGAAAGGGACTGGAGTGGTAGATGGAAGAACCCGATAAAATAGATTTAAAAATATGTCAACACAGAACTCTAGGCCTCTGGCAGAGAAGCAAACATTCTTCTGTCTCCATGTCTCCAGCCCCTACGTCCTCCTCTGTGACTTCCTTTTCTGTAGGTCTAGGGAAGGGACTCCCATTTGAGGGCCTGATTGCCTGCTTCAAGGAAGAAGGCAGGCTGTGAGGATGACCCTCCTGTTTCTGTCATTTGCTCAAATCCCTTCAACCTGAAATATGTAATCTGTCAACCTGTTGTATTTGGGGGTAGCATGTCTGGAGCCCTATCCTAACAGGACAATAGGCCCATGAGCATGTCTTACAGCCCCCCTCCCCCCCGAATTCCTGTGCTCTTTAAAAAAGCTCTTTCCAGGCTCCCAGGTCACTGCTTTGCTCTCTGAGCTTTAAAATATATAGTAGAAACCCCTCACCAGGACTCTGTTCCGCCCAGCTTCACGAATCTGTTATGACCTAGATCCTTGCCTGTTCCTTCCTGTTTCTGATGCTAGAGTTGGTCTGTTTCATTTCCTCATTAAAAGAATGTATGGCTGGGGACAGAGCTCAGAGGTAGAGCACCTGCCTAGCATCCACAAAGCCCTCGTTCAACCCCCAGTATATAATAAACAAATAAATCAATAAAATATTGTTAAGGGAGCACAGTCAGAATGTAGAAATGGAGGTTGGATGGACACAGAAATTTGAGGTCGGTACATTTTCAGGGTGCTGTTGGGAGTGACCTGGGGATGGAGAGGGTGAAGATGCTGCACCTGTGCTTTGGATGCTCCTGGCAGGTGCAGGCCTGGCTCACCCGAGTCAGGGGCAGGGGGAGCAAGGGGGCGGGTACCTTAGACTGGGGTCCTTCTGGAAGGTCAAAGTTACAGGTGATGGGAGGGGTGGAAGTTGAGGGGAGCCGGGTGATGGTGGGGCAGTGAGAGGTGAAGGGATAGTGGTGGTGGGGAGCTTGGCTGCTGGGGTGTAAGCTCTGCTATCCCAGTCGTGCTTCTGTTTCTCCCAGTCCAATCTTGAAAACATTCACCATTCCAAATGCCCTTCATCTCCAGCATCTTTCTCCAGATGGAAGTTCAGCAGCCTGGGAGGTGGTACAGGCCTGTAATCCTAGCCTTTGGGAGGGTCATGAGTTCCAGGGCAGCTGGGGTCTGTCTCAGAAAAGGAAAAACAAAGCCGGTGGTGGTGATGGTGCAAACCTTTAGTCCCAGCACTCGGGAGGCAGAGGCAGGTGGATCTCTCTGAGATCAAGGCCAGCCTGGTCCACAGAGTGAGTTCCAGGAGAGCCAGGGCTATACAGAGAAACCCTGTCTCGAAAAACCAAATCAAATCAAAGCAAGACAAAACAAAACAAAACAAAAATCAAACCAAACCAACCAAACAAACAAAAAAACCCAAACCCAAAAACACCAAGAAAATTCCCAATAATGTAGCTGGGAACCACTGCCAACTTTGGAGTCAACTTCCTACTGAGTAAGCCAACCCCACTCCACCCAAACTCCTGCCCTTTCTTTTCTGCAGAGATGGGGATTTGAAGCCAGGGTTTTTGCATAGGCTAGACAAGCACTGGACCACATCTGCAGGCCTCACTATGCTCTTCCCGAGACTGTCTGACTTTCTGTGATGTCTTCAAGAGCCCAGGGCAGCCTTTTTGCTTGCGTTAAACACATATAAAGGAGGTCAATAGGAATTTTTAGGCAAGAAGTTTCTGGCAGCCATTGTCTGGCCCCTGCAGTTATGAATCCACCAACACAGGCTGTTTTGAGACCAGACTGTCAGTCTGAGTCCACAGCCACCTTTGGCTCCTCTCAGCAACTCCTTGTAGCACAGGAAGAAAGGCAAAGAGGCACAGAAAAGGCACCACGATTTGAGGCTGTTGGGCCAGGTACCCTCTGTCAAAACTGGCTTCTTTTTCCACTCGCTGACCTTGCAGTTTATTAAGACACAAGATGGCTGACACCTAAAAACATAAAGATTTATGCTCGGAGGTCTTAATTAGAAGAGAATGTCTACATTATTTACCAGTTAATGCTCACTCCTCCTCAGGGGCAGGGCTTTAGCCCCAGGGTTCTATAATCTTGTACGAAATATTTCCACCATTACGAAGCTCATTCAAAAATAAATAAATATCAGCAACCCCACAGATGTTTCACTATTTGCCAAAGGTAAAAGAAGATAAACACGCTTACTGTGATCCACAATATTTGTGTAAAAGGCACCACGCTAGAGCTGACCTAAGTACGCTCAACAAAAATATTTGGGGAACTTTTAATTTCTTATCTCGTTTGGTTCCTCGCCACATGGACACAGCCTCGGCTTTCTCTCCGGGTGCCGACACCTCCGAAGTCAGAAGAACCTGTGCTTCCAGGAATTGCCTTCTCCCAGCAAGATGATGAGGGCTGGGTTCCCTCCTCAGTGGGAATCAAGGAGAGGCTGGTCGCCCAAGGTTTGCCACTCACAGCCACCATTCCAGACCAGCTCAGCGTGGCTTACAGGGGCTCCCCAACTTGAACCTCTGAACACCTGGAGGGCACGTTAGAGAGGCTCTTGCCAGGTCCTCTGTTGACCCAGGGTGCCTGGGTTGTCTCAAAGGGTTTACTCCTCCAGTGGGTGCCCTGGTACTGGTGGGAGCTCACTTTGAGAACAACTAGTTTGATGCATCTCTCTTTCCAAAGCTTCTAAAGTTTTGATTCACAGCTAGGAAACAGGCTTGCAAAAGTCGGAGAAGGGACCTGCTTGCAATTTAATCAGGCCACTAGAGGCCAGGTGCAGTGGCGCAGGAGGCAGAGGCAGGTGGGTATCTGTGAGTCTGAGACGGGCGTGGTCTACCCGGTAAGTTCCGGGCCAGCCAAGCCTATTTAGTGAGATCCTGTCTCAATAACTAGATAAACAAATAAATAGAAAAAATAAACAAAGAGCAGCAGAGAAGGCCACCCTGGCTAGTCCCTAGGTGCTGGGCACAGTGCCACACTCAGGCGATCAGGAATCTGCCTGGCACCACACTTTTAAGGACCCAGAGTTGGAGGGATTTACTTTAGTCTTCCGTGCCTGGCCGGACTAGCTAAGATTTGGGTGTCAGCCTGGTGCTTAAGGCTGAGCTAGAGAAAAGGAGGAGCCAGAGGACTACTCCACTGCGGCCTGGAGGCCTAGGTGGCTTGGGAGGGTGTCCACAGGCTAGTGGATCCTCAAGCACATCATCATTTCAACAAGCACGTTAAGAAGGCAACAGAGCAGAGTACAGGGAAAAGCATGTGAGGACAACTTCCCAGAGTGCAGCCCACGGCCAGGGCTGCCAACCCCATGTCACTCACAGGCAGGGCTCACCTTCGTGATGGAGGCCCACAGCTGTCAATTTAAAAAATTATTTTTATTTTTATTAATTACAGTTTATTCACTTCGTATCCCCCCTGTATCTCCCTCCCTCTTCCTCTCCCCCACCTGTGCCCCTCCCCTTCCCTCTGATCCTAGTCTATCAGGTCTCATCAGGAGTGGCTACATTATCTTCCTCTGTGGCCTGGTAAGTCTGCTCCCCCCCCCCCCCCCAGGGGGAGGTGATCAAAGAGCAGGCCAATCAGTTCCTGTCAGAGACAGTCCCTGTCCCCATTACTATGGAATCCACTTGGGAGACTGAACTGCCATGGGCTAGCTCTGTGCAGGGGTTCCAGGCCATCTCCATGAGTGCTCCTTGGCTGGAGTATCAGTCTCAGAAAAGACCCCTGTGCCCAGATATTTTGATTCTGTTGGTCGTCTTGTGGAGCTCCTGTCCCCTCCAGGTCTATCTCCCACTTCTTTCATAAGATTCCCTGCACTCTGCCCAAAGTTTAGCCATGAGTCTCAGCATCTGCCTCGATACCCTGCAGGGTAGAGCCTTCAGAGGCCCTCTGTGGTAGGCTCCTGTCCTGTTCCCTGTTGTCTCCCTCCTCCGATGTCCATCCTCTTTGCCTTTCTGAATGGGGACTGAGCATCTTAGCCAGAGTCCTCCTTCTTGATTAGCTTCCTTAGGTGTACAGATTTTAGTGTGTTTATCCTATATGTCTAATATCCACTTATGAGTGAGTATATGCCCTGTGTGTCTTTCTGCTTCTGGGGTATCTCACTCAGAATGATCTTTTCCAGATCCCACCATTTACCTGCAAATTTCATGATTTCCTTTTTTTTTTTTAATTGCTGAGTTAATATTCCATTGTGTAGATGTACCACAATCACTGTGTCCATTCCTCCACTGAGGGACACCTGGGCTGTCACAGCTGTCATTTGATGTATCTGTCACCTTGCGCCCCAGCCCATGACCCTGGTGACTGATGACTGATGGCGACTGTCCTCTACACTCCCGACTGGGCCCTCTCAAACCTCAGAGGAGCATTCCTAGGTTGTCTAGTGTTGGATGGTGGCTTTGAGCCCGTCAGCACCCCTGCGAAGGCTGGCCCACAAACTGCTTTCCACTCCTCTATTTGGCTTTCTCCTGCCTGCTCTCTGTGCCTCATTGGGCGTCTCCCATTTTCCAGATGGACAGTGGCCCTGGGAGCACACCCCACTGAGGGCGAAGACTCTCCCTAGGGGCCATACAGTTCTGAAGCCTTAACACTCCGGCTTCCGCCGTGGGCCTTCCAGTTTGCCCGGCACCAAACTTGTCTTTTCTGTAATGTTTTTGGCATCTCTGCCAAGAATCATACGGTTACAACTGTGTGAGTTTATCTGTGAGCCCTCTATTCCATTGGTCTACCTTTGGGCTTTGTGCCAGGCTGCCTGCTGGTTTGGTTACTACAGCTCAGCTGTGTAACGTGAAAGGGAACATTGTATCTGCAGCGTTGTTTCTCTTTGCTTCAAACTGCTTTGGCTATTTGAGAACTGTTGTTTGCATTTTGAGATTTTTTTTTTTAAATTTCTGGGAAGAATCTCATTGGAATTTAGTAAGGATTGTGCTATGTAGTATGTTCATTTCTACAACAGCAACTCTGATCCATGACTTATTGGAGGCTTTGTTTTTTAAATTTTTTTCTAATGTCTTTGCCTGACTTCATCTTTTTCCTATATTCCTTTTCTTCCATCTTATTGCCCTGGCCAAACTTCTAATGCCCTGGCCATTTTGAAGCAATAGTGAGAACAGACATGCTTATCTTATTCAGTTTTTCCCTATTTCGTGCATGGTTAGTTATCATTCTGTCATATACAGCTTTTGTTTTCTTTACTTGGTTTGAGAATATAATGAAAATTTGTATTTTTAAATTTTTTATTACAATTTATTCACTTTGTATTCCAGCTGTAGCCCCCTCCCTCAGTCCACTGTTAGGGGAGATCCTCCTCCCCTTCCATCTGACCCTACCCTATCAGGTCTCATCATGACTGGCTGCACTGTCTTCCTCTGTGGCCTGGTACAGGTGGTGACCAAAGAGCCAGACACTGAGTTCATGTCAGAGACAGGCCCTGTTCCCCTTACTAGGGTACCCACTTGGACACTGAGCTGCCATGGGCTACATCTGTGCTGGGGGTCTCCATGCATGGTCCTTGGTTGGAGTATTGTGTGCCCAGATTTTTGGGTTCTGTTGGTCTCCTTGTGGAGCTCCTGTCCCTTCCAGGTCTTTGTGTCTCCCCCTTCTTTCATAAGACTCCCTGCACTCTGCCCAAAGTTTCGCTATGGGTCTCAGCATCAGCTTCAATACCATGCTGGGTAGAGTCTTTCAGAGGTCCTCTGTGGTAGGCTCCTGTCCTGTTCTGTTTTCTTCCTCTTCTGATGTCCGCCCCATTAGCTTTCTGAGTGAGGATTGAGCAACTACACTAAGTTCCTCCTTCTTGTTTAGCTTCTTTAGTGAAAGACCCCAGCCTCACCCTAAGTTAAACATAGCTAATGCCATTTTGTGAGACACCACTGTTTTGTAAAACTCTGAAGGCCAGATGAGAAACTGAAAAATTACTGAGAAATCCTAACTGTGTCACCCACTTGGGATATCTGTGGTCAGGCTGCCCCAGTCATACTAAAAACAGTTTGTGTTAATCACTCTCATAGATATCTGTGAGACTGTTTCAGCTAAGATAGGGAAAAACAAAATAACAGGTGGCGGGCCACGTCAAGGGGTCATCCTACCCCCCTTGACCACCCAGTTCCTGGAATCTTGGTGCCCCTGCCAAACTTTGACGCAAATTGTGGTCTCGTGTAAATGTACCAATCAGCCCCCTGTAACCATGCCCTCTCGCTTCTGTACCAGTGCTTCTGCCTCTAAAACCCTATAAAAACCCCAGTTTTTCCCCAAGCAGGCGCGCAAGGTCCTCCCGAGTGACCTTGCTGCCCCGAGTACTCGTAAATCAAAATAAAAGCCTCTTGCTGTTTGCATCCGAATGGCCTCGTTGATCCTTGGGAGGGGGTCTCTCTAACGGAAGATACCCTCCGGGGATCTTTCATTAGGAGTATAGATTTTGGTATGTTTATCCAAAAAATTGTTAAAGGCTCTTCTGCACCAACCGGTATTTTATTTGTACTTTACTATATTTGCTTATGTTGGGTCATCCTTAATTTCTGCAATGAGACCAACTTGATCATGACACACACACACACACACACACACACACACACACACACACACACACACACACGATTAAATGTAGCTCTAGGTGGCCTAGAATTAAATAGTTGAGAGTGACCTTGAACATCAATGTTGGGATTAAAGGCATGTGACACCAAGCCTGGATATTTACATTTTTTGAGGGTTTTTACATTGGTTTGTCAGTTATTTTCATCTCTACCTATAAAATCATAATGTTGACTATGTCCTTTCTGTTCACACCTCTACTCTCAGCAACCTTCCCGTTGGCAGATTCTAATCTGCCTCTCTGAAGCCATGGTCCATTTAAAACTAGGGCTCCTTAACTTTGCATGCAGTGTGGTTCAGGATAGAGTTGAGAACTGTATTTGATTTAGAAGGCAATGTTGTTTTTTTGCTCCAAAGAATTCTTCCTTCTTGACTAAAATCTCAAAAAACAAATCCAAAAAAAAAAACAAAAAAACCAAAGTCTCAAATAGTGTGAAACAGTAACATTCTTAAACAGAAGCCACAGAACAAAACATACTTAATAGAGCTTTAAACAAGTCTACCTTCTTAATGTCAGTATGACAAGAGGCCCAAAACAGATGCTGTTCTTACAGAAGTCACACTAGGCATGAGCTTTGTGAGTCACTGTTAGCCCAAAGCTGCCCTTCAAAATGGTAGCACTGATGACAATGCCCTAAACAGAACTTAGGCTGAGTAAACAAGGATTGTTACTGGGTAAACAGAGGCTTAAAGGTGGGCTTCTATTAAGCCTCTCTTAATCTTGTCCCCAAAGGTCAACTACCTTAGGCAAGGACATCTGGTTCCCTGTCAATATTAACAGCCTTTATCAGTTTAAAGACCCCCACCCTGTGGACTGTTATATAAAAATCTCCTGCCTTTCCATCATTTTGTTCCTTCTGGACTCTGCTGCCTCCCTGATAGCCTTGGCAGTATGGTTCCCAATAAACTCTTCTTTCTACCCATGGAGAAAGAAGTCCAGCAGTTCAGTGGTTTCACTGCACTCAGAGCTGTCATGGAAGAATGAACTTCAGCTAAAGATGCGTAAGAAGAATTAAGATCAAAGGATACTAGTCAGCGTATTTAAGAATATCAAATACCCCAAAAAGCCATTGTGTGAAAAGCTCGAAGAAGAGTGTAGCAATTGGCACTTATGTGGAGGAGAAAGGGACTCTACTTGGTTTTAGGCATTTTTGTTTGTTTGTTTGTTTGTTTGTTTGTTTTTTGAGACAGGGTTTCTCTGTGTAGTTTCCCAGTGGATGTTACTGGAGTCTTCCTTTAGAACCTCATCCACAAACAAACAAGGTGTAGAAACTTTAAGGTATTTCAAAGGTATTACAGGCTTCTTGTACTTTATTTGAGTTATTTTCAAATGACAGTTACAAAAGCTTTTAATTTTTATAATACTCTTCATAAGAAAATAAAATTTAAATAAAAATACATTCTCAACAATACAACATGGTTACACAAATTCACTATATTATGTTTGATAACTTACATTTTCAAACTAGAGACTGTAAAAACCAATATTTACTAACAACACATTAATTTCCAAGTTAAAAATGGAAGCAGGTAACATCAATTAAGATCAGTAATTTAACTCTAGAATGAGTTTTTAATTTGTCACATATGTGAGGACACAAGAAAGCTCTGCAGAGTCTGTCTTTATAGGCCATTCAACAGTATTTTTAAGCAAATTAGAAGGTGCGTTCACTTAAAAGAAATATGTTCTTTAAAACCTGGCTTGAATGAGCTTTTCCTGTAAAAGAATGAAATCAGGCCTTGGAAACACAAACAAAAGCCACAGCCATCAGTCATATGATATTTTCTGTTGGTAAAATAAGCCCAGTTTTGACTCAGCTATTACCCGTGATATTAAAAATGTATTTCTTTGGTAAACAAAATAGTTCGACTTCTAAATTATATTCATGGGAGTAAAAGCCTTTGCTATTGCCCATTGTCTTATCAGATGACGATTTTAAAACAAACTAAAAATACATAACAGATCAGCACAATCTCCATGGGTGGCCACAGCTCCACCAGGAGTCAGAGTTGTGACTGTCTATGGTAACAGTCTCTCCCTATCACCCTCTTCTGTCCTTTCTGCATACTCCAGGTTTTCAGGGAGAGGAGGTGAGCTGCCATATGTGTCTATACATTTTCTAAATGCTCTTTGTAAAACGTAGAGAAAGGAGACCATGGAGTTAAGACTCAAAAGTACTCAAGAGCATAACAAAGGAGAAGGCTACTAGAGGAGCCTTGATTGTCATGGGGTCCTGTGGACATGATTTCTCACTGAAAAAGACTTAATCTAAAAAAAAAAAAAAAAGACATTAGTTTTATTTTTCTCTTTTTACATTGTGCCAAGCTGGCCAATTAATTTCACTCAAGTTGGCTGTGTAAAGGGTCTTATGAGTAAAAGAACTAGAATGTTGAGCTCTCAAACACAGAGTCATACATGTACACAGCTTTGGCCCCTTTGACCCTATGATCATTAAAAATATTTGTACAGGCAGCACAGTGGTGCACGCCTGTAATCCCAGCACTCGGGGAGGCAGAGGCAGGCGGATCTATGTGAGTTTGAAGCTAGCCTAGTCTACAAAGTGAGTCCAGGACAGCCAAGGCTACACAGAGAAACCCTGTCTCGGAAAAAAAATGTAACGAGTGTGGTATTAGAAATGTTAGCGCTGGATGCAGTGGTGCACATCTTTAGTCCCAGCGCTCACGAGACAGAGGCAGAGGCAGGTGGCCTCTGTGCGTTGCAGGCAGGCCAGCCAGGGCTTGTCTCAAAACAACAAGAAATCCTTAGGAAGTAGTTCCTTTTATTATTTTTTGGGGGGAGGCGGTAGAAAAAAACCCAAACAAAACAACCAAAAGAAGATTCAAAACCACTCAAGAGTCTTGAACTCTGACTAGTAGGTAGACATTTTGGAGAATCTAAGTAAGAATTTTAATATTAAGTTCATGAGAAATTTATTAAATGATAAAGTTAATCTACAACAGTGTAGTTAATGGGATCTGTAGGTCTGTCAGAGTAAAGGACTCTTCTAAACTCTAGTATGGGCCTGGAGCCACAACTAAGCACGATGTAGCCCAGTACTGATTTTTAAAAGTCATTTAGAAAAATTTTTTTTCCAAGTCATGATTTTTAATGGGACAACTCTCTGTGTTAATGACCTTTAAAAATAATTACCTAATAACAAAGTAAAAATAAGTACCCAGCAACAACATAATTGGTAAATAAAATCTGAAATACAGCTTAAGCTCAACAAAACAGAACATCACAGCTAGTTAAGACTTAAACCAGTAAGTCACAGTTTTCAACAGGAACATATGTAAATACCCCAAGGTTCAAAGTACCACACTTAGAAAATGTTTTGAATTAAAAAAGACAAGTAAGTACCATGTTTTTTTAATACTGATGAAGCCAAGTGTATCACTCCTCTTCAGGGTAGCACTTGCTTCAACTGCTTATTTACAGTTATGTTTTTTTTAGGACCAAAGTAGAGAAAGGAAAAACATTTGGCTAGCAGGCAATAAGGAACAGCAATAAAATATAAACATTTTCAGGAAAGCACTGTTCTAGATTTAAACACTGATCATTCAACTGATCATAAAAAGACAGATACCATGGAGTATCTAACTACAATCTGGAATGTGCCAGATTATTAAAGTGCGCCAAGTGACTGTTCTTGAGTTAGAGCAGGACCTAACACTATGGTGGGCATCCTTACACACCTTATTATGACATCAAACAGCAGACAAGGTCAAGTGAAGTTCTCACTACCTTCTTCACTATTTCTCTTCTGGTTGGGAAGAATTGCCCTCAGGAGTAACGTTAAACTGAATTCTCAAATTAAGAAAATGAGTACCTGATATTTAAAACAATGGAGAACATCTTAGTGGTCTCATTTTGTTTCATCTGTCACTACTCATTGCAAATGTAAACATGGTGCACACAGGAGCACACATTCCCTGATCTCTATCTGAGCACTCTTACACCTGTGACCAGGCGAGACATCCACCACTGAGGTCTTCGTCTCTGTCTCTAACCTGTAATGGCTGACACAACAGAGGAAAAGGTTTTTGTTTTTGTTTTTTTTCTTTTTTTAAAGATGGAGGGTCCAGATGAACTCAAAAGTTCTGAATTGACAAGGAACTAGAATTTTCTAGTGAAACACAAGGTTGGCAGTATATTGCAGGCACTAACGGTAGTGAAAGTGAATCCACACAACAGATTGCTACTGGTGGAGATGGGTTCTGACTATGAAGTGCTCCCTTTATTGCAAAGCTTCTTAGGAACCTTCTTCAGAAAGATTCTATCAAAAGGAAGTTGCAGAGACATGGATTCGGATGCATGGATACCAAGAAAATCTTGGGTTTCATATTCTCTAGTAATAAACTCATCAATATCAGGATTCCCAAAAGTTAATTTGTTAAATATTAAATACAATATGAAAGCAGGTGTCATCAAAGCCAACGTCCGCTCTTACATACTAAGAACAAAACAAGGTGAATTGAAAAACTCCATGAAAAAGTCTTTTCCAGTCCTCCATCAGTTGGTCAAACTATGATATTTTCCCACCTATTGGATTTTCCCTACAAAACAGTAAAAGAAAAATTATCTTTAAAAGAAATATACAAATTAAAAACGTGACACATACAGAACCTATAAGGCACTTTACTTTTCTCTGATCTTTTGTGCTGAATCTTGTTTTATTAATTCGACAAGTAATACTGATTACTCCCCACATTGCAGGTACTACTCTAGAAGCTAAGGGTGCTGTACTGAACAAAACAGACACAGACTACATGGAGCTGATAGTATGGGAAAAGAAAATAAGCATAATATTTAGTGTAAGAGGGTTTGTCTGTTCACGATTGCCTCCTCTGCCCTCTCCCCCAGTGCTAGGAACCGTATGCTGGGCAACCA
The DNA here is from genome assembly GCF_907164565.1 of Psammomys obesus. Lineage (NCBI taxonomy): Eukaryota > Metazoa > Chordata > Mammalia > Rodentia > Muridae > Psammomys > Psammomys obesus. The sequence continues at coordinate 6,678,093 of NW_026596120.1, forward strand.
CACGAACACCAAGCTCTTTTCTCAGCCCAAGTCCGTCCCCCGCAATCAAAGAAAGGAAACATGTATGAAGTGCCCCGCAAGGGGCAGTGGGCAAGAGTACCTCCAGCAACTGAGCTGATGTACTTAAATAGAGAAAACTAAAGCTGGGCAGGGTATGGTATGCATGGATGATGAGGTATTAGTTAAGGATGGTCGTGTGCCTTGGCTATGAACTTTGAAGGACTCCAGGAAAACTAGTTTAACTATTGTTGGACAAGACTCAGTTATACTAATGAAGAAAATAAAGAATTAGGACATTTACAACCTTGTAATGTACTAAGCTTTCTACCAATGAAGAATGTATTTAAACCAATAAAACTGATTTTTCTTTTTAAATTCAGAAACACAAAAGTAGTAACTGACATAGTTTTCAAAGGCTGTTTAAAATAGGGCAACACGGCTTTAGATCCTCCCACTGATGGTGTAGGATCCTGGGCAAGGCATTCACTTTCCTGGTATTTCAATTTTCTACCTATAAAGCGGGAATGAAACCATGCTAGGCTGATATGAGGATCAACAACAGAGGAGCACACCCTGTGGTCCAGGAACCAAACCTTCCCAGCCCACTGCATTACTAGCAGGACCCTGACCATGCTCAGGTCCTGTGTCAGGGAAGGCTGGGGTTACTCTAGGCAAGTCCCTTTCCCCTCAGTACGGAGGAAATAGCCTTTTTAGAAAAGACAGTGGGGCTCTGCACTACTGCGGCTCATGTGATACCTAAGAGAAAAGCTTCAGGACTGACATGCTCTTAGTTGTACACAGTTCCCAGTGACAGTGCTCAGCTGCTGCATTAACTGTGTAAGTTTGGTCTTCCCTCAGGAGTACTGGCTGTAATCTAAGCACGGGGAGGAAGGGAAGCAATAAAAGTGTCCAATGCTGGCTGTGGCATCCTGAGAGGAACAGGTCCCACTGCTGCTGTCCTAACCCATCTCACTCTCTTCATCTGAGACGAAGCACTTGAACTGAACTATCACATGCTTTATGTACTGTTATGGCTTATGTTTTTTGTATTCATTATAAATGTAATGTGTTGTGAGAAATAAAAAGGAGACAATAAAAACAAAAAAGAAAAAGCTACTGTTCTTCAAGAAGTGAATTACAACTATGACATTCAAAGCAGTGATGAAGTACAGTACTGACACGCAAGGCCAGCTGAGCTGAACACGACAAGGAGGGGGTGGCAGAGAAACATGTACTCCACAAGAGGCCAGGCCCTGACAGATGTGGGAGCAGCGGTCTGAGGGTACTTACTTGCTTCCATATTTTGCACTACTTGATCTTTTCTTTCTGTATTTCTCGTGAGGCTCATCTAACTTCTCTATGATGCTTTTTATTTGCTGGATTGTCTTAAAGGTGGTAACAGAATCCTCAATGGTGAAGCTGGAATCAAAAGGCTCTTTCTGTGGCCCTTGATAGACTGCTATTGTCCCACAAGCCTCTGTAAGGAGCAGCAAAACCTTTAATCAGAAAACCAAATTCCACAGATGCCATCTGCAATATAACTAAAAAATTTGTCAAGTTTTAAGGGGAGATTTTCTTTGACAAGAAAATTTGACAAGATTTTCTTTGACAAGAAAATTTGACAAGATTTTCTTTGACAAGGTGGCTATAGCATAACAATTTTATTAAACAGAACTATCACATTCACATAAGAAGAGTAATTTTACTTCATGAATAGGTAAGATAATGCCTCCTCCTTTGAGGGTTTGTTAACTTATCAGTAACTTAGTAAATCTATAAATATATTCAACTTCTTAAAAAGTCAAATAAATAACCCAGAAATTATTAATGAAAGATCACGGTTTTATAAAATTGTATTTACCTTCCATTTTCTGCAGCTTAAGTAAACTGAGGGTAAAAAGAGAATAAACTCTTTCGGTTTCTCTATCTTCATCGATATCTATCTGGATATCTGCAGGGATACCTCTATGAGAAAAAGAAAATTAAAGAGATTGGAAAAGGGCTGGAGAGATGGCTCAGAGGTTAAGAGCACTGGCTGTTCTTCCAGAGGTCCTGAGTTCAATTCCCAGCATCTGGTGCCCTCTTCTGATGTGTAGGTCTGCATGCCGTCAGAATACTGTATAAATAATAAATAAACCTTAAAAAAAGGATTGGAAAAAATTTTTTTGTTAACATGAGAAAGATTTTTGATGAATTGAGACTAAAACTAGAATTAGAATTTTGCACAAGGGATCTCAGAAATTAGTTTCTGAGATAGTTCGAAAGGATCACAAGGTTTTGTTGTTAAGGACTCAAATCCTGAAGAGGATTTTGAAGTAAAATCATTTTAAAAAATATTTTTTATTGTGTATGTGTGTATCTAGATGTGCACGTGTTCACATGTGCATGTATGTGTGTCCTGGGGCTAGAGTTACACGGGTTCTGGAACTAAAGAGCAGCAAGTATTTACTACTCTCTCTAGTCCTAATAAAAACATTTTTTATAATCTCTGGTTCTTCACAAAATAATGCATTAATAACAAAATCTATAGGGCTACAATGGCTAATCTACATATCTAAAACCAGAATGTTTAGTGGACTTCTTTGACACAATTTAAAAAAAGATTTCTATCTGTGTGTGTGTGTGTGTGTGCGCGCGTGCATGCGCGCTCGCTCACGCACATGAGTGCAGACATCTGAGGAAGCCAGAGGCACTGTATACCTTGGAGTTGGAGATATAGTTAGTTGAGAGCTGCCTAATGTGAGTGCTGAGAACCAAACTTGGGTCCTGGGCAAGAGCCGTAAGTGTTCTTAACAGCTGAGCCATCTCTCTATGTCTTTATCTTGCTCAGGCTTGAGATGCTGATTCTTCTTCTTTTAATGATGTTGAGCACGGAGTGGGCATTGCTTATACTTGGTGAATGCTCTACTATCAAGCTTCAATCTGGCGCTTCAGACTTGTGCAGCAATCTAAACCCCTCCCACCACATGAATAACCATGATTAATTTCAGAATATTTTCATCAGCCACAAAAAAACCTTTGTACTCATCAATCTCCATTCGCCCATCCATCTAGAGCCTGGCCACCACATTTTGTGTCTCTGAATTTACTTATTATATATACATATATTATTTTTTGTGGTACTAGGAACCAACCGAAGTACTTGTGTGTGTCATGCAAACACTCTACCACTAGGCAACAACCCAAACCCTTCCAGACACTTTTTATAAAAAAATGTTTTCAAACCGTATGTAGCCTTTATGTCTAGCTACTTTTACTTAGCATAATGTTTCATATCCATATGTACTACATTGGCAGACATCTTGACTCATTACTTTTATCAGAAAGGGACTTACGCAGTACACGGCTTGCAGCCTGGGGTGTTTTCACTCGTCTCCTGGCAGCAGAGCCAGTTTCCGTTGAGATACGCTGAAGGATGGAAAGAACTGAGCCTGTTGTGGTTGCACCTGCTCACCCTGCACAGCACGTCTATCCACTCGTTGGCTTCCACACAGTTGTTCGCTTGGACGTAGAGTGTTTTCTCCGTATGGATCACTTGGAACATCTTTATTGGCAATTAAGATAAAAGTTAGAAGAGCCTTAAAAGCAACACATAGTACATACACAGAAAAAGCAGTTAGAAAGACACTAAGTTTGCTTGGCTAAGAAATGGCTGCAAATGTGTCTTAATGAATTTGGCAGGTCAGTGCAAAAGACCACCTTAGTTAATGGTTCTAAACACTAGAACAATATAAACTGTAGATGCCATACATGTCAAAGGAATGGGCCACTGTCTGAATAAGAACAAAGAAGTGATTTTAGATGTAGGAGGAAGTATGAGGAAAGACAAAGCAGTGAGGAGACAGTGAGGATGGAGGACGCCATCCTGGTGACCATCCTGCACTATCTCAGTGGCAACAGAGTGACAGACACTAAAGTAACTTTCACATGCTGATTTAAAATGCTTTTAACATTTATACAACTTACGTTTTTCTTGCCAAAAGAGCTTTCTTCCAGTTTTTCCACAGCAAGAATATTTTTTACTGGAATAGTGTAAATTGCATCTTTGCCTAAAAAAAAAAAAAAAAAAAAAAAAAGACAAAACTAAAAGAATTGCTGTAATAATTATAATTCTGTAAGGTTAATTCTGCTTGCTGATAGAAGCATACGTATCTACAGTAGACTTCTGGATGGCTTGTATATAATAATATAGAACAGGAATTTTGACTGCTTTCTATAAAGCATATAGATGAAAACATTTTTAAGGAAAAACATGTGAATAAGTTTGATCTTTATACAGAAAATTATTTTCTATGCTATTATTAATTTGTAACACTAATTATATAAAAGCTGAAAGAACTAATGCACCTAGTGATAAAGAGACATGAGAGGCCCAGGCGTATGATTACGACCTAAGCAGTAAATATGACTATTAAAGTAGATTCTTTTCTGGTTTGTAAACTTAACTTTAATTAAAAAATTAGCCCTCAAAACAAACAAACAAACAAACAAAAATCTGTGTGTGCACGTGTGCAAGGAACCAAACCCAAGGCATAATGCATGTTAGGCAAGCTTCCTAGCACTGATCTAAAACATGCTTTCTTTTATTATTTTATGTGCGTAGTATTTTCCCAGCATGTGTGTGTACCACATGTGTGCCCAGTGCGCTCAAAGGTCAGAAGACGGCTTTGGATTCCCTGGGACTGGAGTTACAACTACATGGGTGCTGGAAATTGAACTCAGGTCTTCTGCAAAAAACACGTGCTTTTACCAATGAGACAACTAGCCAGCCCTGTCTCTTACGGCTGTCTTGGAACTCAATATGTAGGACAGGCTGGTCTTATACTCAGAGATCCACAATCGCTCCTCTCGGATGCTAGGATTAAAGGTATGATGTGCCACCACAACTAACATCGTTCAAATTTTTAAAATTAATTTTAATTTAAGTTTGCATGTATATAGGTACACACACGTACTATAGCACATGCGTGGAGTACAGGACAACCGACAGAAGTCATTTGCCCCCTCTCCCATGTGGGTCCCAGACACTGAACTCCTTATCAATCTTGGTAGCAAGCACCTATACCCTCTGACCCAACTTGCCAGCCCCAAAGCATGTTTTAAATATAAACTTATTTACAGCCGCCACATGTTGGCCAGCTGCTAGCCAATACTACAAGGTTATCTTAGGAGATGCTGGGGGCAAAGTGAGAATTTTTCCAGCAGACAGAATCTTTTAACCCTTTATGGGTTTTAAAACTTATGCAAGGAAATTTCAGTGTGTTAAAGGACCTCCTCTAACATGGTGTAAGATGAGCCTGGGTTACTGTTATCATATCCAGTTATAGAAGTTAGTGATAAATAGTTTTGACTTCTAGTCATTTTGTGATGGTGTTTTCACAGCATCAATACTTTTATTTCTACTTCTTCCTCAAGTCTTTCTTTAAGAACACATGGGTTATAATACAGGAAGATAAGAACATTCTATTTTATACTACTCAAAGGATTAATGCTGTGAGTTTTTTTCTTTTTGACAAAAAACAGGTTATCTGTGATTTTGTTTTTACCGTGAATAAAGACATTAGTACAAAATAGTTGTTCAATTAATTTCCTGGTACAAAGCGCAGAAGTTAAGGTAATTCAAATAAATGTGACATGATTTTTAAAAGATATATACTAAATGTCTAGAATATGCTAGGTACTGTTCTAATAATTAAAGACAGAACAACAAACAGAAAACAGGTCCCTAGTAGAATTTATATTGATTCCTGAAAAGACCAGCAGAGAAATATTAACTAGAGATGAACACTATGATGAAAATAAATTGAAGTGACGTAACAGAATGTAACTGGAAAAGATTATCAGCAGCCTTCTGGAAGCAGACAAGATAAAACTTATGTGGATATAAGGTAGGGCAGGAAGGGGGCAATGATGAAAGCCACAGATAGGAGAGTGGTTAGGGAGAGCGGCAAGCCAGCAACAGTGGACACCGAGGGCTAGAACTAGAGAGGCTCAGGCATATCAGGATGACTAACAGATGAGCTCCATCTGGAATGGCGGAGCCAAACACCCACATGCTAATGCAGCAGGCCGCAAGCTGGGTTGCAGAGCAGTGCAATGGCATAACTTGCCTCTCCCTCATGATCATTGTGAGGATGTTACTGAACCCCATAGTAGGTAAATGAATTGTAAAACACAAGATGAGCGAATTGCCAATGCGATTACCAAACAGATAAGGAAAATCAGCATTCTAAAGGAGAGACTCACATACAGAATACCACCTGAGGAAATCATAATATGATGAATTGGGTAGCAACCTACACAGGACATCAGAGGGTCTAGCCAGAGAATTAAAAAATATTCTCTTTAAACTTGTTAAGTATCAAAACATGCCCACACCTTAAAGCGGCTGTATTTACCCACTTTGGGACAGATTCTGATACTGCAAGTGTTAGATGCTCCCAGGAACAGTGCACCTGTTCTTACACCATGAGAGCAAATTTCAGTTAACCATGATAGTGAGAGGAAGTTACAGTATGAGTTAGAAACAAAAGATCTTCCCAAGAAGTTTCCAAAACTACAACACAGAACTTAGTACAACTTAAGCTCATAGGACTTAGAAGTGTTGACAAGTGACTAAATGCCCTTAAGAAAACAATAAGGGATCTTTAAATGGAAAGAGCTACCAAATGTTGGACAGGAACAGAAGAAAAAAAGAAAAATGCCTAAACTACGGGCCATAAAATAACAAAACTTACTAAAGATATGAGTTTCCATAGATAAGAATCAAAACTCTGAGAAACAGACTGCTATAAAAATTGTCATCAGCAACAACGAAGCCAGAATATAGATATGAAATGTCTACAGCACCTGTTATTCCCAGGTGCTAACCCGCCTGGGGTCCTGCTTAGTTTCTGAGATAAGACTGGAACGCTAAGGTGGTATGGCCACAGGCCATACCACCGTACTGTATCCTAAAGTTCTGAGGAAGAATGAGGATCATTTAACAGTAAGGACAAACCTGTTTTGGTACATGTAAGGACTCAAACAGCAACGATAACAACGACTTATTTTGAAAATTCCTCAAGAAATTCTTCCTGTAAATTTGTAAAAAATCCAGGAAAAAAGCCAAGTTGTGTAAGAAATTATGTTGGGTAAAGAAGTGAGGAAAATCATTGAAGCATAATGTAAAAGAGACAAAGTGCTCTATTGCATGGACAGAACACATCCACCAGTGGTGACATTAGACTGGTTCCAGGTTTGGCGACTGTAAATAACACTCACCTAAACCTTCACTGAACGTGTCTTTGGACATCTGCTCTCATTTGATTTGGGGCAGATAACCAAGCACATAACTGGTAAGAAATATGTATAGTTTTATGGATAATCATTTGGTTTTTCCCCGACCCCTCACTCACAGTTAACTTTTTGAGAACTTGGCAAAATGCTTCCCAAAGTGACTGCACTTCTATAGTCTTGCTAGAGATGTAGGTTTCCACTCACCTATGTTCTCAACTATGTCTCACCTCTTCTTAAAAAAAATGTTTGTAAGGACTCACCAACAACCTTGATGTACTAGGCAAATGCTCTACCACTGAGATACATCCCTACTCTTATTCACTGTAAATATTTCTGTTGTAGTAAAACAGTACCTCAGTGTAGTTTTAATATTCTCTTCATGGGTTTATTAGCCACCTGTATGTCTTATTAATGTTTACTGCCCTTTAAGTAAAACAAACAAACAAACAAAAAAACCTGAATATAAATTCTATCATATTAAAATTTGAAAGTATTTTTTTCCAGTTTTATCTTTTCTGTGTGTGGGTATATTTTACTCAAATGTATATGTATGTGCCTGGTGCCCACAGAGCTCATAAGAGGGTGTCAGGTCCCTTGGAACTAGAGTTACAGACGGTTATGAGTTATTCTGTGCATGCTGGGAACTGAACCTGGATCCTCTGCAAAAGCAGCCAGTGCTTGTCTCTTTAGACTCTGAAATATTTTCTTCTAGTTTGCTGTTATCTTTTCATTTTCTTAATGGTATCTGTTTTTTTTTTTTTTCTTGTGTGTGTATGGTATGTCTGTGTGTTTGTAGGCGCATACATGTGGATGCCTGAAGTTGATAGAGCATATCTCCCTCAGCAGTTCTCCACTGCTCTCAGGGAGCACGGCTCCTCACGGGGTCTGGAGCTGCACAGTTCCAGTTAGTCTAGTCAGCTGACTCACCCTGGGAGTCTTCTGTTTTGAACAGTGATTAAGTCCAATTTGTTAGTATTTTTCTTTCGTGGACTACACCTTTGATATACACGTAATAAATCTGCCTAACCTAAGTCTTAAAGACTTTCCTTGTTGGGGCTGGAGAGATGTCAGTGGTTTTAACCACTGGAGTCCCATTCTTTCCAGCACCCATGCGGCAGCTTACAAACACCCACAACTCTAGTTCCTGAGGACCCAGTGCCCTCTTCTGGCCTCCTTGGGCACCAGACATATATGCATGCAAAACACTTCGTCATACACATAAAAAGGTAAAAAAAAAAAAAAAATTCCTTGTTAATGTAAATACTTAAAACAATCAATTTTCATTCATTCAGTACTGCTTTAGCCATATTCTACCAACTTTGCTGAATCTGTTTTATTTTAAAGTACTTCTGAATTTCTTTGAACTCTAGGTTATTTAGAAGCATATCAACTTCCAAATATGTGCAGAGGGGCATTCCTAGATATCATATTATTGTAATTTTAAGAGAACATTTTATAGAATGTTAACTTTTGGTATGTACTAAAACTTGGGATTCAGTTTAGTTTGTTAAATGCTCCAATCTGACTGAAAATATTATGTATTCTCTTTGTTTGATTTTATGTTCTATACATGTGAATCAGATCAAGGTAACTGAGTATGTTGTTTCATATTTCTATACTTTTGTTGATTTTCTTTTTTGCCTATTTTCATAATTACTTAAATTATTTAAATATTATAGTCTGTTTTTCCCCTGACACATTAACAAGCTGTAAACAAGCATACAAACATTCAGAACATTAATTTTGCTTGTGAAGGCTCTTTTTATCATTCTGGATCATGTCGGCATTTACTTGGTAACAGCTGTTCTGGAGTTTACTGAGTTATTGCTTATCCTCACACCATCTTTTTCTCTACCCAATTACTTTCAACCTATTGTGCTTTTATACTTAAGATATATAAGTTAGAGAAAGTATTTCTTAAGATCTTGTTTCTTAGAACATCTAGTCTGGCAGTTCCATTAAAATAGCTTCCATACACTTATTGTAATTATTGATATTGTTGAGTTTAAGCCACCATCTGTTCTGATTTCTGATGCCTTGCTATGCTTTGATAACATCTTTACTTTCTGAATGGGAAGAAGAAGACAAGCTGTTACATCCATTTTTCTCTAAGCTTTGGTCATAATACATAGTCCTCTTTAAGTCAGGGTTTTACTGTGTAGGTTTGGCTGTACTGGCTATGTAAACCAGGATGGCCTTGAACTTACAGAGAACTGCCTCTGCCCTCTGAGTGTTGGGATTAAAGACATGCACCATGATACTTGGCATGATATAGTCTTAACTTATTACTGTCTACTTAAAATTATTGTGCTCATTCCTAAGATACAAGATAATTTCCTCCATCCCCTTCTGTTACGACACCCTTGCCAAATACACGATATTCTACAAAGCCACAGATCAATGCTGTAAATCTTTTTTTTTTTTTGGGGGGGGGGTGCTTTGAGAGAGTTTCTCTGTGTAGGAACTCTAAGAGATAGTCTGGCAGAGTTCTACATAATGAATTCAAGAGGACACTGTATGAGACACGAAGAAGCTGAAACATCAGCAGCTCATTAGACTCCATCATGTAGCAGGAGGCAATAATGATATTATAGTAATTTAAAGTCCGCACTCAGCTCTATGAAAATCTGTAAAGGTACCAATGACTGATGACTAAATATAATTTGCCACATTAATTGTACTCCCTATCAGTGGGTTACAAATGCTTTTCAGTAGCCTCTCTAATTTTATTCCTTGCCTAAGCATCTAAAATCAGTTTAGGGGTTCAGGGCAGTTCACAAGGAATCTGAAGTATCCCTTCTCTTGTTTTTTTTTCTATTTCCAGTCTTCCTGGATGCCTTGACATTTGATTCTTTGACTCCTGAAGCCAAACAACTGTATGTTTTTGCATGAATTTGGCTGTCTTACACTACAGTGTTTTTGTAGGTGATCATGAAAATAGAAATCTTAGCCAGAACAATTTTCTTTCAAGGGTCATATAGCTTTAAAGGTTGTCTATTTCTAACATGCAGATTATCTAGGGCACACTTCCATTGTGTTTTTTCTCTTGACTATGCTCCAGACTTGTATAATATACTTCGGGCAAAGTTTCTAATTATTATTTTTGAGGGTGTTAGGTTAGTACCAAGTTCTCTATTATTACTAGAACTCACTGTATATGTATTTAAAAGATAAGCTCTCATATAGACTAGGCTGGCTTTGAACTCAGTACTTAGCCAAGGATTACCTTAGACTTCTGATTCTCCTGCCTCTCTCTCCCAGGTGCTAGGATTACAGCCGCGGGGCACCACACCCAGTTTATGTCCTGCTGGGGAAGACAGCAGTGCTTTGTGCACATTAGGTGACTGATCTATCAAGTGAGGTATACCCCCAACTGATGTATGTTTGTTTATAAAAAGGCAATTGCATCCCTTCAGTTGCTTTTGCCCAAATCCTTGAAATGTTCCTTTATTTGTCTGTTCCTAGCTCCTCATCTCGAATTCCCTAACAAATTCTGTGTACTACCTTTAAAATATATTGAGAAAGTGATCTGTTTTTACTACTTCGATTGCTGCCAACTGGTACAAGCCACTACTTTCTGTGCTTTGGATTATTGTAATTAAAAATAATTTTGGCTTATCTATCAGTACTAACCTGTAAGTTGAGTAAGAGCCTGGGCTTTAGTATGTCTTCTTCACTACTGTTTCTGTCCTGCACCTCTGGCACATAGTAGGCACCAGTAAAATATGTTTAGCTGAAAATATTTGCATAATTGAGTCAATGATTTGGTTCTTTAGCTAGTAAAGAAAAACAACAAACAAAACCCTGGAGAGCTTCATGCCAGAAAACATGAAGAGGGAAAAGTCAAGTCAGCCTAAATGCACTGAGAAGTTGTATAAACTGCGCTTTATGGAAGCTGTATAAACTGTCTGCATGTACCTATATATGACAGGTCTCAAGAACATACAACATCTAAGCAAATCTCACAGAAGTATTTCAAACATGGGTTTACTAACAGTTTTACTAGTAAACTTGGTTAAAGCTTCAGAATCCAGTAGCAGTTACTAAAGCAATTCAGGTGACAGAGTACTTGGAAGACCTGATGTTCGTCAAAGAGCATTTACTAAATGCTTTTCTGCTAGTAACATGGTTGTTAGCACTGAGGACCTTAAAGAGCAGAGGAAAAGAGAGATGAAACATAATGACCAGTGTGCAGATGTTCCTGTTAAGGAGGTAGCTAAGTGGCTAGGGGCTTAAATTATATCCAGGAGGAGTTGACACTTGACCTGAGGCTTATAGGAGGGCATCAAATCATAGACCTGAAGAAGGGAAGATCTTTATGTAGAGTATATACAGAACAGTGAACATAAAAATTGTACATTAAAGAAACTATAAGAGCTAGTCTGGTAGAGTTCTATATGATGAATGCAAGATGAGGCTGTATGAGACATGAAGACGCTGAAAGATCAGCAGCTCATTAGACTCCATCATGCAACAGGAGTCAATAATGATATTATAGTAACTTAAAGTCAGCACTCAGCTCTATGGAAATCTGTCAAGTACCAATGACTAATCACTAAATATCTGAGAACACTCATTTGCCACATTAATTATACTCACTATCAGTGGCTTACTATTGCTTCTCAACAACCGCCTAAGTGAGCATCACAGCTATCTGAGGAAAAAACATTAACTCTATATACACAAATCGGAAAGATACCCCATTACTGATTAAGAATACATTTCTCTATCAGCAAGATTAAACGAAAGACAATGAACAACAACTGTTACCGAAATTTTTTTTTCAAATCAAAATTTATAAATTTAACATTATAGCTGTAGTAACAGAAAATAATCACCAGTTTAGGCTACCAAGAAAATGGACAGAAGACAGAAATAAGCAAAACTGCTGAGCAAGTAGCAAATATGAAGGCCATGCACTTTATTTATGAGAAGTCCTTACATCTTCATTCAAAGCCTTTGATCTTGTGTGTAGTTTTAGCAAATATAGTACCTACACCTTAATTCACAGTACATTAGTAGTAAAAAATGAAGGCTGAAGACAGTGGTGGGAGTAAGACGCTTCACTGACAGCACAGAAAATTTAAGGAGACAGCCTGAGTGAAAGAGGTGAGAGATAAACTGAGCAAAGCAAACACATGATCACAAAAAGCATGGCAGTCTAAGATGTGTAGCCGGGGAAAACAACTGTACCCACCCTTCGGCACTCTGAAAACACAGTAACTAGGGCACTATATATAATTAACACCATCGAGGATTACCCCAAGTCAATCAGAAAATGTTAACTTATGTTTAATGAATTGTTTTTTAGAAGGCAGGAAAGCATGTAACGTATTTTGGAAAAATCCATCAAAATAGTTAAAACAACACGCACATATGCTTAGAACTGTAGGCTTTGGCAAATAATCTCACAAACTCATTTGTGTATGTCTTCCAACACAAAAACAACACACTCCAGTATATCCATTCCTATGGTTCCAACAGTCTAATTCTATGAAAGTCTATCCTTTTATATCACTGGGGAGAACAAAGGCAAACCCTGACAACTTCAGCTGTACGTATGTGTACATATGTAGGATTCTCAGAAAAAAGGCACAACTATCATGTGACTTAAAGGGCTTTAAAACGAGCACACTTTGGAATGCTGGTTTGGGTTAGACAGTACTTTAACTGAGGGAAAAATAACTTGCTTATTTACAGAAGATGACTAATTTAGCTTACATTTTATTTAATTGCATTATTGTTATTATTGACTTTTTTTTTGAGACAGTCTTTCCCTATGTAACCTGGCTGTCCTAGAACTCACAACATAGACTGGGCTGGTTTTGAACTCATCAAGATCTGTCTGCCTCTGTCCCACAGCTTCCCCACCCCGAGTGCTAGGATAAAGGTGTGCACCACCATGCCTGGCTTAATTGTAATATTAAAATAAACACTATAAACAATTATGGTATCCATAAGTGAGAATATTTATATAAAATTCAATTCTAAAACTTTCAACGTCAGCTTTAAAAACACTTGGAAAGGCAAGCCTGTTGATCTTTAGTTACATATTTATATACTATAACAAACTACCTGATGCTTAAAACGCAACAAATTGTAAACTTTCTTTTTTTATGTCTTTTTATTTTATTTTATTAATTACACTTTATTCACTTTGTATCCCCCCATAAGCCCCTCCCTCCTCCCTCACGGTTCCACCCCTCCCCCTTCTTCATGCATGCCCCTCCCCAAGTCCACTGATAGGAGAGGTCCCCCTTTCCTTCCTTCTGATCTTAGTCTATCAGTTCTCATCAAAAATGGCTGCATTGTCCTCTTCTGTGGCCTGGTAAGGCTGCTCCCCCCTCAGGGGGAGGTGATCAAAGAGCAGGCCAATCAGATTATGTTAGAGGCAGTCCCTCTTCTCATTACTATGTAACCCACTTGGACACTGACCTGCCATGGGCTACATCTGTGCAGGGGTTCTAGGTTATATCTATGCCTGGTACTTGGTTGGAGTATGAGTCTCTGGGAAGACCCCAGTGTTCAAATTTTCTGGTTCTGTTGCACTCTGTAAACAATTTCTTACTACAAACTATTGGATATGCACATATATATGTGTATATTCATTCATTTATTCTGTTTAAGCTATATGTGTGTGTGTGTATATATATATATATGCATGTGTACACACATGTATGTACACACACACACACACACACACACACACACACACACACACACACCCCTCTTAGCTGATACAGTAGTCCATGCCAGTAGTAGTCCCTGCTATTTGGGAGGCTGATTCAAAAGGCCGGCTTAATCTCAGAGTTGTGGGTCAAGACCCCATCTCTTAAAAATATCCCTCTCCTGACTCATCTACTGGTCAGGAAAGTCCAGTGAAGCACTTCACATTCTCTTAAAGTACCCTATGTCAGGTGTTCATGTCATCATTTCGGAATTTATAGAAGAAGCTCTCTTAGCAAGGTATCTATTTACTCATCGACTGATGGGACTTCAAAACCCTATGAGCACCAGGCTATGCTGAATGCTTGTGGTTGTTATTTATCTGTTAAGCCTCTACCTTTCTGCTTTTACTGTTATACTGTCTTACCAAGTCCAGTTGTTTTGTTCTCAGGTCGATTTATGCTAGGCTTTCATGGTATAGTTTTATCATATACTACATGTGATAAAACGAACACTTCAGTTTAGCTTTCTGTGTCATTGTGAGAAACTCTGACCCATTCACTGTGCAAAGATCCACGGTGGCAGCAAGAACTAGCAGAGTAAAGCCACAATAAAACACAAATACAACTCTACCTTGCTGTTTGTGGTAGGTGAGCTCTCTGCTTGTCAAGCAGAACCACCGTTTCTTGAAATTCTTTTTTCCAATACGAGTTCTTCCTTGAGCTCTTTTATACATCTCACTGCCAACATAACAGACATAAATTAGACATTTAAGCCCAGAGATTAAAATCCCTTACCCGAAACAAAGAACTGACCCTTACTGTTAGATGACATTGGTAGTCATGTACAATTATTAGTATATGGCCGTGATTTCCACTGATAACTCATGTATCTTACTTTGGCCTTTAATTCATGTAGGTTGTTTTAGTTTTACTGTGGTTGTAGCCTGCCTGATGTCTATGCACATGTGTGCAGAGCCTGTGGCAATCAGCTGTGAGCCACAGTGTGGGTTCCAGGAACTGAATGCAGGCCCTCTACAAGAGCAGCCCTCTAAACCACTGAGGCAGCTCTCCAGGCCCCAAGTAACGCTGTTTTAAAATTTGCTATACAGAATAAAAAGGGTAAGTTATTTCCATCCTATTAACGCCTAGTCCTAACCGCTCTTCTTTAAGGCTGAGCAGTGCTATCTCCTAACTGCAGAACAGTCTGAGACTGCGCAGTCAGTCTCAAAGCGCTGCCCTAAGACATAAGCCGACAGGGCAGTGAGAGTCATTTACCTGACTGAAGCAGTCTAGGAAGCTCTGAAACAGAATCAGAACTCCGGTTTCTTCACTCCCGGACCCATGTTCTTTGTACTTACTGTCTACAGTGAAATGTAACTTTCATGTCTCATGTAATTAATTACCCTTCTTTCAGGTGCACAGGTTCACTCGTCCCACTGGACTCTTTACTTTCTGTAGATGAAATTTCATCTAAGAACTAAATGGGGAGATGGGGAAGTATACAGTAGAAGAGTAAATAAGGTGTATCATAAAAAGTTGTTTTAATTTACACATCATTGATTAGGAAATTCACTATTAAAGACTATACATATGTATGTATATACATAATGACTATATAAATTGCAAAATAATAATCTCTTTTATACAAAATGCTCAGGACCAAAGTGCTAGGATTCTAAAATATTTGCATATACTGCAAGGTATCTTGGGGACGGGGCTCATGTATAAACAGAACTCATATACACAGCCTAAGGGTAACTTTATACAGTATTCTTACTAAACCTGTACTGTGCAACCTATCACATAAGGTAAAGTGTGGAATTTTCCATTGTGACATCAGGTCCCCTCAGAAAGTTTTAAATATGGCAATATTTTAGATTTTAGAGCATCTTGGATCAAAGAGGCTCATTCTACAGTAGCTATAAAATAAAATACATTTGGCTATAGAAAGTTATCAATTTACAAATGAAAATAAATTCCAAAACATTTATTCTCAACTTACCAAATTCTGAATGGATTTCCCTATAGAAATAGCTCAATCTAGAATCCTTAACTGGAGTTTTTTTTTGAGACAATGCCTCACTATTTCTAAGGCTGGACTTAAACTCGCTGCAATCTTCCTGTCTCAGCTTCCTTAATTCTAAGATTACAGGCATATACTACCACATCTAGTCCTTATTCATATTTTTGGTATTCATAAGGCTTCAAATACAAAGAATGTATTTTGCACATTTAAAAATCTTGTCTTTGCTTTGCAGCAAACTCATTTTCTCATGTAAGTAACCTTCAACTAGCACATGCTATCATGGTCTGAATTTATCTTACACAATGTATTTTGCATTGTGACAAATAAACACTAATGTGTGCTTTGGGTGTTACCAAAGGGGCTATTTAATATAGTTTGTTCCTATTACCTTTTGAAATTCTGAAAACTTGAATTCTGAAGATTCTGGTTTCAAAGATTTTACATATGCAGAAAATAAGAATGTAACTCAAAAGAATTTTCTAACACCCATTATTAGAAACATGTGGTCACCAGTGAAAAGCATTTAGCTTCATGAACATGTAACCTAGATCAACCAAGGGCTTGCCAGCATGTGGATGCCTCTCAATGGAAAAGGGAAATTCACCAATTCTTGTTCTTACAAAAGAATCCTCTTTGGCCTCCTAAATCAACTATCCATTTGCTTATTAGTGAGACATTACAAACACAGATGTCCCTTTTATGTTTCTAACTTACTTTGTTCAGGACTTTAGAATGTAAACAAAACAAAGCAGATAGTTTCGTTAGACTATCCAGAGTCTAGGGCTTCCTCTAAGTTGAAGGCAGAGCTACTTGGGTCTAAGAATGCTGTGACTCAGCTACCAGAGCATGCACTCAGGAGAGTTACCAATGTGCTCTCTCTAGCTAGGAATCTTGGTAAGTAAACAAAAACAGAATTCCTTTTGTCCTGTGGGTGATGCAGGTTCAAGTATCCAAGGACATTAATGAAGCGTCCTGTTTCATCTCTAGTTCTAATAAATGGGCCATCCACCAGTGAAGCTTAACAGTTATCTGAATATATTTCTCTTTAGCATTATTATGAGTAAGGTAAAAGTATAAGGTAAAAATAAATGTGTGATGTGAAATACAAGAAAACAGTTAGGATGACAGTAAGGTAACTGTAGTAACCAGTTGGCTCAGGTTCACCCTACTCAGGCCAATAATTATCTTTTAATTTTTCACAGTGCTGTGGTTCTGCCACCAAATTATATAATTACCCTATTTACAGAACTCTTCTGGTTACCTGTCCTATATTGTGTGGGGGACGTAGTTACAAGACATTTAAAGTCACTAGTACAAATACCAGTATGAACGAGAAACTGAGTTACGTGAACACTGGTAATTTCTAGCATTGTGTGTATCTAGTCTTATGACAGGTGCTGGAGATAAGAGCTGAATCTTAAGCAGAGCTGTCCAGGATACATAAGGCCCTGGGTCCAATCTACAGACAGACAGAAAGACACATGGACACACAAAGACACAAATATAAGATTTTAGGGCAAACTATCTTAAGGCACCTCAGGACTACAGATAGGTACTATGGTGAGAATCTATCTGAATGTCAGCAGGTGACTCAGAAGCAGATTAGGAACATACCTAAAGTTCTTGCACTCTTAAACTCTCCCTACTGGTATCATCAATTATATATATTCTGATTATATAGCAGGGAGGGGAGCAGATGTTACCACAGCCTAGGTTACTAGACAAAGAAAAATAACTCCAAAACAATAACTAGTATATCATAACCTTTTACCTTAAGTCTAACTCTACCGTCCCCCAAAATGTCTCAACAATGTCCCCAAAATAAAAGTATATCTTAAAAATTTCTCAAGAGCCTTCAACAATTGCTTTAAAAAGTTTTAGTTTAATATGTATTATTCTAGATAAAAAGAAAAATCCAGGCTCAGCATAGTGGTGTACATCTTTAATCCTAGCATTTAGGAGGCAGAAGCAGGTGGCTATCTGTGAGTTTGAGGCCAGCCTGGTCTACATAGTAAGTTCTAGGACAGCCAAGGCTACATGCTAAGACTCTATATCAAAAAAACAAAACAAAACAAAACAAAAAATCTCTCTGACGCCAGCATTTTCACTTAGGGAGCCCTGTTAAAGTATGTTAAAATGTCCAAATACATACTTCAGTAAAATATGTTCTTGCCCATCACCTGCTAAATTATGTATAGAAAAATTGAATCAGTTTTAAAGACTGGCCTTGCTAACTTGTTCACCGAGTTAGGATTGTGATAATGAAGACACAGTACTTTATTTAAGTTTAGTTTAGATATATTCTAAAATAACTTTTCTTTCCATGTTTTTCAGGCTTATAATACTATATTTTATATAAACAACCAATAAATCAAGGACCAAGAAATGAAAGACTTAAAAAAATCCTTGGCTTTGGGGCTGGAGGGATTGCTCAGAGGTTAAGAGCACTGGCTCCTCTTCCAAAGGTCCTGAGTTCAATTCCCAGCAACCACACAGTGGCTCACAACCATCGATAGTGAGATCTGGTATGCGGGCAGAATGCTGTATAAATAATAAATAAATCTTAAAAAAAACCCCATCAGCTTCTAATAACACTCCTTTTTACATGTTGCAGGTCTTATGTTAGCATGCTGTATGCTGTAGACATTTGTGAATTTTTATTTTTAGTTATTTTTCTCCAATTCCTACCATAAACACTCAATAACACACTGAAAACACTGTTTTACATGTTTATTATTTTGTGTGGATGTGTATGGGACTCTAAGTGTCACAGTATGCACATAGAAATTAGAGGACAACTTGTGGGAATTGGTTCCCTCCTTCCAACCATGTGGATCTCAGAGATCAAAATCAGGTCATCAGGCTTCCAAACAGGTGCCTTTACCTGCTGAGCCATGCTGTTTTATTGTGGCAAATGAGCACTCACTTTACTATACAATAAGCACTGTTAACTAGGCTTTAGTCACAGACCAAAGGTTCTTAACAAAAGATAGCTCTGTCCTCCAGGGGATATCTAGAAATAGCTAAAAGCATTTCTGGTCTTCAAAACTGGGGATATACTACTGGCATTTAATTTAGGAATGTTGCTAAATATTCTACAATCAGAGGATAGCTCTTAAAATCAAGAACTACTCAGCCCCGAATGTCAATAGTGTTTGCAGGTCTGTATAGAGGTCTGTATTTGTATAGGTAGGGCAACAACAGCAATAGTAGTTAACTATCAAGAATTGCTTATCTCACAGCTTTATTTGAATGGAGAACTGGAAGAAAACAAGTTCTTGATTGACAATTTAAACATTTTTGTTTTTGAACTGGAAACTGACTCTTAGAAAGAATATGAAATGTTAATTCCTTTAGACTAGATGACAAGGAAGTTTTTTTCCAAAAGAAAACAACCATACCTTTTTCACATCTGTAAAATATCTTTCTTCTTGAAACATTTTGAGAAATTCAGACA
Source organism: Psammomys obesus (assembly GCF_907164565.1). Taxonomy (NCBI): domain Eukaryota; kingdom Metazoa; phylum Chordata; class Mammalia; order Rodentia; family Muridae; genus Psammomys; species Psammomys obesus. Next base: position 6,697,522 of record NW_026596120.1, read on the forward strand.
TGACTGACTTTTTGAAACGTGGCTATGAAAAAAAAACAACAACACAGAATTTGTATATGTTAGATACACACAGCTTCTTAAAATGTTAGTTCTGACTCCACATGGGGTCATGAGAAATTTGTTAATAGTAGAAGGTTTCTGAAAACAACAAGAACTAGTTCAAACACGATCATGACTGTGAGGTGTTTCTGGCAGTGTCACCTATACTGCATGGTACCACATCATGTAGCATTCCTTCTGCTCATCCCACACTCAACGCTCACTGCTGCCTTCAAGACCTCAGCAGAAAATTCTGAGCTACTGTATGTTAGGGACTGAGCTAATTTTACTAGACATGAAAGCTTTTGCTCTAACAAAAACATAATGGCTTAATTACAAAAAAACAACAACAACAACAACAACAAAAAACCCACCTTACTAGTGATTTTCCCACATCATTAGTTGGCATGCATCAAAACAGTAGCTTTGTATTTTGTTAGAATGTTTGATTTTTAACTGCTTAAGTTGATGACTTAAGTGTCACTAAACAAATCCTTGAACCAACCAACCAACCAAAAACAACAACAACAACAACAACAACAACAACAAAACATTAAATAAATTCTGGCTTGAGATTAAGACAGAATTACCAAAAAAAAAAAAAAAAAAAAATTTAAATGGTCTTAAATATACTTCTGCCATTTGTACTATGTGTTTATGAAAACTGAATGATTATAAAATCAAATTACAATCAACTTTGAAAATCACTTAAGATGTTCTATATCCTACTGCATAAATTTCTAACTAGTATTTATGTAAACATAAACAAGTATATTTATCTCATTAGTATGCAAATTTGCATTTTGTCGTTAACAAATGGTAAGCTTATATCCATAAAGAATGGTTTAAATATTTTTGACTAATATACAATGTAAATATGTATCAAAACACATTGCTTATATAAATTTGTATAATTACTGTATGACAAATTTTGATACAGAATTTACCAATGTACTTACAAATGAGTGGACAGGGTTTAATTAGCACACAATAAGGTATAGAGCCATCATTACTGAAAAGCCTAAAGGGACAAGTGAGAAATGGAAATCTACCTGGTGTCCCCCCACAAGAAATACTGTGAAACCAAAACAGGAGCCACACTGTTGCACACTGTTATTAAGTTACCTTACAAGGGCGAGTTTCTGTTTCCTAATGTATTCTGCAAACAGTGTTTTCAACCTGTGCTCAGTTGTCATCTCATGATGTATACCTACACCTTTGTCCTGCTGAACTCTGGAACACCTATGATCCTATGACGACTCTTCTTCCTCTTACCTACCACGCAGGCAGCCTTGAGCCCTGAGTTGTCAGGTCCCATGTGGTGTCCCCCCACCCCCACTCTTCTGTCCAGGTGCTAACGGCCAATTACCTCAACAGCTGTTTTCTATTAACCCTAACCCTTTTCTATAAAGTGGACCCCAAAAGCCAGTGAGTGACTACTCTCTGAAATCCCAACGCTAAGGCTAGACAGCCATTTGGTCAGTCTAAAAGTCTGTTTAATCAGTCAGTCATGGAAACTCCCCCCCAGGTCTAAGACTACTCTCAGGAGACAGAAAAGCCCACACAAAGTAAGCAGGCTAAGGAGATTGAGAAGCAATTCTCCGGCCTTACTCTTCTTTGACTCGCCTGCAGTGACTAAACTTTCCTGGAAGCTAGAGGCCTTTGGCTTTCCTGAGGCACAGGGTAGAACAAAGAAGGCTGTAGATCCGGACGGCCAGATGGAAACTATGAAGACCAATTTCTAGTTTCTTTATGTTTTAAAAAGGATAGTGGAGGGGACTGAATCTAGGGTCTGACGTATAAGAGGTAAGGGCTCTGCCACTGACTAAAGTCCAGCTCTTCAATTTCGACTTTCATGGGAAAGGAAGAAAGCAGGTAGGGAAAGTTAAAACGCTTAGAGATCAGGGTCAGTAATACGAGAAGACAATGATGTAAGGGTGAGGACTCCAGGTCACAAGGGCTGCTCCCATGTCACTAGCCAAACAGGAACAGGCCCAGATTACAAGTGTCCAAACATGTTTATCATAAATGAGAAATTGTGAACACCTTTCTTCAGCAAATTTCCCTGTATAACCTGGAACTTAAAATACTCCGATGTGGGGAACAGATGAAGCATTAAGCAAATGTGTATTATTGACAAAAGCACAGCCATGTCAAGGACCCTAGCTGCCTCAGACTCCTGGAAATGGCAAAACCTTCCTTTGATCCAAGTACTAGTGTTTAGGAGGGACTGACCTTTATCTAAAACCAGAAACTACAAATACAACTTCTTCCTCCAGGAAGTTTGCTGGCTGAGACTGCTACCTACAGAGACCTCCCACTGAGACTAGCTAGCCACTCCCTTTTGTGTTGTACATAAGGCACCTAGTTTACTGGTTAGTTAGTAGATGTACCATCAGAGCCAGCACAGCTCACCTAATCCTAGCTTTCATGTGTCTCAGTCAGCCAGGTTTCCAGGACCAAGCTGCGCAAGATGAAGTACTGACTCTTAAGGCTTCCATCCTCTACATTCCCTACCAACTCCTGTTTTCCCAGAGGACCTCAACTCTACTCTTCTCACAGAGCAGGGCTTTTCTCCCCACTGATACAGCAGCAGGACAATTTCTATAAATTCTTCTGGCTCCCAAACAGCTGAGATCCACAGATCTCACACACCAGGCAGCCAGCACATGATGTTTCATGCTCAGCCTCTCCCTGAGCATGGCCAGGCTTGGCTTACATGGTTTCTGCTGCTGATGGCCAAAGGCACAACCAAAGCCTATTCTTTTGTAGAGTCGGTGATCACAGCTACTTCATTAGCCAGAGCATGGCTCTTAGCCCTCTTTGTTGAACATTCTTTTTTTTTAATATTTATTTATTTATTTATTTATTTATTTATTTATTTATTATTTATACAGTGTTCTTCCTCCATGTGTGCCTGTATTCCAGAAGAGGGCACCAGATATCACTACAGATGGTTGTGAGCTACCATATGGTTGCTGGGAATTGAATTTAGGAAGAACAGTCAGTGCTCTTAGCCTCTGAGCCATCTCTCTAACCCTGTTGAACATTCTTGATGAGAGGGGACTGAGAAACAGTGAAGGACCCTCAAAGCCTGTGACACCGCCCTGAACTGATAGTACTGATTGGTCTTTTCCCTCCTGGATCTCAAACTAGGGAAAAACCCAGGATAGCAGAAAGGAAAAAAACTCCCCTCAGCACTGGGGGCTGGGCATTTCAAAATGCTAAAACAAGTTATTATCAGTAAATGTTTGATTTGTTGTATCTATTTTATATATCTATATACCTAAGGTTACATAAAAGTTTTGGGTAAAAAACTTCTCAGTGGAGAAGTTTATGAAGAAAATGATGGGACTATACTCATCTTGGAGTTGAAGACTTCTTTCAAAGCTGTGTAGTGACTTATCATGCAGATAACTAAACTGTGCCTGTGTCTTTTCTCTCCAACTGCTCCCCCTATCTTGGGTGTATCAGGTTAACACCACTGTCTCCTTCAGTAGGCGCCTATAGTAGAGCATCCACTGAAAGACAATCATTGCATCTGAATATGTATTCTCTTCAGTTTTATTTTTAATATGGAAGGAGGTGAATGAAGAAGGAATCTTTGGATAAAACAAAATTTGTTATATATGAAAAGAAGGAAAAAAGTTACAGACTCACCTTTCTTCTGGATAGACTTCCCCAATTTCCCAAACTCTGAATGGTTTTTGAGATGAGAGTTAATGTCCTATTTGTCTGTGTATCCTAAAAAATAAAAAAAAATGTAAAAATGACAAAAATTCTTGTTAATTTTTTAAGAAGTAGAATTTATATAAAAAGCAGAAAAGAGTGAATGTCTTATATGACTCTAAAATAGTGGCTAAAAATGTTCATTCAAACCAAGGTAGTTAAGATGTAGCAAAGCCTAGGACAACTTACAAAACTTGGCTTTAGGGCTAAAGAAGTTGGTGGTGTAGGCCTGTGATCCCAACTCCTTAGAATGCTCAGACAGACTGTAAACTCAGCTACAAAAAGTCCAGTATAAGCAACTTAATTAGACTGCTTTGTCTCAGTATAAAAAGTAAAGAGGGCTGGGGATACAGGTCAGTGGTAGATTGCTTGTCTGGCATGCCTGAGGCCTTAGGCTCCATTCTCAGTACCATTAAAAAAAAAAAAGACAGAGATTAAAGATTTAATCACTTGTTCCCTTTGAAAGGTATAATTTAATCAACTGTATGCAATGGCTTTGTGTAGTTAGACTGGATCACACTATAAATTTCACTCACTTCTGGAATATCAGACCTATCTTCTTTTTTCTACCTTATTACTTAAAATGTGCTTTCAACTGTCTGTATTCAGTCTACTTCTAAGCATATTCATATAACACATATGACTTCTGCAATGAACTATTTCCACCATGGGGGTGGAAGGAGAATACAAATTCAGACCTAGAAATGAAGTTACCCATTCACATAGGCTCTTACTGATTGGTAACTATTTGGGTCTGTTATCCAAGTTTTCTTTCAGGTCTGTCTACCTGACAGTAATGTAAATTCCCTTGAAGTAAATATGAATAAAATGGACAGGAAGAGAGTTCCCCATGAGTCTTACCAACCCACATTTCTATGTAAGCAACTATCCTACTACAATAAACAATATTATCAAACAACACAGCCAGAAAAATAAGAGTTAAGGAGACATACTGTTTCATGTTTTATTATTCCCACATTGAAAATAGGCAATGAACGTGGTGGGAAAGAAATAGCCAAGAAAAAGAAATAGAAATATCTGGTATATGACCATTATGATATATCTGGAAAAAGTTACAAATTATGGTTATCCAAAAAATATTTTATCTGGAGCATCTAGGACTCCATTATTTTCTACAGGAGGACCCAGATACATTCTACCTTTATAGAAAGTAACATTCTTTAAAAGTTCTGGTAAAATTAAGTTTGAACTGAACTTTGTAAGACTTCTTCATTTAAATTTGTTTGTTTGTTTTCTTGGTTTCTCACGACAGAGTTTCTCTGTACAGCCCTGGAATTCACTCTGTAGACCAGGCTGTCCTTGAACTCGGAGATCCGCCTGCTTCTGCCTCTTGAATGCTTGGATTAAAGGTGTGTGTCACCACTTCCTGGCTTAAATTTGGTTTTTAAATTCAGTGTTTTATGCTATTTTTTCTTAAACTAGCAAAAGTGAACAAGGCACATTTGACTCCATTTCAGTCTACCACTGGCTTGTTAGAGCCTGTGAATGCGGCTACTACTGCACAGCCCTGTCACTCAGCTGCTTTGATTATCCGGTACTATCTGCACACAGACCTAACAAAACTTTCCTTCACTTTGTACCCAGAAACCTTCATCACCTGGCTCCCAGTACACAGCTTGATACTGTCACTCAGGAAACACTATGTAACATTTATTAAACGCAACTGAAATACTGAATTTTTTAAATTCAAAATAACTTAGCATACATTCTATCTCTTTTTTTTTTTTTTCTTATTTTGACTCATGGAAATAGTGTCATTTGATTGTCTTTAGTCACAGGTTTGCTATAATCTTTGAAAAGAGCAGTTGTTCTGTTCTTATCTTATTACCTTTTCTTTGAATCTTCTGGAACTCTGACCTGGAGGCAGCAAAACTCTTTTCACTTGCCTGCCACTTGCCTGCATTTCAACCATGAATCTGTTTCCATCGATGAGCTCTTCTCCAAACGACCATTTTTATTAGTCTAGACTCACTGAGCAAGTGACTGTCCTAGCCATATGCTTTGGATACACGTATTTAGAAAAGGTTCTGCCTTGCTCCGGAGGTACTAGCAGCATGGGTGTAGAGATCTGTTCTACACAGATGCTACTAGAACAGAATATAAAATGCCACAACAGAGAGGGTGTTACAGGTGTGTACGAGAGACATAAAGAAGTCTCCACTAGGAAGGTCTTAAAAGAGGCTAAAATGAAAACAGACCAATTTTTTCCTTTATGACACTGCAACATTGGCTTACCTCGTCAATGTTCATATAACTGGTATTTAAAAAAACAAAACAACAACAAAAAACAACTGCCAAGGCAATTCAAATGAAGGTTTTCTTTTTTCATTCTTCTGACATTACCAGGAACTGAATGTAGGGCTTCACAAATGCTTGGTAAATTCCTTACCACCGAGCTACAGCCCCAACCCTTAGTCTAGCTCATTATTTATATTTTTAAATTTTATTTTTATTTCTTTAATTTATTTATTCATTTGTTTTTTGAGACAGGGTTTCTCTGTGTAGCCTTGGCTGTCCTAGACTTGGTTTGTAGTCCAAGGAAGGCCTTGAACTCACAGAAATCCACCTGCCTCAGCTTTCCCTGAGTGCTGGGATTAGGTGTACCACTGTGCCCAGCTTAAACTTTGTTTTTTTAAAGATTTTTAAAAATGTGTGTATGTGTATCTGTGTGTGGGCACGTGCACACAAGGGTACAGGTGGCCAGAGTTCAAGAGAACGTTAGTAGCTTTCCTAGAGTGGGTGTGAGCTGCCTGACATGGGTGCTAGAGACTGAATTTGGGTGCTCTGCAAGAGCAGTATGCCTTCTTCTTTTTTAAAAAAAAGATTTATTTATTTGATTATATATACAGTGTTCTGCCTGCATGTATATCTCAATGCCAGAAGAGGGCACCAGCTTTCATTATAGATGGTTGTGAGCCACCATGCAGTTGCTGGGAATTAAACTCAGGACCTCTAGAAGAAGAGGAACCAGTGCTCTTTACCTCTGAGCCATCTCTCCAGCCCCACAGTATGCCTTCTGAACTGCTGAGCCATCTCTACAGCCTCTCTATATTTTAAAACTAGTGTTTTCAAATACACAATAGTTCATGTATGTGTGAGCACACATACTTTCTTGAGTTTCCTTCAGTAAGAATGGCTCATATCTGGTACCTGTAATTATTTAGTTACTTGTTCTTTAATCTACTCTTTCTTGCCTACTCTAAAACTACTGTAATTACTAAAAATTCTGTAATTACTTTGTGAAAATTCAAAGAATTTCTAAATGTAAAATTCAGTAATGTTTGATCAACTCTGCTCCGGAATTACTTTGTATCTTTCAGTACCTGACATGTCATCAGCCCCAGTTTTCTGAGCTTACTCTGTATTCTCGGCTTATACAGTAGTACTTACTCATAGTTTTTACTTGGAACTAAGCAAGTGCTAGTTTTAAATTTATGCAAATAGTTCTAGATTAATAGAAGGCATCTATGCTCATCCCTACAGCATCAATGCTAAATATCGTGTTTTCTCTATTCCCACTACTTCAAAATTTCTTTAAAATGGAGGGTTGTGGTTAAGACCTGCTGGAGATGCTTACATGGCAGGGATGGAAGCAACAATAAAAAGGGGCCAAAAGAAAAGATGAAAAAATTGGAATAAATAATAAGATTGCATGAAAAGTGACCTAAAAGAGTTTGTGGTTAGAGGGATTTTATTTCAACACTCGATCTAGGAACTCCAAGTCTGAATACAAGGCAGAGTCACAAGTTCAGAGGTGGGAGTTCTGTTTATGTACAAAATGTTGCTGGCAAGTTTTCACTGTTCCAGGTCTTTAGTTAACATAGTCACAGAAAGGATTCTCCATGAGCAGAAGGGTTCAGGCTACACAGAACATCTATCTTCTGCCACTGCTAACACGGTGAGGCTATCCAGAGGAGCAGTAGACATTTAGCTACAAGACCTTGCCATCCCTACACTGAATTACTTAATGAACCACGAGTACATTTTAAGGTAGGGGATGTCTAGTAAGACTACATGTGTCTCCAGCAGTGAGCACTACAACAGCGGTTGCTGTGTGAATTCCAACACCAGTCTGCTTATAGACCATGGAGACTAAACTAGCCGCATTTGAATCTAGTCCAAGGTGTGTAGCATCCAACCATAATGCCATAGTTATGTGAGCCTCGAGAAGTTACTGCATGGTGATTTCCTTGCCTGTACATGGGGCTAATAAAATAATTCACTCCTACAGTGACTAGGACTACCTAAGTGAGTTAAACATATAAAACAATTTAAGCAAAGCTTAGAACAAAGTCATCAGTAACTGTTTTTTATTATCCTGTTATACGTCAGCAGCTAAAATGCATCAAGAGTATAAAGTAAAAAAAAAAAAAGTATAAAGTATTTAAAACAAAAAAGCTAAAGAATGACTGAAAATATGCTGGATGAGGACTAGAAATAAGTTAAAAGAAAAAAAGGAACCTTAAAATATTAAGAAGTATATATACAAAGAAGATTTAGATTTAGGTAAATGAGCAGAACCTCAGAAATAAACTAAATTCTTTTTAAGAATTATAAATCTCATATTTTGATACAACTTAGGTTAACAGAAAGTAAAAGTATGAAGATACCAAGTAAGTTAGGTTCCTATATACTTTTGAAATGAGTCTTCTTCATTGCTCTTCAAAGTTCTAAAAATATTCCCAAGACTAAATTATCATAAGCTGGCCTGTACGCCTACACTCTGAAGGCTGACACAAGAAGACTGTTGTGAGTTAAGGTCAATCTCGGCTCTATAATAAGATTCTGCCTCAAAATATAAAAAAATAATAATAATAATAAATAAAGTGTTGCAATAAATCAGGAAAGGATCAGCTAATAAGCAGCCAAAACTATGACTACCAGGTAACCACCATCAGCAGCATCTGCAACTGAGGACCAGCAGCACTGTGCAACAGCAGAGGGAAAGCCTGATGCACCTCCCTTCTGCTCATCAGCAGACTTCAACTTGTCAGCACATCAGCACTTGTGAAATGTCTTAGCATAGCACAGTAAAAGTGGCTTACTTTATTTTTTCTTCATTTCACTAAAAATAAATAAAAATTGAATAAAGCTTTGAGAGGAACAAACACTTACTGGATAATGAGGTCGCAAATGAAAAGTATGAGGTGACAGTATCGCTACAGCAAAGAAACGGAGGAACACAAAGCTGCTCACTGCACAGTACTGAGCATGAGGGTGATCTGCAGGGATAAAATGGTGACATGTCATGCAAAACACTGAGTAAAAACCAAAGATGATGAAGTAAAACAACATCATGTAAACTATGCAGGAGAGAGGAAAATAATTTGTAAAGCAAAATTTGAGTTTGTGAAATGATACTAGTAATTGTGGCTAAACTAAAAGAAGAAAATGCTGTAACTTAAAATAACAAATAGAATGAAAGGCAACGTTCCCATGCTTTTAAAAAAAAAACATCTTTTAATTTGAAAAATGCTTTTTCTTCATATAAAAGATTCTTGAAATTACAGAAAAATAAAATAAAAGCATTATCTAGCACTACCGAGTGGCAACACTGAATACCTAAAAGTAGCTTTCACTTTTATACTTTTGTTTCAAATTCATCCTAAAAATCTTGATAGTATAAAAGGCTATATGTATGTATGTATGTATGTATGGTCCAGTATCATTATCCAGTTCACTAGATGAAAAATGCCCTGGAGAACAGCAAATCACCATCAAAGTATTTCTGTAAGAATGTTTTCAGAGAGGATTAGATTACGATCTAATCAATGGTACACTACACTGATGATCTGACTGGAATAGGCTGTTGGTGTGAGGTGGTGGGCTGTAGAAGGTGGAAACTTGTTAGAGGAAGCTGAGTACTTGGGGTATGTCTTTTAAGGGTATACTTTAACTCCGGTCCATCCCTCCCTCTCCCTCTCTCTGCTTCCTCACTACCAGGCAGTGCCACTTCCTCTGTTACAAGATACCACCATCATAATATTTTACCTTGCTCCAGGCCTGACTAAAGCAAGGGATCCTGTGGATTTTGGATTGAAGCTTCTGAAACCAGGAGCCCATGTAAATATTTTACATTGTTTCTCTCAGGTAATGATCACAAAAAAGAAAACCAACAACTTAAAGACGAGAAGCTATTAGGTAGAGATATTTAAAAGGCTACCAATGTTTCACATAAAACTGCAAGTGAACTGAAGACTACTTGTAAGTGCCGATCACTCATTGTCAGTACTTGTTTTAGACTGGAGTCAACAACTAACCCAACAACCAGATGCTAGAGAGGTGGGTGGCAAAGAAAAGAGTATGCATTTGACTTGAGTTTTAGCTCTTACAAACCACTCAGTAGCTTTGAAACCACTTCTTAACTGACTGCTTGCTCTGTTAGCAAGGTAGTAAAAACTGAGACTCAGTTTCATTATCTAATCAATAGATAATGGCCTCAATGTTTGGAACCAAATTAAGACAGGCTAGCAAGCAGGCAATGTGGATATGAGCTAGCTCACTACTTAGAATTTAGTTGGCACTTCATCTTTATGTATGTAGGAGCAAGTCTTTGCCTCTATTGATTATGAGGATTAGATATTATTTATTTAAAGCTAAATGTTTTATTTCTTTATTAAAATTAGCCAGGAAACTTAAACCTGAATTCATGTAGAAGTTAAGACAATTCAGCCCTACTACTTTACTACTGGGTAAATTAAATAGAGAGACAGATAAATGCAAACATAATAAAATAACAAAATCTTTTTGGATGGCTAAGAAAGTTAATCTACAGTTTTATGCAGAAAGATAAACCTGATTATTAATAAGTAGCCTCTCCATCTGTTATAGGCAGATCTGCAATGGGCTTTGGAAATTTTATTAATATAGTAGAAGTGAACTAAAATTTGAGTTTCTCCAAGTACTAACAATAAGAAGTAGTGATTCATAACTTTATAATATCTTTCCAAGCAAAATCTTAATAAAAGCCAGGTGCAGCAGCATACACCTGTAGCCCTAGCAGTCAGGGAGGTAGAGGCAGGTGGATCTCTGTCAGTTTGAGGCCAGCCTGGTCTACAAAGCAAGTCCAGGACAGCCAAGGCTACAAACGGAAACTCTGTCTTGAAAACAAAACAAAACTTAACATAGCTAATTTTGCAAAATTGAAGCATGATGATTATTAAAAATCCTATGTTGGGACAAGTGTTTGTAAAGCCAAAGACCATTTCTGAAAAACACCTCACCACAGACATCTCAGCATTCCCAAGCTGTCAAATCTAGTTTGTAGGAAATTAATGATTACTATTGCTTTAAAATATACAACTGGAAAAAAACAGCTGGTATACAAAGGTGTTCCTGTTTAATTTTTTTCCTCCCTTCCCCAAACAGGGTTTCTCTGTGTAGCCCTGGCTGTCCTGGAGCTCTCTGTAGATCAGGCTGGCTTTGAACTCATAGCATCCTTCTGACTGCCTCCTGAGTGCTGGGATTACAGGTGTGTCCCCAACGCCTGGTTTTCCACAATCCCTTAAATACACAACACATAAAGGTTTACTTGCATATTACAGTAAATCTTATAGATCCAAAATTTTCCTTCTTAAAACTAATGAATTTGATTCGCTCTTTATATAAAGTTGGCATTATGTTGAAATAAATTGAACTGTATGCTTTGAGATAATAGGCAAAATAAACCATTGTCTCACAAGAAGCTAGCACCATTTTGAAAACCTTCTAAGACTGTATCTATGCACAAATATTTCATTCATACAAACTAAACAGACAGCATGTAGGAAAAAATATAGGAAAAGAAACAGTGTGATTAAGCATAACAAGGCACTTACTAGGAAATCTCTTAGTAGCCATCTGCCTCAGGGAATAAAAGATATCACACATCACAGTGGGGCAGCTCACACTTGATCCTACAATCGTATTGAATACTTTGTCCACATAGTAGTGCAGATTCTCCTGCAGGTTTTAACAAAGTAAACACTAAGATTTTTATTTTCACACATCTCCAATTGTCTTTATGATAAAAGTAGTGGATATGAGAGTTATTAGAGGATGACTATAAAGCACTGCTTCCATTCTCCAAACTCATTCAGTTAAAAGGGCAATCAATATTCTAGCTCAATTTAGTAAGTTAAATTCACACTTTCTAGACAGGTGAATGAATATATGAGTAATTTTCACAAGAAACACAGTTAACAAGACAATAAAAAAGGAAACCAGGGAATAATTCATGATAGGCAGCATTAGTACACAGTGACACAGTTATACACTACAGTGAAAACTTGTGACCTAAACACAGTTAAAGATTTCTCAGAGGCAACTAAAGTCATTAGGTCACTTGGTCTGATCTGCGATGAATAGTCAGAAGGGTGGCTGCAACCAGCTGCAGTTTAAAGGCCACTACTGTGTTTGCTCACTAGCACTAGATGCCAAGACCCTACTGCTGAAGCCATTGCACGCTGAAGCCACCACGTGCTCTGGTCTAGACATTTTCTCCCTGCTAGTTAGATTTCATAGTGGTAGAGGGTATAACGCAGGCTGCTAAGGCAGAACTGTCATTAAGAATTTGCTCAGCTGCAACCCTGTGCACTACACTTCTGTCTTCCCAGGAAATGGGGCACTACTGTTTTGGGGATAAACAAGCACTTTCTAATTTGGATCTGAAGCTGCTTCCCAGGAGGGAGTTCTCATTGACACTGTACACCTGGTCAAAAACCCACGGCTGGGATAAGAGTAGCGGTGCAGTGGGGAAGCTCCTGCTGTTGATTTGTTGATCTCCTAAGTGGACACGCCTATCAAACTGCCTTCTAAATATTTATGTTTAACCCCATAGATTAGTGATGCTGTTGGCTTTGGACAGAGAAGCTTCTTTTTGTAGTCTGTGGCAGCTATGGCAGAAGCTCACAGTGCTGAAAATCAGTGACTGTGAGCCATCTATAACGCCTCCTTTGAGGTTCAGAGAACATCACTGAAGAATAGACGGAATCTAGGAGGAAGAGTGAACCAACAGTTTTTTAAGTACTACATGGCCACTGCACTCTTGAATTCTCAGTAGCTATGATCACCAAAATAAGTCCCAAAATCAGGCCCACCAACAACCTATCAGAGTAGGGGTAAATCACAAGTCCCTACCTGTTCCTGAGGATCTACAGGCAACAAGTGGTTGCTGGGGATAGGAAGAAACATCTTTTTGTGGTATAACTATTGGTAAGTTGTCTATGCTAATACAATTAACCCCTCACCTTCCTGTCCTTTTTTTAACTTTAATTTTTATTATTAATTACATTAATAACTCTGTATCTCAGCTATATCCCGCTCCCTCATTCCCTCCCAACCCCACCCTCCCTCCCTCATCTCCACCGTGCCCCTTTCCAAGTCCACTGATGAGGGGGACCGCCTCCCCATTCATCCGATCCTGTTTTATCAGGTATCTTCGGGACTGGCTGCAAAGTCCTCCTCTGTCGCCTAGCAGGACTGCTCCTCCCTTGGGGGGTAGGGAGGTCAAAGAGGCTGCCATTGAGTTCCTGTCAGAAATAGTCCCTGTTCCCCTTACTATGGGAAACCAATTGGTTATTGAGCAGAGGTTCTAGGTTATATCCATTCATGGTCCTTGGTGGAGTGTCAGTCTCAGAAAAGACCCCTGTGCCCAGATATAGTTGGTCCTTGTGGAGCTCCTATCCTTTCCATGTCATACTTACTCCCCCTTCTTTCATATGATTCCCTGCACTCTGCTGAAGGTTTGGTTATGAATCTTAGCAAGTGCTTTGATACTCTGCTAAGTAGAGTCTTTCAGAGGCCCTCTGCAGTAGACTCCGGGCCTGTTACTTGTTTTTTCCTACGTCCAATGCACATCCCATTTGTCTACGTGAGGGTTGATCATCTTACCTCTTTCTTGTTTATCTTCTTTAGGTATATAGATTTCATTATGTTTATCATATCTTATAGGCCTATATAAGTGAGTATATACCCTGTGTGTCTTTCTCCTTCTAGGATACTTCACTCAGAATGATCTTTTCTAGATCCCACCATTTGCCTGCAAATTTCCTCTTTTTTGATTGCTGAGTAGTATTCCATTGTGTAAAAATACCACAATTTCTGTATCCATTCCTCTGTTGATGGACATCTGGGTTGTTTCCAGGTTCTGGCTATTACAAATAAAGCTGCTACAAACATGGATGAGCAAATGTCCTTATTGTGTACTTGAGCAAATTTTGGGTATATACCTAGCAGTGGTATAGCTGGGTCTTGAGGAAGCACTATTCCTAATTGTCTGAGAAAGCGCCAAAAAGTGGGACAGAGCCTAGAACTCATTGGCACAGGAGACAACTTCCTGAACAGAACACCAGCAGCACAGGCTCTAAGAGCAACAATTAATAAATGGGACCTCATGAAACTGAAAAGCTTCTGTAAAGCAAAAGACACTGTCGTCAGAACAAAATGACAACCTATAGACTGAGAAAGGATCTTCACCAACCCTACATCTGACAGAAAGGTTGATATCCAGCATAAATAAAGAACTAAAGTTAAAAAGCAATAAATCAAGTAATCCAATTAAAAAATGGGGTACGGAGCTAAACAGAGAATTCTCTGTAGAGGAATATAGAATGGCAAAGAAACACTTAAAGAAATGCTCAACTTCCTTAGCCATCAGGGAGATGCAAATCAAAACGACCCTGAGATTTCACCTTACACCCATCAGAATGGCTAAAATCAAAAACTCAAAGACAACACATGCTGGAGAGGTTGTGGATAAAGGGGAACCCTCCTCCACTGCTGGTGGGAATGTAAACTGGTACAATCACCTTCCTGTCCTTAAGTAAACCTAGTAGGATGTACATGAGCTCACAGGAGTGTGCGCGTGCACACACACACAGACACACAACATGAAAGTGTAGAAAAGCAGGAGGGTCAATGGGTCAATAATTAAAAGCAAAAATTTAAGAAAAGAAAAAAGGCAGGAGGCGGGAGAGGCTGGGCAGCTAAGAACACACGGACTCTTGCCCAGAAGCACTTAGGTTCTTGGCACCTGTGTCCCACAGCTCACCTCTGCCAGTGACACAGCTCAGGGAATTCCAAGTCTCTGGACTCCACAGCGACTGCACTTCCACACACACATACCCACAACCAAAAACGAAAGAAGAGCTGGTGGTGGTACACACCTTTAATCTCAGTACTTGGGAGGCAGAGGCAGATCTCTGTGAGTTCAAGGCCAACCTGGTCTACAGAGTGAGTTTCAGGACAGCCGGGGCTACACAAAGAAACTCTGTCTCAAAAAAAAAAAAGAAAAGAAAAGTTGAAGGGAAGGACTAGTTGAAAAGAGAAAACAGATCAGTAGCAGGGAGACAAGAAGATAAAAGGCAGTTAACATAATCAAAATACCTTATGTACATGTATGAAAATATCGTAACATAACATATAATCTATATATATGCTAAGAAAAGAATAGCTTCCAGAGAACCAGAGCTCAGTTCCCAGCACCCACGTCAGGCAGCTCTCAACGGCCTGCAAGCCCAGCTCCAGAAGATTGGATGTCCTCTTCAGGCCTCTGCTGGCATCTGCAGTCACGTGTGTATATCCAGACACATACCTCCAAATACATACATACAATTAAGAATGCTAAATTAAAAATTTTAAGAATAAAAATAAGGTAAAATCAGTACTAGAAAATGCTCTAAAAAATAAAGGCTGAAGTAAAGAATAAATAGCATTTTTTGCAGACACATGGTGTTAAAATTTATGAGTATGTGTGTGCAGTAGAGAGATGGCTAAGTGGTTAAGATCATCTATATATTCTTGCAGAGGACCTCGGTTTGATTTTCAGCACCCAAATGGTACCTTACAACCATCTGTAATTCTATTCCCAAATGATCAAATGCCCTCTTCTTACCTCCATAGGTACCAAGCATACATACGGTACACAGACATACATGCAGGCAAACTCTCATACACAGAAAAGAAAATAAACCCTTTATGGGAGGCAGATATAACATTAAGATAAAAAATTAATGGAGTTATGAACTATATTATATAAACTTACCTTATTATTTTCCACATTATCTCCCTCTTTCAACTTAACAGGATCTATTTCACAGGGTTTTGAGGATTCACATATCTGAAAAATATATGTATTTTTCAGTTACTATTCTTTTCTAGGTAATTTAACATCATGAAAAGAACTCTTCTTCTGATATTATAAAAATTAAATCTAACAAAGTTTAAAGCTCCCAGTTGGAGATAAAATGTACAATGTAGACAATTTCCCAAATAACTATCAAATTATTTCCTATATACTTAAAATCCTAGTAAAAGAAAAATATAACAAACAATAATGTAGATCAATGTGCCTCGTGAGTAAAACTCTACAAAGGGCAAAGTAATTGACTTATAAAGTGTCTATACTTATTCCTTCAGTAGTCCATGAATGCACAGACCCTTCTAATCAACACATTATTTCTTGGAAGAGAAGCTCTACAGAAGTGGTTCTCAACCTTCCTAATGCTGGGACCCTTTAACACTGTTCCTCAAGTTGTGGTGAACCCCCAACCATAAAATTATTTTTATTGTTACTTCCTAACAGTAATTTTGCTACAGTTGTGAGTTGTAATGTAAATATCTGATATGCAGATGGCTTTAGACGACCCTTGTCAAAGGGCTGTTTGAGCTCTAAGGGGTCACAACACACAGGCTGGGAATAAAACTCTACCTCGTCTAGAACAGGCTTTAATGTGACTTTCAAGTAGTGCCCTCCCACTATTTTCATCATCTCATCCAGACACCGGGTAGCCAGGGAATCTCCTCTAAAAATTGTGCTTGCATCTCTGAAATAGAAAGAGGAAAAAAAACAAAACAAAACTAAATACAGCAAAAAGGGAAGAAACAGTTTTAAAACAGTAACATGTTTCACTTCGATCATATACACAATTTTACTTCTAATTTTTACTATTAACAGGAAATGTTGTTTGCCATTAGGATTACTAAACCTACCAAAACTATTTTCTGAAAATGTTAAAAATCATTTTTAAAAAGAAACTGTGTTTATAAATTTAAAAAGGGAGTGTGGGAATCTGTGCATAAAATGATGGTGCTGTTTTACTATAATGGGAATGGAAAGCCATTTGATCGCTCTTTATAATGTCCTATGTGTGCCTACAAGTGTGCCTCATGCAGAGTGGCTAGCTTATTGTGACATATGAATCACTGCATCCAGACGCAAAGATCAATAACAGAAACAAAGGAAACTGCACCACTGAATTAAAAACATTCTCTCACTAAACAGTCCTTTCTGTTGGACTGTTTGGTGACTTTAAAAACTGCCTTTTGTTACTGACTAAGCAGTTCTTTTTATCCTGTTGTATAGTAAACTTGGTCAATACAAAAGAACTCAGACTATAAAAACAATCTGGCAAATTAAAATTTAATTTCAACAATGCATAATTAACATTTAATGAAATACAATTCTTACTGAGTATCCTTCAAGTCCAGTTCAGCCACCGCAGTGATAAAAGGAACAAGTTTATTGTGATGCAGCAATAGTCGTACAAGAGGCAAAACAGCATCCTTTTGATCCTGACATATTTCACCCAAAATATAAGCAGCTGAGGCGGATACTGGCTAGGATACAGAATGGTAGAAAACAAGCACAGAGTCAAGAAAACATGGTTACATGTTCAGTCACTTACCTGTGGATGCAGTTTAAATATACAAATTAATTATAACAGATACATAAAATAGTACTTAGTTTTCTAAATTCTAATCAGAGATAAAATTTGAAGCACATATCAGAACTCTGATTCAGAGAAATCAAATACATAGGGCTTTGTAAGGGCTGACACTATGAAGTCTTTTCTTGTCATTTACAGAATTAGTTTATCCTTTTCCCATCGAATCAGACATGGAAGATTTTTAAAGTACCTGAACATCTGGTGATTTGAGCAGCAAAGTTTTCAATGGCCCATAGTACTCTGATGGAAGTACATAGTCTTCTGTGTAACACAGAGTTAATCGAAGTGATCCCAGGTCATCAGTTTTAGATGACTTGTTTCCATTGTCTCTTGGTTGCAGCAAATACCTAAAGTAAAAAGACAGTCGACTCCATGTGATGGTAGTGAGTAACAAGCAAGTGGGATAAGGAAACAGTGACTACAGAGGGAGAAACTAGCGGCTGGAGTGAAGCCGCTGGGTGAAATGTGTTCTCAGCCTATTCATGAAGTAAGTACATGCACAGAGAAAGTCGTTACTGGTACAGATGGGATCTGAATAGAGGTAGTCTGGTTCCAGAGTACAAGTTCTTAACCACTATCAATAGTCAACACAAACTTACAGTGTTCTACTCTACTGCTAAGTAAAAATAAAAGTGCAGGTGGATGTATGGCAGAGTATTCACTTGGGAGGCTAAGGCAGGAGGATTCTGATTTCCAGGCCAGCCCAGGCTACACAGAGACTTAATTTCAACAAAACAAAACAAATGAGTGAATGAAAATATATACATGTACATTCCTATATGTACAGAGAGTATGCCCAGAAACGAGGGAACGGGGGCTAACTCAGAAATAGGACCAGTTGAGTAGCAGGGGGCAGGAGGCAGGGTTCTCTTTTACTATATTTTTACCTAGGAGTGGTGTGATACCTATTTTTAAAAATACCATTTAAAAAAATTAAACCAAATTTTATTATCTACACAAAGTGAAAATTAGCTAATATCATCATGAACAAGACAATGCTAACATGCCTAACCTAATCATCACCATAAATAAAAATAATGTCAAGGAGTTAAATCAGTCAGAAAAGGAGAAGGGCTGACAAGACAGCTCAGCAGGAAGCAGCACTTGCTGACTGTGGGAACACTGTCCAAGAATGGAGTCCTGCAAGGGGAATTCTGAGTGCTTGAGAAAGCTTACGTCTTGTGTTCTAAGTTTCTTCAAAAGCACAGACTTGTTCATGCGCCTCCCAGGCGTAGCAGATAGGAGTGTTTGAGTTTCCTTTGATTATTCGTTACAACTGGCTATTGTTATTTGTTTCTATGCCTTTATAGAAAAGCATGAGATTTTTTTTTTTTTTTTCTGCATGCAGCTCATCCTTGTGATTATACACTTTACTCATGTGATTCTTCTCAACACCCAGAGTATAAATTGTCTGGTGCTCTATGAAGTTGGCTATTGCATGAGACTTTAGGCTGCCTGATTTTTAGGCTCTATTCTTTCATGTTCCACCACTGAGAGCCAACTCGAGAGCTAAAGCTGACAACTTTAGCTCAATACTGAGAAGCCAAAAGGTGGAAACAGAGCAACAATTCCTACAGGCATTCACGTGCTATACACACAAAGAAACACGCACATAAAAGTAAATAAATAAATGTAACAAAGTTTTAGAAAGAAACAAATAAAATTAAAATTAAATAAAATTAAATTGGAACTGGGGCTGGAGAGATGGCAGCTAAGAACTCTTTCTGCTTTTGCAGAGGACCTGGGTTTGACTCCCAGTACCCACATGCTGGCTCATAACTATCTGTAACTCCAGAGCCAGGGCATCTGACACCCTCTTATGACCTTCACAAGGACCAGGCACACATGTGGTACACAGACATAAATGCAGGCAAAACACTCATATACATAAAATAAAATAGAAAAAATAAATTGGAATCATCAAAAACCAGTTTTTAGAAGTTCAATATAATAGGCAAATACTAATGGAAATTACTAGAAAAAAGAAAAGAGAAAAGCTTCTAACAGTATTACTGCCTAGATAAGTTATTACAACCCTTTGCAATACCAAAATTAGAAATAATTATGACTGAATAAAAATGAGTTTTGTGCAGTTATCATTATTACCACTAGAGGATGCTACAGCTCTACAAGTGATGGAGACCAAGAATCTTGAGTTAAAATAAAATGGCATTAACATTTTTATATTTCCATACAATGTACATTAATACACATAGATTAGCAGATTCTTCTCTTTTATTTTAGCATTTATGCTTCTGACAGCTATTTTTAAAATATTCATATTACTGGGGGCTTGAGAAAGGCTCAGTGGTTAAGATCATAAACTGCTCTTACAAAGCACTTGAGCTCAGTTTTTTAGCACCCCCAATCAGGCACCCACAACCCCCTGTAACTCCAGATCCAGAGGATGTAACGACTCTGGTCTCAATGACACCAGCACTCAAGTGTACATAAAATATTTACACTACTGACAGAAGAAACTGAAATAAAATTACTTATTGTCTGTTAAATTCCCTAGTCTGCCAAGGTAGAAAGTATTGCCAATTTTGGAAAGTATATGCAGAGACAGTGTCACTGATAGTACATGATTTGGGGCAGATTTCAAGTTCATTTTGGTGGGCTCTGGAAGACATAACTCATTTTTCTCTTCTGGACCAAAAAGGACGGAATATTATTTTAAAGACTTAAAAACTGAATTCAGAAATTTTTGTGGAGATGAACAAAAGTGTGACATATTCAGAGGGAGGCAAATGTGAATATATTTTTTTGTAACAATAAAGTCATCTCTCCCCCATACCCAGCTCTGAATGCATTTAGAAATTAAAACATTGGTCTCTCTAATGACATTTGTGGTACATTTGTCATTAGAGAGACCAATACATCTTAGATTGGCATTAGAAGAGTTAAAAATAAAATTTAAAAGCAACACAGTCTATAAGGGAGGCTATGGAATAGCATAATCAAATAAGGAGTGTCTGATCACTGGATAGAAGAGGTAGGCTCTTTTAAAGGCAAATGAGAGCAACAAGAAACATCGAAATGCTCAGTGTCAGCCATAGTGGTGCACATCTTTACTCTCAGCACTCAGAAGGCAAAGGCGGGTGGATCTCTGAGTTCAAGGCCAGGAGCAAGATCCAGGCCAGCCAAGGTTACAGAGTAAGACCTTGTCTTGGAAAACCAAACAACAAAAATGAAGCAAAACAACAACAAAAACCAACCTCTAAATATTCAATGTTAACTCTTCTAGGCAGAAGAAACTGAGTACTATAAAGTGGTTTTTATTAACATTATTGAAATCCATTCACTAATCAACAGACATTTTGCTACCAAAAGATGAAATCTTATGATTTGTGGTTATTTTATCATGTGAAGTAAGGCATAGAAAGACAAAGGCCACAAGTTCTTATTTGTGAAAGCTAAAGTTGATCCACATAAAAAGATAGTAGAAGCTGGGTGTGGTGGTGCACGCCTGTAATCCTAGCACTCACAGAGGCAGAGGCAGGCAGATCTCTGAGTTCCAGATCAGCCTGGTCTACAAAGAGAGTCTAGGACAGCCAAGGCTACACAGAGATAGTCTGTCTTGAAAAACCAAAACAAAGAAAAAAAAGTAGAATATAGGTTGGCAGAAGGGGTTGCTAGAAGGCAGGAGGGGAGAAGGGGCAGAAAAAGGTAGGGTGTGGGCTCTAAAAGTAGCTGTGGGAGTGATTGACAGCTCTCATGTTTATAATCCAATAGGTTAACTATGGCTTATAAACAACTGATGTTACATTTCAGCATAATTATTTTTCAGGATCCCAACATACAGAAATGATATTTGAGGAGATGGAAATGCTGACTATACTGATTTGATCATTACACAATATACACATGTAATAGTATTATACTTAATAAGCAAACACAAATATTAAATTTCATTTTAAAAAGTGATCTTTAAAGGGAAGTGACAGATAAACGGCTCAGTTGAAAACCTGTTTGCTATGTTAAGTGTGACACCTGAGTCTGGGTTCCCGGTGCCCACAGAAGACCTGGGCTAAGTGGTGTGCAAATCTGTAACCCTTGCACTGAGGAGGTAAAGACAGGTGGACTCCCTGAGGTCAGCCAGCCTAGCTAAGGAGCTCCAGGTTCAGAAGTCCTCTTTACAAAAAATGAAGAGAGTGACTGATGAAAAAAGATACCCAGGGTTAAGCCCCATTCTCTATACTTACATGTGTGCATGTACAGCTACATGTCCACATACCACCATGAGCAAGTACAGCTTTCCCCACATGTATACACACATGCAAGCACACAAATGTCCTCAGCAGTTGAGAGAGGCATGTTTCTACATCCTCAGGTGGAATACCAATCTAGGAAGAAACCCTGGCTAACATACATGAAAAGACATGAAGCACTAGTTTTAAGGACTATAGAGACAAAGCCTCACACTGAAATAAATATGAATTTAATGTCCAAACACTACATTTATTAACATCAAGTTGCTACCATTAATAGAGCCATGAAAAGGTAAAAAAAACCAGTGCAGTCAATACTGAGTGCCCAGGGCTCCTAAAGCCAGTGAGTCCGTTCAGTGCCAGCCCCTACACTCACAAACACATCAAGCTTCACCTGCATTTTTAATAGTGTGAAGGAAAACCACACACCAGCTCCCCCACACAGTTGCGTCTTCTCAGTAAGCCCTTTGCTTCTCACCCATACTTCTCGTGACCAAAAGCATCCGAACTGATGATGATGTCTGATCAAGGGACTTTTCATGAGTAGGTCATGCAATGTCTTAATGTTTTTCATTTCTTAGATTTAAGACTTTGTTTTTGTTTACTTATTTATTGTGTGTATGTCTGTGAATGTACGTACAGGTTTCCATCAAGACCAAAGAGAGTACATGATGCTGGGATCTGAACTCCAGTCCAGATAAAGGAGCAAATTAAGCCATCTCTAGAGTCACAAGATTCATTCTTAGAGAAATATTCCTAGGAACTAAGTTCTTTTATCTCAGTATCACAGATCAGGTGACAAAACTATTGAAGTACTTATTTTTCTCTAATAACAAATTCATAACGAAATTAATGTCAATAACTTCTGACTTATTTCCAGCAAGCATGCATTTATATTCTTTATAAAAGAGTTAAACTCAGACAAACATACATACAGGCAAAACATTAATGAACATAAAAATAAACAGATAAATAAATAATGAATCATTTAAAAAAAAAAAAAGGAGTTAAACTCGGTTCACTAGAGTTAAGTCTTACCAGGCTTGATGAGAGGAATCATTTCTTAACACATTCACAGGAACCTTAATTTCTCCCAAAAAAACATCTTGGACTAGGTTTTCATTATTCCACAAGTCAATCCTGAAAATTTAAAACCTAGCTTTAGTTTCTGCATGCCACACTGGGTAGTTTCAAGCTGATCTGTACTGTAGTCTCAAATTTTACATGCTTAAAAGAGATGTTAGCATTGTCATTATCCAGACTTTGAAAGCAAAGTGCTACAGTAACTGTCATTGAAAAATCACAATCTAAATTCTAAATTACATTTTCATTAATTAATCTGGAGGAAGAGCACATGCCACTGTGTACATGTGGAGGTCACAGGACAGTTTACAGGAGTTGGTGTTTTCCTTCTATCATGTGGGTCCAGGGATAGAACTCAGATAGGCTGGCTTGGCAGCAAGTGCCTTTACCAGCTGAGCCACCTCCCTGACCAAATTCCAGTCTAAAAGGAGAAACTTAGGATTCTTAGTTTGAAAGTCTAGGTCTTTTTTTTTTTTTTTTTTAAATCTGTAACAGTAGAAGAAAAGGGTTATTTTACTAAATTTGAGAACACAAACCAAAACAGGACTATAGTTTCTCTTTTGATGATAAATTAAGATGTAAAGATCAGTGATTTAGAAAAATATTGCCTAACACTCTGAACACATGATTAATATGCCTTTTAGATAACACGCTGTTAACACCACACCTACACATGCATTTGCAAGTTTCCCTTCCAAACAACATAGATACTTAAGACCTAGGAAATATCACAAACTTCAAACACATGCACCTGTGCAGTTATCTCCTTACCTCACTGAAATTTCTGATAGTCAGCAGATATGTCAAGAAGAATAAAAAGATTATTTCTAAATTGACTTAAATATAATTGCTTTTCCATTCATTATACTATAATCCAGATAGTTAAGGAGCAATTAAAGTAAGGGAGAATGAAAAACAGAGTAGGTGAAACTGGATGTCTTTGCTCACACAAAAAAATATACTTTGGTATTTCTGAAAAGAAATCAGATTTTGAAAAGATAATTCGGATTAAATTAGATGCCTGTTTCTCTAAGCTTTATCAATCAACTTGCTATAAAGAATTCTATCAAGGTTTACCCAGAAAATCTAGTAAAAGCACAAGGCACAAACCTGATTTCCAACTTTTCAATGTCCTCTTCTTCCACCTGGAACTGGGACTTCCTGGTGTAACTACTGGACCTGGTTACCTATTAATGAAATATTTTAGTAAAAACATTTAAAAATATCTTTTTTCTTCATGAATTAAAAATTGACCATTCTCAAATATTCAATTTCAAATATAAAAGGAGTCAAGTGTGAAAATAATATTCCAAATCTTGGAAAGTATACTAACTATGCACCGTAAGGAAAGGGTGGTACAAAAATCAAAGGCGTCTTTGCTCCACACCACTTCTATCAACTCAGGCTCCCTGCTTTTCAGGTGTCTGCAAGTGACACTAAGAGGAAAAACACCACATTTAAAAAGCTACACTTTGAAAAACACCTTCAAGTCTCTCCCGCCATTCTCAAGGACACCACACCACTCCTACCTCCTGCTCACATTTTCACGGAAACTGTCAGGAACTGGGCCGGAACTGCCTCACCTGCCACCCAGCTGAGCATCCATGTCCCACCCACCTCAGGACTCTCTCCGAGAGTGTTCTGAAGAGGAGATGTATTCTAAGGAGAGTATTCTAAGACTACCTCCCCAAGCCTACCCTTTCCCCACAGTATTGAAGAAACATGTGCTATACACATTTAGTCTACCTTAATTACAGCCATCCTTACCAATCTGATCACTTCTTTCTAGTCTAAGAAAAAGTATCCCCTTAAATCACAGTCCCCTCGTTTCTTTCTTTTTCAGACAACTACCTTAAAACTAATTCATCCCAGAGTGGGTACTCTCCTCACCACCCACTCAGGGCATCAACCACTCAGGTCATCTGCAGCTTCTTTACAGATCACCCTTCTAAAATCTCTCTTCATCATCAAATCTGAGGTCGACTGTACTCCTTGGCCTTGCTTGGCCTCTCTCTGTGACCTATCCCCTACTCTTTGCTTTGAGTGTACCTGCAGACTATCCGCCACCTCCCGCTGCTCTCCTTTCTTCCTTGGAATTTGCACAGGTGGTTCTCCAAGGCTCTGTTTTATTTTGTTCTAAAAATAACTTCAAGCCACACTGTGTTGTCCAGCTTACAAAGTGCTATCATGTCCATCATCTCTTTTCCTCATCAGAATGTTGCTTTGAGGCAGGCAAGGCTAGATTTATTATCCTTGTTTTAAAACGAGGAAACCACAGTACAAACCTAAGCAGCATATTTGAAGCTTTGCAGTCAGTAAGCTCTAGAGCTTTGGTTTTCTTCTGTTGCATCTCTTCACTCCGTTGGCTCTCCAGACTATATAACAAATCATGTATTGTGATCTATAGTTATAACCTGCCATGTTTCCCTCTTGAACTGTCCTGTTAGCAGATTTTATTTGTTTTCTGAGATAAGGTGGCCTGAGACTGGCCTTGAAACTCTGGTCTCCCTGCCCACACTTTTCAGGGACTGGGATTAAGGTATGTACCATATCTGATGCCTGGTGGAGGATTTTTACAAGGATCCATGGGTGCTTTTGGTTTCTTTTCCCCCTTTCTTCTATCACCAGTTTTCCCTATCTCTGCCATTTCTTTCTTATCTGCCCCTCAGCTGTTTGAACACTGAAAATGTAAGTCTCTAAGTACCTGCTAACAGATCACGGTTACTTCTTTCTAGGTTCAAGAATATACAATGGCTAAAATTAGAGCACCTCTAGCCAGGCGCTAGAGGGTCTCATTTGCTGGTTTATCCCACCTTTTTACTTTTTTAATGGTTACTTTCTTACCAAGCTCAGTGAAATCATTACTTGATGTTCTTTAGGCATAACTTTTAGTTTTTCTGTCTCTGTGCCCCAAATGTTCTGACTCTGTAATATTCGCTTTGTTCTCACAAAAATCTAGTATTCAGACTGCTTTTGACCCTGAGCTCAAACAGTATGTGCTGCACATTATAGCTATGTATAAAGATCATACCTATCTTTATAGCCAATCTAATAAAGGGCTTAATGAATACACACTTTAAGGCCTGACAGGTAAACTGGTATATTAAGCAGTTCACACCTTGACTTTCAAAGTTACCTGCTTGCTATAAGTTCCTTCCTGAGCATAGTGAGTTCCAGCCCATCTGAGGTGTGAACTATGCACAGTGAGTAACTTTGAACAGCAACTTTTAAAACTGCCATCGTCTTCATATTGTCATGGTTAGGCATAAGAGCCATTAATAAATATAGGACACTGTGCCAAGTCCTTAGCCAGAAAAGGAAGTCTCTTGTATTGGTGTATTTCCCTTTTCCTTTGCTTCTACCCTGCCCCCACAGTTTCCCATCTCACCTCTGCATTTTATTCAGCCTGTGCTCCTTTTTATTAAAGTACAGCAATCAGGAGTGAGGAGGGTGCCCTGATGCCCTCTCCAAAACACAAGAAAAATACAAAAGAAAGACTTCAAGATATAATTACCTACTTTTATAAACTGTTCTCACATGTTAATACCAATTGCAACTTGTTCTGTTATTATAATCTTTTAGAGATTTTCATTTTAAAATTTTTCTATGGTCTTCAGTTAATATGAAAAAGGACTTATTAAATACTTGAAAGAATGCCAAAGCACTGCATTTGTGACAATTTTAAGGCAGCTGAATATGCACCTTGGTGTTCTAGTAGTCAGGATTCACTCAAGGCAGGTGAAGATCTTTATGAACAAGATAGGTCTTTAGAGTAAATTAGATTATGGAGAACTTAATGTAAAAAAGGTCTAATCATGAAGTGCTTCAAAGTCTCAAAGGAGTCTCCTATTTGGCATATTTGCTACTGTTTTCCCTTATAAAGTTGCCCTTTCACAGGATCTGAAATGCAGGCTTCGCATTTAGTTGAGCATTAAAGTCAACTGAGAAAAGATTCCAGATCTTCTGAGTGGCAAGCTGTATTCTAGGTTTTCAAACAGTGTGCTCAGAAGAGTCCCTGTGTGCCAGGTGGACTGGAGAGTGTAGGGAGGGTCTGAAGGGAGTGAAATGAGGAAAATACAGGGTGGGTTTGGCTCCAGCCCGCCCCACTTCCAAATCTACCAGTGCTAAATGTGTTACATTATAGCTCTGTGCTTTCTAGAAAGAACTCATTAACTGGCACAGTAATTACTATGGCTGTGGTTTACAAACTAGAATTATATATTAACATTTATATAAAACAAAAAATTACCTCAAAATAAAAGATTTCATTAAACTGCGGATTGCTTGTTTTCTTCTTTACTTTTGTCTTCTTTTGGTCGTTCCTGTTCCAATGTGGTAGAGTTTTACCTTGTAGAACTTAACAGTACACAATTATAAAACAAGCTACTTCCACCCAAGATGCCTGACATGTCTAGATACTAGGATGACGGAGAGAAGACAATAATTTACATACTATGCCAGGGGAAAAAGCCAGTGTGTCCTCACAAACTTAAATCAGTGAATATCCTGACATAGGGTACAAATTTTACATATCTATACATGCCAAGATTGGGTTAGTGTCTCCATGGCTGTGAGAAGCTGGCTGCCAGGCTCTCTTTGAAAGTTTTAAACATATCCTATTACATAGCAGAAGAAGTGGTGAGACTCCCAAGTGCCTTTACTCATGCTGAAAAATACCTGAGAAACAGGAAAAGTGACTATTAACTCAGTTTACCTCTTGGGGCTACAGTCATGACACTGACTTACATAAGCAAGAAAACAAAACGAAAACCCAAAACTTTAATTTTCAAGTAAATGTATGAATTCAGAGGCAGTTATAAAGAAATACACAGGTAGTCTTGTGTCTTTAGACAGACTCAACCAATGTGTATGTCTTGTGCGACTATTGTATAATAGCAAAATCAACTGTGATTTTAAAAAAATGGCAGGGGCTAGAGAGACGGCTCAGTGATGAAGAGCAGTGACTGCTATTCTAAGAGGACCCAGGTTCAATTCCCAGCACTGACACAGCAGCTCACAACTGTGTGTAACTCCTGTTCCGGGGATCCGACACCCTGACATAGACATGCATGCAGTTAAAACACCAATGTACATAAAATAAAAATAAGTAAAAAATTTTAAAAAAATGTCTCAGTGGTAAAGAGCACTGGCTTCTCTTCCAAAGGAAGAGCACCTACATGCCAGCTTCCACCTGTCTGTAACTCCAGTTCCAGGGGATCTGACACCCTCACATATAAGCAAGCAGAACACCAGCGTACATAAAATAAACATAAATAAGTCATTAAAAAGTTTCTATGGAATGTTACTTTAAAAATTCCATTAAAGAACTTGTTCATGAGATAGAAATCATTAAACAGAAGACAAGAAAAGCCTCCTGAGGTGAGGACATATCTCACTGGTAGAGTAATTCTTAGCATCTGGATTGAAGATGCTCTGGATTGAAATACAGAACTACAAAAAGTTTACTCTAAACAAGCAGCTCCTTTAGGCTGACTTATTTCCCTTCTCATTTCTTTGTGAGAGCAGCTTAACTAAGTAGGTGAAGCTGGACAGAATTTGTGATCTTCTGCCTCTGATTCCCAGGTACAGAGATTATCGTTATGCTTCCGATATCCAGCGAGGTTGAACATCTTTAACGTGGGGGAAAACCCTCTGACAGCATTTAATGCTTTATGGATTTCTGCTTTTAAATTTAAAACCAATCTGCAATAATAAAAGCGTATCAGTATCTCAGCTTCCATAGTATACATGTATAAACATACTTTTTAAGACTTTGTGACTATAAAAAAAGAATAGAGCTTTAGGTGATAAGGGAGAGCGCATGCATGTGTGTGCGTACACACGTGTGTGTATAAGAACAAATCTTGTGCTTTTATTTCCTGACTAACAGCTTCAAGTTTCAGACAAACTCCAGACTAGTCAGTCTTGTAAAGAAACCACAATGAAGTTATCTAATATAGATAGTGCAAAGTGCTATCAGTTTTTCAAAAATCATAGACCATTTAAATCAACATACACTGCACTTTACTACACTCTGGGACTTCAGCAGTTCTTTCAGAGTTTGGAACTCTTCCCATAAAGCACTGCTATCAAGAATAGAAAAGGCAGTTTTCAGTTCTGAGTAGCTTTCAGGATACTAGTTTGGAAATTGCATTGTTATTTTGAGTTGACATTCACTAAAATGTGGTATTTCACTTGTATAAAAATTAAGAAAATTTGAAAGTAAGAATATTAATGAGTAAAGGCAGCCAGGTGTATATGATTTGGTGTTTTTGTTTTAGACCCTGGATGGCCTTGGATTCAGAGATCCACCTGCCTCTGCCTCCCAAGTGTTTTGATTAAAGGTGTGCATACCCCGTGCCTGGCCCAGAAATATATTTTAAAGTACATTTTACAATAGTGTGAGACTGAAGTTTTCCCTCTAACTTAATAAATACATAGCAGATTTGAAATGATACCAAATATCTTCCTGTGAAAACAGAACTCAGTTGTTTACCAAGTATACTCTAAAACTTACTAAAAATTCTTCTTTTAAAGCATTATTTTATGTCACAGTTTCTCAGCATTTGATCTAAAAACTTTACATTTCCAATTCTTAAATCCAACTTATACTTGAAAACCCAGTAACAATTCAATAAACATTACCTAGAAGGGCCCACTAGGGAAACTGTTGCATAAGGATCACAGCTTTGTCCATTTATGAGAGGCAACCCATGGCATGCCTTGATGCTAAGGTAGAATAAAAGAGATTTTAAAATATTAGGGTCAAGTTAACATCACAAAGTATTGTCTACATCCCCTCTCCATTCCCCTTGCCTTCTTGTGGACTGGGGACAGACCCTGGCTTTACATACACACGGCAAGTGCTCTGCAACTGAGCTGTACTCTCAACCCTAAAACATTCTTTAAATAGAAATCAACATATTTGAGACCTTAACATTGTTTACCACTAGAAACTCCACAAGGAGAGCAACAGAACCAGAAAATTTGAACACTGGGGTCTTTCCAGAGACTCATACTCCCACCAAGTACCAGGCATGGAGATAACCTAGAACCCCTGCACAGATGTAGTCCATGGCAGTGTAGTGTCCAAGTGGGTTCCATAGTAATGGGAAGAGGGACTGCCTCTGACATAATCTGATTGGTCTGCTCTTTGATCATCTCCCCCTGAAGAGGGAGTAGCCTTACCAGGCCACAGAAGATGACAATACAGCCACTCCTGATGTGATCTGATAGACTAAGATCAGAAGGAAGGAGAGGGGGACCTCCCCTATCAGTGGACTTGGGGAGGGGCATGCGTGAAGAAGGGAGAGGGAAGGTGGGATTAGGAGGGGAGGAGGAATGGGTTTATGGGAGGATACAAAGCGAATAAAGTGTAATTAATAAAAGTTAAAAAAAAAATAAAAAATTCAGTCATGCCTCTCTGGAATGGCTAAGAGCTCTCTTATATGTACTTGGCCCTAGAGGGTAACATTTCTGGATAATCTAATGCTTATGTATGTATTCTTAGATTCTATAAACTCTAACATCTATACTCTAAGATGTGAAGTGACATTTCCATTTTTACAGTCACTCAGACCAGAATCTCAAACCAAATTCCTTAGTGATTTTGCTTAGAGGGACTGTATGAGGGAAAAAAAAAAAGTACAATAAACAGAAAACAAACAAAAAAAATTGTTTACCACTTTTGTAGTTCCAATATATCAACTACTCCAAATGATGTATTTGCTTATTTACAGGATTACTTCCCAAAGAGAATGACACAATCGGTACTAAGACTAGCATAACACAGTTCTTCCTGGTATATGCTTAAGGTACATTTTGTGGTTTGATAATACATCAAAACTGCTGCGGCTTCTAAAAAGGAGAAGAAAGTGGTGTAGCCTTACATGAGAAACTACAAACCAGGCCAGCTCCACGGCACCATATCCTCTGCTACAGCATGAATGACACACAAGGAAATGGTTGTGGTTTTACTTAAAATCTGATTCATAAATATATGGCAAGCCTCACATAACTGTGTAGTCTTTCACAGTTGCTGATTCTCAACAACAGTTCCTGCATCATTCTGTAGAAAATGCTCTACACTGCAAAAACCAAGGCCATCCAATCCACTTTATGGGTTACAGTTGTAGTTATAGAAAGCACAGAACAATCTAATAATCTGATTCTCAAAGCATCTCAGCAATTATTAACTAAGTTAGTTTAATGTCTAAGAACTCATTTCCTGCTCCCTTATGAAGCTGATGAATGCTAAGTGTTTTTTTGTTTTGTTTTTTTCTTTTCTAAAGACCAAGGCTACTGAACAATATTCTGTATTTCTCGTGAAAAGTTACTCATGGGTGAACTGCAAATGGTGTGCTGCCAAATAAAGAGAAAACTGAAAATAAGACTCATTTCTATTAAATTGGGTATTAAAAATAAAATTAAAAAATTTCTCAAACTAACCAACAAAGTACAGGCCAAGAAAATATTTTAGGGTTTATATTTTCCCACTAGTAAGTTATTATTCATCAACTACCAGTTTTCTTCTGTGGTTTGTTGCTGCTCTTATCTGACAAAGCTTAAAAACAAATTATAAACAGAACAAACTGTGGTCACAGAAATACAAAGTTATAGCAAGAAAGTTTGTTTTCTTTAAAAACACTGAAATACTATAAAATGTTTTTATTTTAATCCCAAGTGTGCTGATGTGGGGCTACTTTGCAGCAGCTGACCATGAGTTGCCACGTGTTCTGGTGGGGGCGTGATTTTGCCAGCTGCAGATAGTTTCTGCGATTGTATGACATTTGGAATTCTGGGGACTTTTCAAAGGGTATATAAATGCTAGAGCCCGAGAGGTGGGGTGCATTGTTGGCTGATTATTGGTCAAGGTTTGTTAAGTAGTTGTGTACAAAGAAGAAACAACAACAAGAAATTAAGTATCCTGGCAACAAAGATGAAATGTGCCCCACTAATCAGCAAGTAGTCTAAATGATAACATCACCTGCTTTCTGACTCTTGACTATATTCAGGGATCTCTTTTCTTTCCTCTCTATCCCTTTTTTCCTCTTATAGCTAGTGTTAGGGAGTTGAAAAGGTGGGAGAAAAGGAATAAGAAGGGTGGAAGAAAGAAGAACCCATAAAGTAGCTAAATCCAGCTACACAAAGTATGTAGTGACTTCAATGTCCAAAGTAAACAATAAATATGGCCTATTGTAAAAAGAAAACCCATCAAAACAGAGGCAGAAATGACAGAAAATATAATTACAGACAAGGACATTTAAAATTTTTACTTCACATAGCACATAGTGACAGAGAAAACCTTAAAAAACAGGTCTACAGATGGAAAAATGTAAGATCTGACATAAAAACACAGGCAAACTCAAACCTCTGCTAAGACTGTGGAGATGAACTGAACAAATATGAAAAAAATGTGTAAAAGTTTAGATGTATAAAAGTTGCAATGTTGTATGACAGTGCAGTGGATATGAGACTAAAACTCAAACTAACAGGTTGACTATACAAAGCACAATTTAAAAATTTGTTTTAATGTAATTGCAGATTTTAAAATAGCTGCAAAAATAAGTTTCTGTAAGCCCAATATCAACTGTTAACGTTCTGTGTAACCAATATGAAGCTAATGAAATCAAGAAACTAGCATTAATTTAATGTTTCTAATGTTAATTAATCTACCGATGACACTCAAAGTTTGCCAAGATCCAGGTTGCAGTATGGGTTCCTATACTGCATTCGCTTGCCATGTCCTCTTAGTCTCTGTCACAGGAGGATACTTGTTTTCATATTACTTAATCTGAGTTAGTCTGATATTTACTCCTGACAAGACTAGCATTAGTTATCTTAGTGTCCTTTTCAGCACAGAGTACCAAGAGGTACTGGATGTCTCATTCTATGACATGTACGTCTTCACTGTCTTTGCTATCTCATTACTGTGATGTGTACCTCTTCACTGTCTTTGCTCTCTCATTACTGTGACATGTACCTCTTATGCTACCTTTGTAAATCTATACTCTCAAGTTTAAAAAATTAAAATAAATGTCCGAAGTTGAAATCAAGTCCTCAAACTTAAGAGTGTTAAGTTGGGCTTATTTTATCAGCATGTGAATTGGCTGAGTTACCTGTCAAGTGATGGCAAAAAATAATGGGCAGGGCTTTGGCTCCGTGGTAGAACTTAACTGTGTGTGCCTAACACGAGGAAACAGAACCCTGGAAAGAAGATTCACTACTACTATTGGCAACAATGTGAGTGAATATCAAAAGGAGTATACTAAGTAAATGAAGCCAGGCATAAAAGACCATGTATTATTATGAGTCTATCAGAATGGCATTTTGGAAAAAGCAAAAAACAACACACACAGAAATCAGGCTGTGGCTGCCTAGAACTGGGTGTGAGGAAGAGGGACTCGAACCCCATCGATGAGTAATGCCTTGACATAATTTCTTCTTTTAAAAACACGGAAATATGCTCCCAGGGAGCCAGAGAGATGCTCAGCAGAGGACCCCAGTTAGGTTCCAAGTGCCCATATCAGGTGGCTCAACAGCCTGCGACTCCAAGTTCAAGGATATAACACCTTTGGCCTCTGCACACATTTACACACGTATGGCATACACCCACACAAACACAAAGTATACATAAAAACAACAAACCCAAACCCTAAACCAACAAGGAGTAAAGTGAGAAACCGAAGCTAGTATGTAGATAAAACAAGCCAACTAACAGTCCCTCAAATGACTCTGATTAGCCAAACTCAAGCAGGGAAGGGAGGAGCAGCAGTTGCTCATCCAAAGAATTCCACTATAGGCACTCAGTCTGGGGGTAAAGTCTGCACACAAATCTCATACGTCTTTTTCTTGTTTTGTTGAGACAGGGTCTCTCTGTGGAGCCCTAGCTGTCCTAGAACTCTCTATGTAGCCTGGTTGCCTCAAACTCACAGAGATCCCACCTCCTCTGCTTCCTGAGTGCTGGGAATAAAGGTATGCACCACAGCATCTTGATCTGGACTATTTTTAGTAAGTATACTGAAGTTGAAAACTAGTAAGATAGAAACTATAAGCAAATAACAACAAAACTGTATTACTTTATTTTATCTATTAAAGTTATCAGTACTATAAAACTTAGAAAAATGCCTTAATAAGCATACTGTTTCAGCAATTCATCTACACATAGCAATTCCTTGGTCTCTTTTCATTATTTATTCATCATTAAGATAGCTGATAAAAGCAGAAAAACTTGAACCCCTCAGATCATATGTAGTGTTAGTACTGTACAGTACAGAAAGGCAATCCTTCAAAGAACTAGGGTTTTCATCATTATGAGAGTGAATTACAGTCTGGAGCAGCAAGAGGAAAGTAACAACTTCTCTATCTCCTTGCCCTGAGGTGTGTAGGTATGGACCTCTGTAACCCCAGAGGGTACTCAGATATCAACTGAAACAGAGACATGGACAGTTCAGAATGAAGGATCCTTAGCAGCTTTTGAATAATAGGCTGGAACAGGGATTTCATGGCACAGACTATTAAGAATTTGAATGATAAAGAATACAAAACCTGAAGAAAAAGTGCTGGTAATCTCAGGGTGTCTACTTAATTTGAGTATCATGTGGACCCCCACCCCCAAACCCAGGGTCCCTAAAAGCTCTGTATAGTGACTGAGTGCTCCAAAAAGACATCCTCTGGAAACCCTTTCCAAGTCTCCACTGCTAGAAAGTCAGAGGCTCTTACAACCCTGTCATACCTTAATGTTTACATCAATATGTCATTAACCCACAGTCAATAAAAATTACTTGAATAATTAATGACTTGCCATAACCTGAGTGGACAGATGAAAAAATAAACTGGGTTATCAGCTTAGTAAAGAAATGATATATAAGAGCTGCACTTATTTAAAAAAAGAAATTTGTCTAAGAATATAGAGAATAATTTCTAGGTGATTTTGGCAAAAAATAAAAAAAGATTATGCTTACTGTACAACAAGCTGCTGGCACACAGTTCCATTCTCTGTTATCAATTCATTCAGTTTTAATTCAAGGTGAACTTTCCCCTATGACAAAAAGAAAGCAAACTCAATAGTCTATTTTATTTTGGTAACAAAATATTACAATGTACTTTCGTCCAAAGAGCATACATATTTAATTATTCACTAACCACTATCACATGGCTCTGCATACTTAGTTGTTAAATGGCTACTAACCAACAATATACATACCAAAGTCTAAAAGAAAGGAGTCTAATATTTGTATTAAATATGACATGCAAAAATTTTTAAACTTTATGTCCTGTTTAATAAATGTTTATGTCCCTCAATGACCACAGTTTTTCCTTAGATATGGCACTTATATTTTTGGAAAACTTAAAAAGGAATTAGTTTCTAAAGCTATAAAAGTAAGTTAAAGACAGTAAAAAAACAATATGAAAAGAGATGGGAACAAACAGGTACGTAAGACACAGTCACCACCTACCAGAAGTTCACAACCTAGCCAGGAATACAATGAAAGAGTGACAATAAATTCCAAAAGTATTGATAGAAGGATTGAAATAAAAGAGTTCTCTCTGACACACAACTGTTAAGAGATGGGATTAAAGCACAGTTTAGTTGAGTTTTAAGGAATCCGAGTGGTCAGCTTTCTTAAGAAAAGAGCTTAGGAACAATGTAACCTAGAGCTTGGTTACCTCTTCCCTTTTCAGGCAATGAATGAGCAGTTCTAAGCTGGTTAACAAGTAGTGCTGCATTACCTCCACCCACTGACAAGACAAATTCCCACAGGGCCAATGGAGACCTGGGGTGGGGGTGGCGCTAATGTCTAGGGACAGGTGAACTGAGTGATCTTCTCAGAGGTAGGGATATTTACTCTCTAGCTATGCTTCTCTTCAGAGCCTTTTAAAACATTCATTCAAAAATTCTAATCTGAATCAGCGTCACTATTTTATGGTGAAGCTTACGAGAATGAATCTCAGGACATTAGCTACAAAATTCAGGTTAGATGACTACTATGTGATGAGCAATGACAGCTGAGTCACAACACAAAGGTCTGCCTGAGAGAGTTAAGCTATTTGGCAAAAGAAGGCATCAATGAGTAAAATTAGCAGTTACGTAGAGTTGGAACTTAACTGAGAAATAGTGCAGGAAAAATCTAGGCACAAATACTGATAAAAATCATACACATCATATAAGCTGCAGTCTTTCACTATTCCTACATTTAGCATCCACACCTCTACTTTTCAAGACTGGACTTGACGGTCCGTACTATGTATAATTTCTAGTATTACTCAACTGGAACATTTTGTCACATTTTCTGTCACACCAGCATGGCATGTGTATGTTACTTAGCCAGAGAGGCAGTTTACACAACTGAGCAAATATAAGCAAATCAAAGCAGTTTCACTATTTTAAAACACATACATTTTATAGTACTTCCAAATGTCTCTCAGGCAATGTGTAGGATCTACTCTATTTCTAAAATAATAAAAACCAATAAAAGAAAAAAAAGTATTCATAATTAAAATCACAGTATATAATCCTAGAGATAAAAGATATTTAATAAAAGTAAACCAGGAATGATTTTTCATTGACTTAAAGGCAACTTAGTATGTTAATTACTCTTACTGCATGGTCGAGAGAACATTCCTTTGGTATTAGTTAATACCATAACTGACATTAACTGGGTTAAGAAAATACTGACAACAGAACAAGCAGACACACATTATCAGGGAGGAACAGTAAAATTAACAGAAATGTTAGTTTAAATTAAGGAAGTTATAATTTATAAATAATAAAACTACTGAGTTGCCTACTGAAATTACTTATTCATTATTACTGTGTGTGAGGCCACAGGCAGCATGGTGCTGTGCGGAGGTCAGAAAACAGCTGTGCACTCAGTTGTCTCTTCTCACCTCTATACAGGTAGGCTCTGGAGATAAAACTCAAGTCGTCAGATTTATGTCACAAAATGTTTTACCCACTGAAGCATCTTGCCAGCTCTCACTGTCATACTTTCATAAAAAGATGATAGTTGGTTAAAAAAAAGTTACAAAAATATGGTGTATAATGTTAACTTGAACACATAAGTATATGTGCAAATTTAATACACCAATATCCACCTAACTACTGAGTATTCACCTTTGGTTGACAGGGTACCAACCTAGACTTGGAACTTTTCTACTGTTTTCAATGTTTCTACTACTGTTTTGCCTTTAGTAAAGAAAGTGAACATGAATTTTAAATTACACAAGGTTTCTTTTCAGTGTTAAAAAGCCAAATCTGTACGGAACGTAGTAGCATACACTGTAATTTTGTCATCCAGAAGGCTGAAGTAGAAGGGTCCAGTTCAAGATCCACCTACACTATATAGCTACTCACTGTCTCCAAAATTTCAGAAAAGGCAAATTTATGATCATTTTTTTTAAAAAAATTAGTCTTCCTTGATAATTTTCATACAAAATTTCTTTCATCTTTAGTTATTGTACATATATGGGTTATAGGAAAAATAAATCTTTTTCTTGTAGAAATGGTAGTTGTGAGCATAGCAGGATCTGGTGGTCCCAGCCTTCCTTCTGGTCAGGGATAGTGACTATAAGGCCATTTGACCCAGTTTTGGTCAGAAATAAAGGTGCAGCTTTGTAATTTTTCTCTTACAAGAAAACCGTCCAGGGTCCAAAATTATTTCCAGTGTGTTTCACATCTCAGTGCCCAGTAGTATTCTATCAAAAATTATTAAACAGATGACAAGAATAAAATAAAATACATGGTGTGTGTGCATGCACATGTGACAAAAACAGCAGATTACAAGTGTAAGCTTAAAACAGATTTTGTTGTTATTGTTTTAATACTGGGTCTCACTATTTAGTCCATGCCCATCTCAAACTCACAATATGTACCATCCATTTTGTCTTTGTTTCTGTTTTTCTAACAGAAACTAAAGTGAAAAATCCAGCAAATAACTGGGAACTATGAAATGAATAAAATAAAAAATTTAGAGCTGAGTATTAAGTAACTGAAATTGAAATAAGATGTATATAACATTAGATCAGCTGCAGCTAAATAGGAGTAAGAGAGGCTAATCAAAAGAAAATGCTCACAATGAAGCACAGAGAAGGGACAAGCATAAGAGACATGGGACACACAGCAAAAAGGTCTGGTACTAGTAGGTCTGGAATCCCAGTACAGGAAGGTCGGGGGAGGGGGATAAAGAGATAATTGTTTTAACTGTTCTAAAACTGATGAAGGACATTAAGTCACAGATTCAAAAACTCCAAAAACCACATAAGTTAAATAAAGTAAAGGAAAAACATTCCAATGTACTAGTAAAACAGTTGAAGAGATTAAAAAGAAACCTTAAAGCAGCTACTAAAACCAGGATATATATAAATGTGTGTGTGT
Organism: Psammomys obesus; assembly: GCF_907164565.1. Classification (NCBI taxonomy): domain Eukaryota; kingdom Metazoa; phylum Chordata; class Mammalia; order Rodentia; family Muridae; genus Psammomys; species Psammomys obesus. The sequence goes on from NW_026596120.1 coordinate 6,735,687, forward strand.
TTATGTGTGTGTAGAATATATACTGGTATCAAGTAAGAAATGCATCGAAATTTATGCAGTTTGGAAAAAGAGAGGTACTCAGGCAAACTGGAATGCATGTAAGATAAAATGCTCTCACGATCTAGACAGTCTAAAACACTCAAATATTAATAATTTCCTCATAAAACAACTCAGTATGTTTCAGGGCTAGGGAGACTGTTCTGTGGTTAAGAACACTTGCTGCAAGAGGGAGGGGGCACCTTTAGGATGTAAAGTAAACAAACTGGAAAACAAACAAACAAAACACTGGTTGCTCCTGCAGAGGTCCCTGGTTTGACTCCCAGAATGCACATGGCAGCTCACAACTGTTTGCAACTCCAGCTCTGGGACACCTGATGCCTGGAGTCTGGATTCTAAGAGCACCAAATATGTAGATGGTGTACAAACACACAGAGAGGAACTCATACAAACACATAAAACTTAAAAACAAATTCACAAGAACCTGGTATAGTTCAATTGATTTTTTAAAAACTTCTTATAAGGAAATGGTAAAAAAACAAACAAACCAAAAAAAAAAAAAAAAACAAAAAACAAAAAAAAAAAACCAAAAAACCAACCAAACAAAAAAACCTTATGGCTCCTAATAGATTTTTACTGCTTGTTTTTTCGATCAAGTCTGCTACACTGCCTAAGCTGTTCCTGAAGTCGTCAGATAGATAATCTTCCTGCCTCAGCCTCTGGAGCAGCTGGAATTACAGGCATGCATCATTACAGCAGTTGACACAGCTTTATTCAGAGAAATTGCCTCTAAGTATTTTCAGATACAACTGCCAGTCAGGTAAAACACAAAGTTTTACTTTATAACATCTCTTATACCAATGGCATTTTTTTATTAAAAGATTTTTTTCTCCTTAAACAATGATTTGAGATCAAGAGCAGGGCACAGTGGCACACATCATTAATCCCAGCACTCAGGAAGCAGAAGCATGCAGGTCTCTTAGTTTGAGGCCAGCCTGGTCTACACTGTGAGTTCCAGGCCAGTCAGGACTATATAGTGAGACCTTGTTTCAAAAAAATAAAATTAAGAGCCCTGGCAATGGGCAAAGAGACACCTTGTTGGTGGTAGTATTATTATATCAGTCAGGGGCAGAGCAGACGGTAGTCCATTGTTCATCCTAGCTTGATGCCTGGCATGGTGGTCACAGCTGTCTTATACCTAGGACTCATAAAAATCAAATCAAATCAAATCAAATCAAATCAAATCAAATCCAGGCAGTGCAGGAGGAGGCAGGCTGCCGTGCCACCCACAGACCTGTCCTACAACGTAGGGCACAGGTGGGCCATAGACACCCACTTGCCACCATGACACACAGCACGAATGGATGACATTATTCAGAGGCCTGCAAGCTGCATAGCCAGCCTGCAGCAGGAGCCACCACCATGTGCGAGTATGTCATGGTTAGATAGGAAAGAAAGAGAAGTGCAGCAGCTTGAGCATATGAAGAGAAATGGAACTGGAGACTCTAGGGTGGAGAGGAGCAGCCTGTTGTTAGTGGCCAGCCCTGCTCCTGGGTCCATGGTGAGGTTCCAGCCTGCACTGCTGCTGAGGGCGGGCCATGTCTGAGTTCATGGCTATGCAGCAGCTGGGGTTGGTGTCGATGTCCATGGTGCATATTACCACTAGAACATAGTTATGTTCCTGGTCAGGGCAGTCACTGGGGGCCTCGTGATGACCAAGGTCTGTGCACAACTGGCCCTGCCCTTCACTGGACGCAGAGACCTGGAGAGCCAGCTCCCTTCTCTCACCAGTGGCAGCACTTAGAAGAATGGGCCTTTGCCTTGCCCAGGCAGCACAGCAGAGCTGGCCCTGGTGGTGGGGATGGAGGTGGGGATGAGCCAGCCCTGAGGGTGTAAGTGTGGGAGAGCTGATCCTGCCAGTCACCTGCTGTTAGGTGGCGTGGGTGCAATCCCAAAGCTGCAGGATCTCTAGGACACTGGGCAACAACAGTATAACCATGAGGAGTCCCAAAAAGATCCATAATGTGCATGAAGTGAAACTCACAAAGAATCAATAAACAAGTTTTAAAAATTAAACTAAGAAAGATGGAATGGCTCATTTCTATTATTTCCCACATACAAATTTATAAATGAAAAAAAGTTTTAAAATCAACCTATAATAATGAATTATACTTTTATATTAATGATACATTAGTTGAGCATGTGTTTAAGAAACTAGTATATATTTCTTCTTACATGGTTGCTTAAAACAATAAAACTAAGGCCATTAACAGAAGTATGTACCAATCAATAACTTATGGTATGACCCAGATGGTCAAGATTATCCTGTTGGGTAAGATTTACTAAGTAACTGCATCAAAAGGACATAACTAACATAACATCTGGGTTTGCTGTCTGTACAAGTTGTGTGAGACACCACCCATAATTAACAGCCTTATGTAAAGTACGTTCTTTTTATCACAGTACCTAGGAAAGAAAGAATGGAAGAATGCTTAAAAGCTGCTGAGTTCCAGCATCTTACAGATAAGAGGATAGCATACTAACATTACAGGTATGGAAAATACAGGAAAAAGGACACCAAATGTAGGTGGATGACAACCAGGATCATAATTAGGACTAGAACCTAAAAAAGAAAATGCTTCAAAATGAAAGAAGCAGTCAGCCAGAATCACAAGACCTGACAAAAAGTCAAGGAAAGGTGGGACTGCAAGTGTCTATTGCTTAGTGGCACGATGTCCTAAGTAGGAAGAGCCATTTGTGCCCTCCCTCAGCCTCACTGTGGAGTCTAAAGGCACATTACAATGGTTTAAAAAGAAAATGGGTCAAACCAGAGAAAAAAGTGGCAAAAAACAGAATCAAGAAAAAAGATTTGTATTTTATTAAAATGATAGAAAAGTATCTAAAGCAACGACTTAGCAGTTAAGAGCACTCACTGCTCTTGCAGAAGACCCAGGTTTGACTCCCAGAACCCATATGGTGGGCTCACAACCACTTGCAACTCTGACCCAGAGGATCTGATGCCCTTTTCTGACTTCTGATAGCTATGCACAATATGTTTAACCTAATATACTCAGGCACAGACACATACACATACAATAAATATTTTTTAAAGAGCTGTCAAGGAACTGAAATCATGGCTCAGCAAGTAAGAGCACTGACTTTTTGCAGAGGACCTGGGTCCATTCCCGCACCCACATGGGGTTTCACAGTCATCTCCAACTCCAGTTCCCGGGGATTCTGCAGGCACTAGGCACACACACTGTCTACACATACATGCAGGCAAAACATCCATACACATAAAATAAGTTTTTAAAATAAAATTGTCTTAAAAGGCAGAAAATGCACTCATTAAATATTTCTACCATGAACTTCCGAAAAGAAAACAGTAACTGCAAAAAGAAAGTGACAACGTAAAAAGCTAAAATAATATTTCAACTGTCTTGGTATAAATAGCAAGTTACTAGTCAGGAATTTTCTCATTTGAGGACTAAACTACTTATCCTTTACTGAGATCCTCATTCATAAATGACTCTCTGGCAACAACTACCAGTAATTATTTGAGGTACAAATCCTAATTAGTGGTAACAACAGAGAAGTAAACACCTCTATCCCTGAGATGAAGATACTGATCGTTTCATCCACTCAGCCCCCTAGACAAACAGGCCTAACCCAAACTCTAGCCTGTACTCGCCTGTAGTGTTTCCTCCAACCACATCAAATTAGACTCCCGTGGACAGTGACTCAAATTTAGCCAACTTCTGTGAATTGAGGCAGATCTTTGAGGATTAGGAACTTATATGAACACCGAGACTCAAAGATGAATATGGACTTTTAAAGAGTCATTAAGAGAGTAAATTCACAGCGAGAAACAAAGGAAGAGATACGTACTCTCACCAAACATACAAAAAGAATGGGTGAAATCTCATCTTTAAGAATCTTTAAATGTGACAGGAGATAGCTCAGCTGGTAAAGTGTCTGCCACACACACATATGGGTTGAGTTTAATCCTCACCAGCTACTGAGGAAATGGGCATATAAAAGAAAACACTCACCATTCACTCTGCAAAATGGAAGGTACAAAACCATAAGCAAGAAGAGAAAGAAACTAATTAGTGGATTTTAGCTCCCAGCTCCTTATAAGATGTACTGCTGCAGAGCTGGGGGCTCCTACTAAGGATGACAATATATACAGCAAGCATTCATTCCTCAAAGTCCCAAATAAAAATTTCATATGGAATAACAAGAAACCCAGAATTGCTAAAACAATCCTCTACAATAAACAAACTTCTAGAGGTATCTGCATCCCTCAGCTCAAGCTGTACTTTAGAGCAACAGTAGTAAAAACTGCATGGTACTAGGATAGAAACCAGCTGTTGGATCAAAGGAATCAAACAGAAGACCCAGAAATAAACCCACACACTTATGGACACCTGATTTTTGATAAAGATGCCAAACCATTAAATGGAAAAAAGACAGCATCTTCAACAAATGGTGCTGGTCTAACTGGATACCTACAAGTAGAAAAATGCAAAAATAGATCCATACTTATCACCCTGCACAAAACTAAAGTCCAAGTGGATCAAAGACCTCAACATAAACCAGACACACTAAACCTGTTAGAAGAAAATGTGAGGAAGAGCCTTGAACTCATTGGTACAGGATTCAACTTCCTGAACAGAACACCAATAGCACAGGCTCTAAGACTGACAGTCAATAAATGGAACCTCATGAAACTGAAAAATCTTCTGTAAAGCAAAGGACACTGTCGTCAGAACAAAACAACAGCCTACAGACTGGGAAAGGATCTTTACCAACCCTATATCTGACAGAGGGCTAATATCCAGAATATATAAAGAACTCAAGAAGTTAAACAGCAAAAAAATCAAGTAATCCAATTAAAAAATGGGGTACAGAGCTAAACAGAGAATTCTCAACAGAGGAATATCAAATGGCAGAGAAACACTTAGAGAAATGCTCAACATCCTTAGCCATCAGGGAAATCAAAACAATACTGAGGTTTCACCTTACACCCATCAGAATGGCTAAGATCAAAAACTCAAGTGACAACACATGCTGGAGAGGATGTGGATAAAGGGGAACCCTACTCATTGCTGGTGGAAATGTAAATTTGTACAACCACTTTGGAAATCAATCTGGTGCTTCCTCAGACAATTAGGAATCCTGCTACCTTAAGATCCAGCTATACCACTCCTAGGCATACATCCAAAAGATGCTCAACTATACAACAAGGAGATTTGCTCAACCATGTTCATAGTAGCTTTATTTGTAATAACCAGAAGCTGGAAACAACCCAGATGTCCCTCAGTTAAGGAATGGATACAGAAATGGTGTTTCATTTACACAATGGAATACTACTCAGCAATTAAAAACAAGGAAATCATGAAATTTGCAGGCAAATGGTAGGAACTAGAAAAGATCATCCTGAGTGTGGTATCTCAAAAGCAGAAAGACACACATGGTATATACTCACTTATAAGTGGATATTAGACATATAATATAGAATAATCATACTAAAATCTGTATACCTAAAGAAGCTAATCAAGGAGGAGGACCCAGGGTAAGATGATCAATCCTCATTCAGAAAGACAAACAGGATGGACATCGGAAGAGGGAGAAAACAGGGAACAGGACAGGAGCCTACCACAGAGGGACTCTGAAAGTCTCTACCTTGCAGGATATCAAAGCAGAGGGTGAGACTCATAGCCAAATTTTGGGCGGAGTGCAGGGAATCTTATGAAAGAAGAGGGAGAGAGAAAAGACTTGGAGGGGACAGGAGCTCCACAAGGAGAGGAAAAAAACCAATCTGGTCCCAAGGGTCTTTTCTGAGAATGATACTCTAACCAAGGACCATTCATGGAAATAACCTAGAACCCCTGCATAGATATAGCTCATGGCAGCTCAGTCTCCCAAATCCATTCTCTAGTAAGGGGAACAGGGACTGTCTCTGACATGAACTCAGTGGCTGGCTCTTTGATCACCTCCAACTAAGGGGGGAGCAGCCTTATCAGGCCACAGAGGAAGACAATGCAGCCACTCCTGATGAGACCTGATAGATTAGGATCAGATGGAAGGGAAGGAGGACCTCCCCTATCAGCAGACCGGGAGAGGGCATGGATGGAGAAGAGGGAAGGAGGGAGATATTGGGTGGGGACGAGGAAGGGGGCTACAGTTGGAAAGCAAAATTAATAAACTATAATTAATAAAAAATAAATTTAAAAAATAAAAAGCTAACTTTTTATTGTGGCAGTCAACCATCTTATGATAATTTAAAGTCACTTGAAAGATCATTTTTAATTGATAAGAATTTTTATATATCTGGTATTGCCAGAACCTAACTGCCAATTAGCATTCAGCATCTGTGCAAATGCCTGGTAACTACTGAGCTCACATTCCCAGGGAAGTTTCTGTTGACTTCAAAAAGCTCCCTAGGAACTTTCTAATGCGCCATTTGCCCACTAATTTGGGCAGGCTTCTGATGCAACCTAAGTGATTCTCCTAATCTATTGAATTATTTTTATAACTAAGAGCACACAGCACTGAAAGACAGTACAGGACTGTGATTAGGAGTCAGACAGATCTCCAGTGGAATCAGTTTCTTTGACTGGAGAAGTCACTGCAGCTTGTAATCCTATTAAAATAATCTGTAAAATGAGGTTAATATCACCTACCTCATAGTGCTACTATGGACCTTAAATGAGATAATGTGTATTAAGTACTCACTACTGTACTTGGCACATACTTTTATAATTACTATAAGTAATTATTAGGTTGAGTCCCTGCTAAATTCAACCTCTTTGCTTTCTATATTGTCATCTATTTTTATGTTTTCATGATTTTACAAAATGTTATAAAACAAACATTAAAAGACTAGGCTCTGTATTAATTGTGGAATGTTTATGTATCTTTTATACTCACAAGGTTAATGTGTTATTCTCACACTGCTTTGTGGCTAAACAATAATCCCAATGATAGCACATTTTTCTGAAAAGTATTATCCCTCCCTCCCACCTCCTAGAGCATTCTTCTTTTAAAATCTATTTTAAATACTGGGCAAATCTTACTAATTACCATTTAAGATAAAAGTTCTGGAAAGGTTAATGACTAATAGTCATGAAAGCAAACAGTTCTAAAACTTAAAATGCCAATACTATATATAAAACATAAATGCTACTTCAAGCATTTTGATGGTGCAGAGGTGACAATTTTATATATACACTGTCGAATAAAAGCTTCTACAAAAATTACATAAAGAACATATACTGTTCTACAATTTCAGACCCAAATCCTTAAATCCTCTAGAAAATTTATGGTCATTAAGAATACACTCAATAAATAAGTTTTAATGAATCTTCTAATTCCATTTCAGATCAAAATTTCAAAGCCTTTTCTCATCTTCCCTTTTGTTCAAATTATTAGAAACATTAGATGGGTGCAGTGTGTGCCTATAGCCCCAGTGCTAGGGACCTTTGTAAGGCAGAAGCCAACCTCAGGTACACAGTGAGCACCATCTCCAAAAAGGTTTACACCATGCCACTTTCTTAGATGGGTTGTATATGAAAAATATATTAAATTATGTCTCAAAAATGAAAAAGCAAATGGGTAATTTGTTAAGGCTATATTAGAAAGCCACCTGTGTGGGCTATATGCACACTTAACACATGCTGGAGTAATCTGAAAAAAGGAAACCTCAATTAACATCCTCCATAACATTCAGGTGTAGGGCATTTTTCTAATTAGTGATTGATGGGGAAGGGCCCAGCCCATGGTGTATGGTGCCAACCCTGGGTTGGTGGTCCTGGGTCTATAAGAAAAGCAGGCTGAGCAAGCCATGGGCAGCAAGCCAGTAAGCAGCATTCCTCCATGGCCTCTGCATCAGCTCCTGCCTCCAGGTTCCTGTCCTGTTTGAGTTCCTGTTCTGATTTTCTCGGAAGTGGAAGTTTAAGTAAGCCAAATAAACCCTTTTCTCTTCAACTTGCTTTTGGTCATGGTGTTTCATTCCAGCAACCGAAACCTTAACTAGGCCACCACCAGACTGGGTGGTGATAATGAATTTACATTTGTACAGAAACTAACAGGTTTTTGTTTGTCTGTTTGTTTTAAAGACAAGGGCTTATGCAGCCTGGCTGGCCTTAAAACCTGCCTTCACTTCCTAGGAGCTGGGATTACAAGCATGCATCCCAACAGTCAGTTTCTGTGGTACTGGGGACTGCATCCAAGGATTTGCACATGCCAGCCAGACACTCTACCAACTGAGCTATAACCCAGCTCAAAATTAATAGTTTTAAAGTATTCTTCCCAGGGCTGGAGACATGACTCAGCGGTTAAAAGTACTGACTGTTCCTTCAGAAGACCCAGGTTCAATTCCCAGGACCTACATGATAGGTCACTGCTGTCTGTAACTGCAGCTCCTGAAGTTCCAAACCTTCACACAGATAAACATACAGGCAAAACACCAACGCACATAAAATACAAATAAATAATATAACGTATTCTTCTCTATCTACATGATTCAAGTATGGTGAATTTTATTTTCATTTTACAGAAATGAAGCACAAAGTCATTAAAGTAACCATATAAAAACACCAAAATTTTCTGACTTCTAATTTCAGCCAATCCTACTTCCTCACATGGCTTCTCACCTTAGTCACTGACAATGTTATACTATTGGGATCTGAATGATACTTAAAAGTATCATTGGAAAGAAATGATGGAAAGAAAGAATATTAAGATGTGATAGAGAAGATAAAACAGAAAAAGTTCTTAACTATATTTTGTAGTTGAGAAGGGATTTTAACACACAATACTTACTTTTTAAAGAATTTAATTATAGAGATTGCATAAAAGTTTATGAAGAAATGAAGATACACTTTATTCGCAAAGTATCTGTGGGTATTCTTATTTTACCCCTGTCTTCAACTCCTGTTTGAGTCCTAGAGTCAAATTACAGCCTCCTTAAGAGACAAAGAATCCTGCTTGCAGTTATGTCCTTGCAAATGGTTTCACAATCATTACTGTTTTTAATAAATATGGTTACAAAAGAAAAGATTCCCTTAGAAATAATTTCCAAGTCATAGAAACTTAAGCTTTTTAGAAACTTCAACCACTTGACTAAAAATACATTTCTGTTCACATAAAGAGTCAACACAAGGCCTTTTATTTTGGCAAATGGAAAAAGAATAGATTAACAAGCATAATGATACCCTTTCCAAAAAAAAAAAAAAAAAAAAAAAAAAAAAGGGTGACCAGGAAGGGGGAGGTAAAACTGAAGGTTGTGCATTGCAGATTCAGGCATGGTTTAAATAAAATCAGACTCTGGTGTACTGCTCTAAGGCTAGAGTTAATAAAGCACATCCTCTCCTCTCAGAAATGAGTACGTTCTGAGTGTGGCAGCACATGACTATAACCCCGCCACTCAGGGGGCAGGAGTAAGAGGATAAAGAATTCTAGGATGGTCTGGTCCACACAGCAAGACCCTGTTTAAACAAAACTCTCCAACAAAACCTCATAAATAAATTAACAAACTTCTGGCAAGGTATGGTAGCACACACTTTTAATGTCAGCATTAATCCCAGCACTAGAAGTCAGAGGCAGGTGGACCTCTTTGAGTTCTAGGCCAGCCTAGGCTACATAGTGTTACAGGACAGCCAAGACTAGAGAGACCCTGTCTCAAAACTAAAACAAACAAATAAAACCCTAAACCATATGTATATAATCCACACATTATTTTTTCCTATAATTATCAATGCACATCAATGCCACAAATCAATGGATATCTTTGTGGCATTTCAATATGTGTATATATTGTACTTTGCTCATAGCTACTTTCTTTAAATGTTTGTTAGCCTTTATTACTTTGTGGTTATAAGTGTCATGCACATGTATGGAGGTCAGAGGTGAGAGCTGTTTCTCTCCTACCTTTAGAGGAGTTCTAGGACTCAAACACAGGTCATCAGGTTTTATAGCAAGCACCTTTACCCAGTCGGTTATTCCACAGTTCATACCTTCCCCCTCTTTAAATATCAGAACGGAAAAGCCATTTCCTTCCAGCTTTCTAAGGTCTACAATGTTTGGTGTTGGAATTTAAAAAAAAGTAGAACAAGTTCTAACAGTATAAACTAGGACATTTAATTGGTTTTCACTTGTTTTCTGTAGGTTACAATATCTTGTATTACTTCTACTTACCTGAACTTCTGAATTTGAGTCAATAGGCTGAAGTGAAAACCAAGTTTCTTTACCACTATGATTACACAAGTCTTCTTTTTTGATGGCTACTTTTCCTACAGAATATAAATAAAATGATGAGAAAACATTTTATATACTTTATAATTCATAAGCCCTGTTATATATTTTATAGAAAATACTTTAGAATAATTTGTATCTGTTGATATAAAAATCTTCCACCACTCCTTTTTATAAAACAGGATGTTGCTATGTAGCCCTTGCTGGCCTAGTATTTACTATGTAGCTCAAGATAAACTTGAACTCATGGTAATCCTCCTGCTTTAAATATATGAGTGCTGAGATGACAGAATTTAAAAATCTGTTTCTGTAACTTTTTTTCTTCTTAAACCTTAAAGAAGAAATGTCTTATTTCTGCCTGACCACTGGCAGACCCCTTTGTGGGTCATTCTGAATCAGGGCATTAGAAAAACTCAGCTGGACTTTAATGTAACTATGTATTTTAGTATGTACTTAGAGTAGTATTTTACTAGTACAATCAGGATAAAAGCAAAATGAAAATAGGCAATGCAATATGATCAGGTTCTGTAACACTGGATGAAGTGTCTGTGCTGGTTAATTCTCAGTAGTTATTATCTGCATTTAGCAGGAGGTTATATGTCCCAATTAAGTGAAAGGACAAACAGTATCACCTGTTAATAACAAAAGTGAAAAGTACTTCAAAAATTATCTTATTAAAATTTAACTATCAAAACATTATTAAGCTGGCTATACTGCTTCAATTGATTTAAAAAAAAAATCAGGGCATCTCTCTAAAGCATTTCTGTCTCTCAAGAAAAGATAATGCACCATGAACAAAGTATGGAAGAAACACCATGAAAAAGGAAGGAAGAAACAAATGATCTTCAAATAAAGTATTTGCCAAGTTGGTGCAAAGTACTTCCTTCCTCAGTGCAAGCTTTGAGGAAGCAGATATAGTTTTGCATATGACTAACCATTCAAAGACTGCACAAAAGTTCCAACAAAGGAGAGACTGGTAGTTTAAAAACAACTCACTTCTTTCCTTGTGTAAAAATAAACTACTTTCCCTTTAAGTATCCCAAGTATATCTTTTTGCTTATGACATCTTACTTTTAATAGTTGAAAATATTAAGGAAATCATAAAAACAATTTATGTGAAGGTTCATCAACTTTTGGATATAAAGTGAAGACAGAAAAACAAATAGGTCAACTTATATTTCATTTACACTGAAGGCAGGTGGAGATTATACACTGCATGCTTCTCTCATTTTTACAAGGCCATCCTGGTCTACATGGTGAGTTCCAGGACAGCTAGGGCTATGAAGAGCGACCCCATCTCAAAAAAAAAAAAAAAAAAATTACAAATGATTTTCAAATTTGGAAAAAAGCTGCCAAGAACAACACAAAACTTCACTTTCTTTATCCAGAATTTCCAAAATCATTTATCATGTTTTGCTCTTTCTCTTTCTGATTTATATAAAATGATGATTCTTCCTCTGAGCCATTAAAAAATAAGTTTTAAATTAAAGGCATGGTGGCTCACACCTTTAAATCCTGCACTCCAGAGGCAAAGGCAGGTGATTCTTTTTGAGTCTGAGGCCAGCCCAGTCAACAAAGTGAGTCCAGGATAGCCAGAGCTCTGTTACAGAGAAACCCTTTCTTAAAAGAAAGAAAGAAAGAAATTTTATGGTATGTGACTTATACCTTAATAAAGTTGTTAAACTTTTTTTTAATTACAGTTTTATACGTATCTCTGTAGTTAAAACTTAGAACTTAAATTACAGATGTATAATTCAAAGAAACAAATGTTTAACTATATAATTAGCTATTTATTTATTTATTTATCTATCTATCTACCTATTTATTTATTTATTTATTTATTTATTTATTTATTTATTTATTTAT